>NC_056748.1:622674956-622997456 GCF_019279795.1 Protopterus annectens | reverse complement strand
AGCCTAGACAACCTGCTAGGAGTAAAAGGGTTTCTAAGTAATTTTCCCAGATAAACCCACTCAGTTCAAGAGGCCAGAAAAAACTTCCTTTCTGAATAAATCTTTCTCTGTCTGACATCTAACCTCACTTCCCCTTCAGTCAGATTCCTCTGTCTTTCAGTCTATAACCTGTTCCTTCCCTGTTTGGCAACAGATAACCCCAGATGCTTGGGTTCTCTCCATCATCCAGCATGGATATGTCATAGCTTTGAAGTCCCTTTCTCCATTTAGTGGCTTTCCACAGCCTTCTGTTTGCCAGCTTCCTCATTTTTATTTGGTCTTGCAGGATTTGGTGGACTAGGGAATCATCCAGCCTGTTCCTATCTCTCACCAGGAACAGGGTATCTGAAGTGGTTGCCTTCATTTGGTCTTCCAACCTGTGGGTTCCCGGATCCATCTCAGATCCAACTCGGATGCATTTCCAACATATGATCCAAGCTCAAAGATCCTCCCCTACCCATAATGCTCCTGTCTCCTTCCTCCCTTCATATCTCGTTTGCTGTGGCGCTGTGCTACATGTCCGTATCATGATCTGAGCTCTCTGCTGTTAAAGTTGCAAGTGGTGTTTTTGGTGTGAAATCTCCCTTTTTCTTCTCTCCTCTTTTCTGTTATTTCTCTGCTTTCTACCTCCCCTTTGCACTTTTTCCATTGGTGTCTCAAAAAAAAAAAAAAAAAAAACTGTCTTTCGTCTTGCGTGTGTGGTTTGTGTGACTGATAGTGTGCGGGGCCTTAGATTAGGACAATGTCCGAAGCTGCCAAACCTGGCTTCAGAAAATGTAGTGTGTGTGGCCATAAGCTGTCCCCAGCCAATGGCCACACTCTGTGCGTAGTATGTCTTGGGGCAGCCCATCTCCAAACCCCCTGTTCTATCTGTGCCAGGTTTAATCCCTGGGCACTCATGGACAGGAGAAGCAAACTTATTATTAAGGGCTTCTTCCTCAGCCTCTGGGACTCAGACTCTCACTAAGAGGACTGGGGATGAAGACAGATGTTCCAAGAGGGATATGTCAAAGAAGCAATCCCCAGATCGCTCGACTTCGGCCTGCCTCCTACCTAAAGTTAGGTTGGCTCTGAGGCCGGAGTCTCCCTGGCTCTGTTCCCCTTGGTTCTCTCTCTGGATCCCCTCACTACCTCAGGCTTCTCCTCACTGCCCCTCCAGGCCGGTGTCATTCGCCTCTTCCTCCCACTCCACCCATAGCCTTAGCAAAGCAGAGATGGATAGGATGATGCGAAAGTTCATTCCCACCCAGATACAGATGGGAGTTTTGCCTGCCCCCTCTCCTTCCACACTGGGTAGCACACAGCCCTTTTTCACCCTGATTACTCCTCTGATCCGACCTCCAGTTTGAGTTCTTGGATCTGAGGAGAGACTGTGTCGAGTGGCGGGTGCCGATGGTACCTTTTACCTTGACGCTGGCCATGACCTTGAGCAGGTCGGATCTGACGGGCTCTGAGCTGTAGCCTCAGAGTTGGATCTGAGGGATTGGTGTCAGCTCCAAGTGTGTTGGAGAGGAGCCTTCCCTTTGGTATCTTAACACCTGGAGGCTCGGCTCTTACTCCACCATCTGGTCAGAGGGTGATGGCTCCTCCTATTGTCCTTTCTCAGGATGTCCATTCCCCTTTGGCTTTTGACATAGTGGAGTGGGTTCTCTCGATTTCTTAGAGACCCTTGACCATTTTGTCTTTGGACTCCACCCTGGCTCCTTCTGTTTCTGGCATGGATCCAGCCATTCTGCCATCTCAGGGACGGCCTTCTGCCTCAGGACACTCCCTCTTGGGAACAGCAAGACATTGGTTAGGGAGTCCTCCCCAAAAATACCCACTGAGAAGGTCCCTTGCAAACTTGCATGCAAAAGGAGGCACTTAACTTCACACCAGAGTCTCTCACTGAAGATACAGATTTGGAGGAAGGGGAAGGTTCCCCCAGTCACCCCCTGAAGATGTCTCCTTTGTAGATATCGTGGAGCTCCCTCACCAGCAAGGGGGGTGGTCTGCCCAAAAACCTACCTCTGAAGAATCTGTGTTCCTTGAGACATTTGGCGCAGGACCCTCTACTTCATTGGTCTCCCCTCCCGCAGATCCCTTAGTGGATCTTATTACATCTCAGGCGTGGAAGGAACCTGACATGGTGGAGCCCATTCCCAAACATCTGGAGAAGGTTTTGAGCCCCCTTCAGACTGATCTTATTGGCATAAGGGATTCCCGGTTGATGCCATGGAGGTGGCAGCTGCCACTAAGGAGGAGCTCACTCAGGAGAGCATTACTGTCCACCCTTCTGACCAGGAGTCAAAGATGGACTGTTTCGGGAAGCGGGTGTATGCTTCAGCGACCTTTTCTGTAAGGGTGCTGAATTACATGGCACACATAAGTCTCCTCTCCTACGTGACCAAAGGAGCCAGTAGAGCCATCGGTACAAGCATTGCTGTCAGGTGACAGGCCTGGCTCCAACTGTCAGTTTTCTGAACCCTTTAAGGTGTCATTTACCAATGCCCCATACAATGGTTCTTCCCTTTTTCAGAAGTCAGTACGTGACTCACTAGTTCAGAGTGAGGAGGACAGGAAGACACTGCTATCGGGATCTGCTTTTCCACTCCCCAACAATCCTTTTCTAGGAATCAGCGAGGGACCAAGAAGATGCGGTAATGGAAATCTCAGAGTTTTCCCCTGGGACACTCAGGATTCACCTTCCCCCAGGGGCAGAGGGGGATTTGACAGATGCCACCCTAGGAACAGAGGTGGTCCTAGAAATTACAGGTATCAGGAATCTTTCTTGGACAGACCCACCCAGCAACCCTGAAAGGTTGCCCGACTGCTCGTCCCTGGAGGCAGTCAGGGGCCATGTCTTGCTGCACCAAACGGAGTGGGAGTCCATCACAAAAGATCATTGAGTGTTGCAAATTATATCTAGAGGCTACTCAATCCCCTTTCTGGAGCCATCTACACCTCACAAACACCTCCTGGATGTCCCACCCACAGACAGGGAGGATGCAACACTGGAAATCGCAAAGCTGCTAGGAAAACGAGTCATCCAACCTGTCCTCTCAGACCACTCTAGATCAGGCATTTATTCCAGCTTCTTTTTGGTGCCAAAAAAAAAAATGAGACCTAAGACCCATTTTGGATCGTTCCACCTTGAACCTGTCAGTGGCCAAGATGAAGTTCCGGATGGTCACTCTTCAATCTGTCCTGCCCTTCCTGCAGGAGAATGACTGTATGTGCTCGATCGACTTCTAAGATGTGTACTGTCACATCAAAATGGACTGGTGCTCTTGGAGGTTTCTCCACTTCTGGCTAGGAGCCAATCATTCCCAGTTCAGAGTGCTCCCCTTTGGTCTGACCACAGCCTCCAGTGTGTTTACTAAAGTGATAGTAGTAGCGGCTCACCTGAGACTCCAGGGTGTACAGGTATTCCTCTAACTGGATGATTGGCTCCTCGCTGCCACTTCCAGGCATAACTTTTGTCAAGTGAGGGATTCCTTTCTTCTCCTGGCCCAGAGGTTGGGCATTACCGTCAGTCTCAACATATCTCTGGCCCCAGTCCAAATGTTAGACTTCATCGGGGCACGTTTAGACACAATTCAAACCAAAGTTTTTCTTACTCCAAACAGGATACTCTGAGGCTACACTGTCTGTGCATTCTCCACACTCAGTTCACAACAGTGGAGATAGTGTTAAGGGCACTGGGGTCCTTGGCGGCCATGATCACTCGTACCCTTAGCCCACCTTCACATGCGGATTCTTCAGGGACCCTTGTAGTGTAATGGTCTTGGTTAGATATTCCATTGACTCACCCTGTCCAAATCTGTCAAGTGTGCAGGGACTCCCTTCTGTGGTTGATTCATTCCTTGGACCTTGTTTGGGGTCATCCCTTTCTTTCACCTTTCCCTTTGGCCATGGTCATTATAGACACCTCCCAGCTAGGGTGGAGGGGCAGTGCTCGGGGAGAACAGTTCAAGGTACATGGTTCCCCTACAAAACCAGATTGCATATCAATGTCCTGGAGATGAGGGCGGTGCTTCTAGCATTGCAGGCTCTCCATGCCCATCTCCCCTCAAGAATGCTTGCTATCCAGTGGTCTGGTACATCAACAAGCCGGGGGGGGACCAGATCTTATCCTCTGTCGCAAGGTCATGAGAGTATGGGAGTGGGTGATCTCCACCTGCCATTTTCTGGTGGCAACGCACATCCTGGGGAGGTCCAACATTCTAGTGGACAGGCTTATAAGATCTATTCTGATGCCTTATGAGTGATCTCTGAATCCTTCAGTAGTGGAACACATCTTTCACAAGTGGGGTCAGCCTTGCTGCAATCTCTTCGCTTCTCCTTCCAACTCAAAATGCAGCAAGTTCTTCATTCTGAACTCCCCTCCGGGGGAAGCCCCCACACTCTGTGATTCATGCTTGCCCCCCCCCCCCTGGTCTTCTGTATGCTTATCCTCCTCTTCCCTTAATACCAAAAGTCCTTCAGAAAATTCACAGGCTGGGGAGCCTAGTAATCCTCATTGCCCCATTCTGGCCTTGCCAAGTATGGTTTCCCTCTCTTTGGTCTCATCTGGTTGCGCCACCATGGACATTGGATCCTGTTCTGGATCTCATCCCTCAGGGATTCCCCATCCAGACCTGGTCAGTCTAAAGCTCACTGCTTGGCTGCTCCAGTTCCCATGATAGTCAGGACTCCCGGCTTATCCTCGCCTGTCAAAAGAATCTTGGTGGTGGCCCATAAGTCTTCCACCAGAAAGTATACTCCAGTAAATGGAGATGTTTTTCGATCTGGGCTTCACAATGTGCAGTAGACCCTTTCACTACCCCTGTTTCCGCGGTGCTGGAATTTTTGACTGGAATAATTCAAGGTGGTAGTTTTTCCACAGTCAAAGTTCAACTTGCTGCAATTTCTAATTATGTGGAGGACAATATGGCTTCCTTAGCATCTTCAAAGCTTTGCAAGGCCTTCCTCAAAGATACTTTTCATCTTTGACGCAATGTGAAGGACCCCACTCCTCCATGGGATTTTACGTTTGTAATTCAGGCCTTAGTTTGGCCCCCCTTTGAACCTGTAACTTTAGTGGATCTACAATTTCTATCCTGGAAGACTGCTTCTTGGTGGCCATTATTCCGACAGGAGAGTTTTGGAACTTCAAGCTTTGTTGGTCAAAGCCCCTTGTATGATTTTTCATAAGGACAGGGTGTTCTTGCATACTAACCCATATTTTCTTCCTGCAATAGCTTCAGAGGTCAACATTAATCAGGTGATCAGTCTCCCGGTCTTTTCTAAACTTTCAAAATAAGGGAGAATACAAATTGCATTTGTTAGATGTGCATAGACAGTTAACGTTTCTACTTGCACAGGACAAAAACCTTTCATAAATCTGACCAACTTTTCATTTCTTATTCCAAACCCTTTTTAGGGAAACCAATTTCTAAAGTTATTATCGCCCATTGGATTTCCCAGTGTATCATTCGGGCATATTTTGTTAAGGGGATTTCCCCACCAGGTCATGTGAAAGCACATTCTACCAGATCTATAGGCACTTCAGCGGCTTTTTGGTCCAGAGTTTCATTGGACGATATTTGTTCTGCTGCTACTTGGTCTTCTTCTCATACCTTCATTTCACATTATAAATTGGACATTGTATCCAGGAACAGGACGTCCTTTGGCTCAGTCGTGTTCCAGAATATCCTTCCATGAGGGCCTCCCAGGTGTTTAGTAGCTGGGGACTCTGTCCCACAGGTTGAAGACCAAATGAAAACAACTACTTCAGATAAAGAAGTTATGTACTCACCGTAACATTACATCTGAGTAGTTCATTTGTCTTCAGCTGTCCCTCCCTCCATCTCCCAGCCTTCTGTCAACTGTGGTTGCTTCTACGACTACTGGAGGTGGTCCCCATAAGTGTACCTCTTGTCCTTATCGATGTATTTTCATAGGGACAAAGTTATTTTGGGTTGAGTGAGAGTATTAGATTGGGCAGCAAACTCTACCTGAAGGGAGGAAGGAGACAGGAGCATTACGGGTAGTGGGAAGAGATTTGAGCTTGGATCAGATGCTGGATATGTGGCAGAGTCAGATCCAGGAACCCACAGGTTGAAGACAAATGAAGAACTACTCAGCTGGAATGTTATGGTGAGTACATAACTTCTTTTTTCGGATGTTCAGGGGGAACCAAGACTTTTTATGGAAGGGCCTGGGGAGTTCTACGAATTCTGGTGTGGGAGGAGATTCCAACGGCTATTGTTGTGTATGGGCCTACATCAGGACCTTCCACATTTCATAAGGCCAACGTCCATGTAAAAAGGCAAAAAACAAAGCGTGTTTCTTTTACCAGGGACCTTCAAAGTGAGTGGCAAAATTTTACCAGGGGCTTATTTAATGCCCTTATGGCTTTGAAGCCTCCTTCAGGTGTCTCTGTCCCTATTTCTCCTTGGATGTCTTCCCCTCAAAAGAGAGAGAGAGAGGGAGCAGGATTCATCTTTCTTGCCAAAGGTTTGTTCTGAGTATAAGATTTTTTGACTCCATCGAACCCATACCTAAAAGACCAGATCAACAGCATTGGGCTAAAGTGGTGTCAGTGGATGCCATGGTGATTGCAGCAGCCACCAAAAAGAAACTTGTTGATGAGAGTCCTACTGTACATCCTCCTAATTAGGAGTGTATAATGATGAATAGAATCGGTAAACCTGTATATGCTGAACTAGATCCAAAACAGAAGAAAAAACCACTCCAACACAACGAATAAAGTTAGCGCTTTCGTTTACTGTTTCAGCAAACTTCTTCAGACAACTGACAATCAAATTAATTACCATTTAAATAGACAATCAACCTTATGACATCATATATTAAGTATATAACTATAAGCCAACATTTAAAGGACCCATAAAGAATTCATTTTAAAAGTCACACATGTTAGTATGCAAATGCTTAAGAATACAAATATTAAAAATACAAAGCCAACATACTCCTGAAATGTGTGTGTGTATGTATGTATATATATATATATATATATATATATATATATATATATATATATATTCATATATATATATATTCATATAAATACAAGCATAAACATAAATATAACAATGTTTATATACAAAATAAAAAGAAAAATTCATCTCAGCAAAGCCCTCAATTTTAAAATACTTTTAAAGGAAATAGCTTTATTTAAGCCTGGTTCACTAACAGCATTCAATTTCACTTGCCAAATCAGTTCTTTTTCATCCAGTTTTAGATCACTAGGACCCCCTCTTACATTTTCATTAACTTTTTCCAAGACTAAAAAATTTAATTCATGTGAGGGATAGGATTTAATATGCCTAGCCAACGCATTTTTCAAATGTAATCTGCTTATAGCATATATATGTTCATAAATCCTATTTTTAAATGGCCTTTCAGTACGACCGATGTAGAAAGCTGAACAACAATTACACAATCCCAAATAAACAACCCTTTTAGTGTTGCAGTTATACTTCCCCTTAATAGGGATACAGATGTTCCTTAGAGTAACTTGCTTTGTCACTTTAATATATTTACACCACTTGCATGACCCACATTTGGACATACCACAATGTGGGCCATACACTGCAGGTGAATTATTTTCCAGCAACATCTTCAGGTTTCTGCCTCTCTTAAAGACAAACTTAGGTAATGGATCCAAGTTTTTATTTATCAGATTTTCCTCCATTATAAAGAACCAGTTTTTATTAATAATTGATTGCAACCCATATGCATCCATAGAATAAGTGGTAATAAAACTAGTTTTAAAATTATCACTATTCGAAATGTACTGAACTCGGGTTACATCACATAGTTCACTGCCACTGATAGTCAAGCTGGAATCATCAGTGTTAACAACCCCCCCTCATGTTTATTCACAACTGATAGTAATGGTGTAAATATGCCTAACAAACGTTTTTTGCTTACTTCCTTAATAAGCTCATTAATTAAAGATTTTGGGTAACCCCGCTTAAGAAACATGCCCTTAAGGAGGTTGCATTCGTCTTCAAAGTCTCTATCCAATGTGGTCATTCTGGCTGACTAAAATGAAAAAATTGAGGGATGCTAATGCTTACAGTATGAATTTAGCGTATCCCATGCCTCCTGGTTTTACTGCTTCTAATACGTTAAGGGACATGAATAATGGCCCTAGTGTTCCTAACAATATTTGTGGTAATAACGAGGTTAACAATGTCAGAGAGGATGAAATTTTCAATGATGACGCAGTAACTATGACCCCGGTTGTAAGATGTAGTGATAGGTTAGCTAATAAACAACCTAATAACAGAGGGGCTAACAATATTAACACCAACAACTCATATAGAACACCAATTCAGGGTTTTCAGGACAGGAAGAACAACAGAGGTCATCAGAATCAGGTATACCAACAACAGTATTGGAAAAAGAAGGGGCAGAACAGGAAGAAGAGGTGAATGTTCCCCTAATCTGTGACTTACCTGTTAATACCTCTTTCTATGAAACTATTGGTCCTTATAGTTGTGATAGTAATAAAATGTCAATACTATGGAACAGTACGCAAGATTTTAGGGTCTTTAATTTTTCTAGTTATACACCTGACCCAGTACTTATTGACATTTTATCCAAAGGCCTGACCTTTGTGCCATCATCTAGAGGGGATTTGGCTAAGAGCATACTTGACCTAAAATCCTTTACTAGGAAATTGAACTTAAATGTTTTATTGGGATCTAATAGTAATTTAAGTTCTTATTTTAGAGTGTCAAGTATTTTCAACCCACCATTGCATCCATCTATCTCACTTTTTGAAAGAATATGTGAGAATGATTTCAGGTCCTTGTATAAAAATAAAAGACTTCATAACATTAATACATTCAGTTTAACACAAAATGAAAGAGAGTTGTTATTTAATTTGAAATTTGTGGACATACGTATCCTTAAACCGGATAAAGGCGGTGGCCTTGTGTTCATGGATAACCTTGATTATATAGAACGTATGTCTTTACTTTTAGATAATGATGCCTATATAGAAGCCTCTTTGAACGAGGTAAATGGTGCATATCAACGCATCAATGGATTTATTCGTGACTTATTTTTGGATGATAGAATTGATATTGATTTATTCAATTATTTTACCATCCCACACCCTTTGACACCTATTCTATTCGGACTACCTAAAATTCACAAGAGTATGGATAATCCCCCATTTCAACCTATAATTGATGGGAGGCAATGCATTACATATGCATGTGCCAAATTCGTGGATGTTAAACTAAAGGAAATTTTGAAAAATGAAAAGCAAATATGTAAGGATTCATGGACCTTTTTGGATACAATCAACAACATTCCCTTTAGTGAGGATGTTAATTTTTTAACCATAGATGTTCGTGACCTATATACGGTAATTCCCCAAGATACTGGATGTGAGTGGGTTAGGGAATTTTTACTGGAGCACCATATGGAGGGGTCCAGCATTGACCTTATTATCTATTTATTAGAACTGATTTTGGGCAATAATTATTTACTCTTTAATAAACAATACTACCTACAAAGAACGGGTATAGCCATGGGATCGCCTTGTGGGGCCACCTTCGTGAATGTCATGATGGCCTATTGGGAGAAACATTTTTTATTTCAAGATAATTTGCTTCTAGGGAAGGCTACATGGTATACCCGTTACTTGGATGATATATTCATCCTTTGGAGGGGGAAATATTGAGTCTGCAAAGTTATTCATTGATCACATCACTGGGTTTACTGACTTCCTACAATTTACATGGGACTTCCAAACCTATAAGATTTCTTACTTGGATATTGAACTGATCAAACTTAGTTGTGAAAAACAATATGTTTCAAAAATTTTTAGGAAGCAAACCTACTCCAATGCATTCTTGCACTTCTCTAGCTGCCATCCTTATTCCCAAAAGAGGAGTGTAGTTAAGGGTCAATTGGTGCGGGCAGCCAGAATGACCACATTGGATAGAGACTTTGAAGACGAATGTAACCTCCTTAAGGGCATGTTTCTTAAGCGGGGTTACCCAAAATCTTTAATTGATGAGCTTAAGGAAGTAAGCAAAAAACGTTTGTTAGGCATATTTACACCATTACTATCAGTTGTGAATAAACAACATGAGGGGGTTGTTAACACTGATGATTCCAACTTGACTATCAGTGGCAGTGAACTATGTGATGTAACCCAAGTTCAGTACATTTCGAATAGTGATAATTTTAAAACTAGTTTTATTGCCACTTATTCTATGGATGCATACGGGTTCCAATCAATTATTAATAAAAATTGGTTCTTTATAATGGAGGATAATCTGATAAATAAAAATTTGGATCCATTACCTAAGTTTGTCTTTAAGAGAGGCAGAAACCTGAAGATGTTGCTGGAAAATAATTCACCTGCAGTGTATGGCCCACATTGTGGTATGTCCAAATGTGGGTCATGCAAGTGGTGTAAATATATTAAAGTGACAAAGCAAGTTACTCTAAGGGACATCTGTATCCCTATTAAGGGGAAGTATAACTGCAACACTAAAAGGGTTGTTTATTTGGGATTGTGTAATTGTTGTTCAGCTTTCTACATCGGTCGTACTGAAAGGCCATTGAAAAATAGGATTTATGAACATACTGTCTGTTTATTTTACTGTGGAGCTTTTCTCCCTGGGCCTCCGCTGAAAATGGACCCACGTCCAGTCGGACACTCCCGGTCAACAAATTTAAATAAATAAAAAGTAAATAAATATATGCTATAAGCAGATTAGATTTGAAAAATACGTTGGCTAGGCATATTAAATCCTATCCCTCACATTAATTTAATTTTTTAGTCTTGGAAAAAGTTAATGAAAGTGTAAGAGGGGGTCCTAGTGATCTAAAACTGGATGAAAAAGAACTGATTTGGCAAGTGAAATTGAATGTTGTTAGTGAACCAGGCTTAAATGAAGCTATTTCCTTTAAAAGTATTTTAAAATTGAGGGCTTTGCTGAGATGAATTTTTCTTTTTATTTTGTATATAAACATATTGTTATATTTATGTTTATGCTTGTATTTATATGAATATATATATACATATTTCAGGAGTATGTTGGCTTTGTATTTTTAATATTTGTATTTTTAAGCATTTGTATACTAACATGTGTGACTTTTAAAATGAATTCTTTATGGGTCCTTTAAATGTTGGCAAATAGTTTTGTACTTAATATATGATGTCATAAGGTTGATTGTCTATTTAAATGGTAATTAATTTGATTGTCAGTTGTCTGAAGAAGTTTGCTGAAACAGTAAACGAAAGCGCTAACTTTATTCCTTGTGTTGGAGTGGTTTTTTTCTTCCGTTTTGGATCTAGTTCATTGTTTTTAGTTTTGTTTTGCCCTAGCCTGTATATGCTTCATCGACCTTTGCGCTTAGGTCCGTGAACTTCATGACACATTTCATCAGGCTTCAAAGAGATCTGATAAAGGAACTGTCTGACACACTCTGACAGGAACTGTAGCTGATGGGGTTAGGCTAAAGTAGCTTCCCAGTTAGTGGCTCTTGATTCAATATGCAATTCATCCATGAGGCTCATTGCACACACAGCTGAAAGGACAACTAGGGCAGCGGGTTCTGATGTAGCAATAAAAAGACGTGCCTGGATGTGCTTATGTGAGTTTTTGGAGCCATTTAAAGGAAAACAACGGGATATCAAATCAAATATCTCTATCTGATGTCTCCCTAAAATCCTGTTATGTGATACAGCCTCAAAAAAACATAACCACAGCTTTAAAAAAAATCCACTATTCTCTTTTACTGCTTAGGCTTCATACTTTTCCGTACTGTTTGACTTTCAGTTTTAAAACCAAGATGAAAACTGTCTAGTCGTCTCTTAAATAATGATGTCACATCTGCCATAGCTCTTACTGAAGATCCTGGGAGGTTTCCTCCCCCAAAGTGACATAAACACTGCCTTATTTGCATGCTGTACAGAATCCCTAAGATGTTCTTCATCTCACATTGCTGCAGTCCTTACACTTGGGTAGTCCGCTGTCCTCGGTCGGCCCGAATATCAAAGTATAAGGCTGACGTCGGTCAAGGCGCATTTGACTGACATCAGGACGTCAGGGTACAAATGCGCATGACCGACGTCATATCCTCAGTCTTTTTTGCCGCATGGTCCGATGCAGAAGCAGCGTTGCAAGTGCCGGTTGGCGTTCTGAAATTGTTCGATTTCGGAGTTTCAGACAGAGTCAAAGTTGGCTAAGTACCCCGTTGGGGAATATTTTGTTTTTTTCTTGCCTCAGTGGTTTACTGGATGTCAGAAAAAGTGAATAATTGTATTTCTTGTGGGAAACAGATACCGCATAGAGACTACCATACTTTGTGTATTCCTTGTTTAGGGCCTGAGCACGACGTTGTTGGGTGTCGCTCTTGTGCTAGATTCAATAAGCGCACTATTAAGAGAAGATTAGATTGTGCCAGGTTAGTCTTCGGGAAGCGGTGCAATTATAAAATGCCGTCGGATGCTCCGACGCCCGCTTCTTCGAAGAAGCGCAAGGACAAAGCAGTTAAACCTAGGCTAGAGGAACCGTCAGTACTGGATGCCGGTTCTTTAGAGGTGTCGGTGGAGCCGGTGGTTCCACCGGAGGTTTCTTTGGGATCCCAGGCAGAGACTTTGTTATTGCAGGATGTGGCCTCTCAGGAGGCAGGCCAGGCTGATGGGGCTTCTCAGGTTACTATACTCCCCTCCCTGCCTAGGGTGGTTAGGCCCTCTCCTTCTGTTTCCAAGGCTTCTCCCAGGGGCAGGCCAGGTTTAGCTTCAGTTGGTGTTACCCCTAGTTCTTCAGGAACTGTGCCCAAGAAGCATATGCTTAAAATGGCAGAAGATTTGATTTCTTTGATTAGGGGTTCTATGCCCCCTCCTGATAAGAGACCAAGGGTGGAGCCTGAGCTAGGGAGTTTTGAGCAGGCTTCAGATGTTTCAGAGTCTTCGGCTGAAGACTTGCAGGAGTACTCTCCTTATTCTGATTCTGATGTGTATGATTCTACTCCTTCTGCTTCTCCTCCTGAGGATTTTTCTTTTTCAGAAACTCTTCATTCCATGAGGGAGCATTTTAAGTGGGAAGGTCAGGACTTCTCTGATTCCAGGAAAAGGCTTAGGGAATTTTTGTTTTTACCCCAGCATAGGCCTTTAGCTATACCTCCTGTTTTGGATGTAGTGGAAGATGTTTTTACAGAGGCTTCTCTTAATCCTGATTCTTTGCCTCCTGCTCCTGTTAAACCTGATAGGTATTACAGGGTGCCTGAAGCTCATAAGTATCTGTTTAAGAGTCCTAGGGCAGACCCAGAAACTGTTAGCCAGGGGCCTAAAGGTGTTAAGGCTTCTGTTGTCAAGAATCCGGTTCCTGCAGATAAAGAAGCCAGGGCCTTGGATAGATGGGGAAAGAAAGTTTATACTTCTTCCACTCTGGCTATGAGGGCTTTGAATTGCCAGTTTCACATGTTAAAATACCAAAACTATCTCCTTTCACAGTTGAAGTCTAAGGTTGATGCTCTGGCGGAAGGTATTGATTGTAAAGAGTTACAAGATTTGGTACATGTTTCTGAACAGGTGGGTAAGCATTCTTTGCAATGTGGTTTTGATGCTGTTCAGGCCTCGTCTAGGGTGGCTGCCACTGGGTCAGTTCTTCGCAGGCACGCCTGGCTGAGGGATCAAAATTTATCTGACCATGTTAAAACAAGGATTTTAGATGCTCCTTTACAATCTGATGTGTTGTTTGGTTCTCCTGTTGAGGCAGTTTTAAAGAAAATGGAGGACAAGGCTAAGTCTATGCAGACTGTTAAAGATTTTTTGCAGGTTCAGCCTCCAAAGTTTAGTAGAAATTGGCCTGCTAAGGGGTGGACGTATCCTCCTTATGATTCCCAGTCTAGGGGTAGATCTAGACGTGGTAGGGGCAGAGCTCAGGGCTCTTTCAGGCCTAGAACAGGGAGTTCTCCTGCACAGTCTTCTGGTGAGGGCAGGGGTCAGTCCTTTCGTAAACAGACCCAATGACCTACCTTTTCAGCTGCCAGAGTCTTCTCGTCTGGCAGCACCTTTGGGAGGAAGGTTGGCACTTTTCAAAGAAAATTGGAGTTTAATTACCCAAGACAAATGGGTATTGGATATCATACACCAAGGTTACAGGTTTTATTTCCATACCTTGCCTCCTTTCAGAGGCATGCCAGACGTTCCTCCTCAACAAAGAATAGAGGCTCGCAAGCAAATTTCTCTGTTACTTCAACTAGGGGCCATACAGCCGGTCCCTATGCCAGAAGTGGGCCTAGGATTTTATTCTCGCCTGTTCCTAGTACCAAAGAAGGGGAACACGTGGAGACCAATTTTGGATTTATCTATCCTCAACACTTATCTGGACATTCCCAAGTTCAAAATGTTGACGTTACAACAGCTTTTACCTCTGCTGGGCAAAGATCATTGGATGGTAACTTTGGATCTCAAGGAGGCTTACCTTCATGTTCCTATCAGACTAAGTTGCAGGAAGTATCTGCGTTTTCGAGCTGGGACTTCTCACTATCAGTTCTCTGCATTGCCCTTTGGCTTATCTACTGCCCAGAGTGTTCACGAAAGTTCTGGCTCCAGTGATAGCTTTCTTCAGGCTAAAAGGAATACAGATCTATCCTTATTTGGACGACTGCCTGATTCTGGCTCAAGGAAGGGAAGAGCTTCTTCATCATTTGGAATATGTGATAGCAGTGCTAAGATGCCTGGGGTATTCTGTGAACGAAATAAAGTCCAGTCTAGTACCCTCTCAAGACATGTGCTTTCTGGGTGTAAGACTGAATACAGCATCCCAGATGGCCTTATTAACCCCGGACAAACAAAAGAGTCTTTCCCTTTACTTCCATCAACTATCTCATCAGTCCGGGCTGACTGCAAGGACAGTCCTTCAAGCCTTAGGGTTCATGGCATCTTGTATTCTGGTGCTTCCCAATGCCAAACTGCATATGAGGAAGCTGCAATGGTATCTCAAAAATGTATGGACACAGCACTGCCAGGATCTGGACACTGTCATTCAAATAATACCTTGCATTCAAAAGGAATTTTTGTGGTGGGCTCAGGAATGTCACCTAAACAAGGGACTCTCTGTGACCCGGCCAGAGGCGAGTCAGATTTTAACGACAGATGCCTCAGACAAAGCTTGTGGAGCTCATCTAAATGGAAAGTGGATACAAGACAAGTGGCCTGCCAGACTACAACATCTACATATCAATCTGAAGGTGATGTTAGCAGTCCAGTTTGCATTAATAGCTTTCAAGGATTTACTTCTTCCAGGGCAGGTGTTGATTCTAACAGACAACACAACTGTCATGTGGTACATCAACAAGCAAGGGGGAACACATTCTTATCCTCTATGCAGGCAAGCAATGATTTTGTGGGAGACTGCTCTCAGTTTACAGCTCAATCTTCAGGCAAGGTTTCTGCCAGGAGCACAGAACTCCTTAGCAGATGTGTTGAGCAGGCGAATTATGGATCCCCACGAGTGGAAATTGGATCCTCATGTATTTCAGAAATTGACAGTGTCATGGGGAACTCCAGACATAGATCTGTTTGCTTCTCCACTAAACCATCAGCTGCCAAAGTTTTGCACAAAAGGTTTCATCCCACAGCTTGGAAAGTGGATGCTCTTTCTTTCAATTGGAGCAATCTTCATGTGTATGCCTTTCCACCTCTGCCTCTCCTCTCAAAGGTACTTCTAAAGGTCAGACAGGACAAGCCAAGGATGATTTTAATAGCTCCAGATTGGCCTCGACAGCACTGGTACCCATTACTGAGAAGTCTGGTACGGAAGCCTCCATGGCCTTTGCCTTCGATTCCACACCTGTTGTCACAGGAGGACAGCCATTTGCTCAATGTCAAACTTCACTCTCTTCACCTAACAGCCTGGCATATTCTGTTTTGAACCATAGAGGGTCTCAACTTCCACAACAAGTTTTGAATGTGATTTTGGAAGCTAGAAGGCCTAGTACAAGGAAAGTGTACGCAGATAAATGGAAGAGATTTTTATTTTGGAGTGCAGCAAAGGATTTTGATGTTTCTGAGCCTAATTTAAGTGTGGCTCTTCAATATCTTACTGAGTTACTGGACAAAGGTTTGTCCTTCTCTTCTATTAAGGTTCATGCTGCAGCAATTTCAGCTCACTATGAATGTGACCCTCCATTGTTTTCTCATCCTTTGTTCAAGCAATTTCTTAGAGGGGCAAAGAATATAAGACCCCCACGTAGAGCTCCTACTCCTGCTTGGGATCTCAATTTTGTGTTGGAGAAACTCACTCTACAACCTTTTGAGCCTGCAGCTACTTCTGAGTTGAAATATTTATCATGGAAGACTGCTTTTTTGTTGGTCATTACCTCTGCAAGAAGGGTTTCTGAATTACAGGCCCTTATGGCAGTTGAGCCTTTCTTGATTTTCCATAAGGATAGGGTATCTTTACGTACTAATCCTTCCTTTATGCCTAAGGTGGTTTCTAGTGTGGCTTTAAACCAAACTATTCATTTGCCTACTTTTTATGCAAATCCCCAAAATAAAGGGGAAAAGATTTTGCACACTTTAGATGTACACAGGCAGTTGCGATATTATTTGGACAGAACTAAAGGGTTCAGGCAGTCTCAGCAGTTTTGTTTCTTTTGCTTTGAGTTCTCAGGGCAAGCCTGTGTCAAAACAAACTATTTCTAAGTGGATTGGGTTTTGCATTGCTTTCTGTTATTCCCATCATGGCAAGGAGATTCCAGCTGGGATTAGGCCTCATTCCACTAGGGCTACTGCCACTTCGACAGCCTTTTTGAGGGGAATGGCAACCAAGGATATTTTGGAGGCAGCTACTTGGAGTTCAGTGCATACTTTCTCTAGGCATTATCACCTACCACTTTACTCTAAATCCAGGGCTGGTTTTGCCACTGCTGTTTTGCAGGGCATTTTGGCAGCTCCTGCTTCCTTGTAGTTTGGCCATCCTCCCTTACCTCTGCTTTGGGATTCTACCCAAGTGTAAGGACTGCAGCAATGTGAGATGAAGAACATAGTACAGTTTTGTACCTACCATAAATGTAGATGTTCGAAGATCCACATTGCTGCAGTCCAATTTACCCTCCCTCCTTCCCCTCTGTAGTTAGAGGTGGTGGTGTGGGTTGGGTTGTAAATATTGTGTATATTGTATATATTGTACATATAATTAGTGCAAGGGTGGTTGGTTGTTTGTTTGCTGTCTTTTGGTTTTGACCTTTATTTTTAGGGTCTTCTGACATCTGGGGCAAGAAAAGACTGAGGATATGACGTCGGTCATGCGCATTTGTACCCTGACGTCCTGATGTCAGTCAAATGCGCCTTGACCGACGTCAGCCTTATACTTTGATATTCGGGCCGACCGAGGACAGCGGACTACCCAAGTGTAAGGACTGCAGCAATGTGGATCTTCGAGCATCTACATTTATGGTAGGTACAAAACTGTACTATCCTCCCACATTGTGATGTCAACACTGCCTTTCCCAGCCCACTGTTAACCTAATAAATGGACTAGGTGCTGTGTGGAACTCCTTTTCTGTGTTAGCAAATCTGGTCTACTCTATTCATGTGAAGCACTTCTTCACCAGCGTTTTGCTACTTCATAAGTAAGGTAAGTCTTATTACTTCTTAATAGTGTATCCTAAATGTAATTTGTCCCTGTTTCTATGCCTCCCTAGCCCTGATTGTGTCCTCCCAAGTTTTTAATTGCACATTAGTGGAGTTAATCTTTTTCTGTTTGTAAGGGTGCCACGTGCTTCCCTTTCGCAGCTGCATTTTTAGCGTAGCCTACTTATTTTTGTTTTGATCCAGAGTTTATATTTCCCCGGTTATGTTTAATGCTGGTGTCTTTTGTATTCTTGAGTCGGCCTTTGTTTCTGTGCTTGCTGCCTTTGGGTTTCCTTCTGAAGTAAGTGTATTGCTGCTTGTAGTAATTGTATTACCGTCTAGTGTTTTTAGTTGCTTGCTGGTGTTTTTTAAAAACTATGCTGTATTTGTAGCTATATTTGGTTTTCTTTAGTTGATGCCTTGTGCTTCGCGATTGTGGTTGCTGGTGTGTTTTTTTTAAAAACCTTGCTGTATTTGTAGCTGTATTTGGTTTCTTTAGTTTGTTGATGCCTCGTGCTTCGCGATTGCATGCTGCAGATGTTTTGTAATGTTTTTGGCTGTTTGTTTCTGTTGAGCTTCGCGTTTCGGACTTGTCATGTTTTTTATTTTTTTTTTTTAATATTAGTAATCTGTTTTATTGGTTATGCTGCTGGACTTGCTCCATTTTATTTGTTATGCTACTGTGCTTGCTCCGTTTTAGTGTGTGTGCCATCAAACCTGCTACCTGCTTGAAACTTTGCCACAGCTGAATAATACCTTTTTTTTTTTCCATTAGCTGTGTAATGAAATTTATTTTAATGTGGACACTGGAGCCATTAGGCATAAAACTTATTTATTGAGTAATTGTGCAGCCTGTAAACATACTTATGAATAGTCAGCAAGAAAGTGGTGGTAGTTCAGGGGTGGTTTCTGCAGCTATACTTGTTTCATGCAACTAGGCTAAGTGCATTTCTGGGTTCCCATGTAAGATTATTATAGCAGGTAAATATATAGTGATGTAGGCAATATAGAGGTTCAACATTTTGTCCATCAGTATGTGTCCATAGTTTAGAAGTAGTCTCAGACACTTCACAATGCTCAGTTACACATAGAGCACAGGTTCTTGTAAGATTAATGTCACGGTTGCTATCATATTCTTTGAGCCTGCCTGTTTTGTTTTTAAATTAATGAAAAACGTAAGGAAAATAAGAGAGAAATAGAAGATAGATGGGAAAGGAAATGAGGAATTTTGCTGCTTGTACAAGCACAGCAGCTTAGTCATTGTAAAGCTGCCAAGCAGCATGCCTTGAGTGAGAGTTGTTGCCAGTTCCTATTGAAATAATGGAATCAGCTTGGCATATATATTTTTTTACTTTGTTATAAAGTTTGGTAGACAAAATACTATTTCTTTAGTCTGCAAAGTGATATTCTGCCTGTTAATATAACATTTTGTGAGTGAGTATAGCACACAAGCCACTGAGAAGCAAAGTCTGATAAAATCTCTAAGGCTGGTAAACTTTTCTGATCTCAGTTTTCTGGTAGTGAAGTACATGCCTTGCAACCATTTTGTTTTTGTGGCCAGGGATAGCACTATCATGGTAGGGGCTCTGAGTGAGAAGAAATAAAATAGGAGGAGGAACTTGCTAAAAAATACAGGTAACCTATGTAGTGCCTTCAGCTGGAGGCCTTCTAATGTCCATAGGCTACAGCAAGGGGCAGGTGTGTGTGTGTGTGTGTGTGTGTGTGTGTGTGTGTGTGTGTGTATGTGACCTAAAAGCAAGGGGGCAAGTGTGTGTGTGTGACCACAAGCAAGGGGGCAATTGTGTGTGTGACCACAAGCAAGGGGGCAATTGTGTGTGTGACACCGCAAGCAAGGGGGCAATTGTGTGTGTGTTTGACCACAAGCAAGGGTGCAATTGTGTGTGTGTGTTTGACCACAAGCAAGGGGGCAATTGTGTGTGTGTTTGACCACAAGCAAGGGGGCAATTGTGTGTGTGTGAGACTGAAAGCAAGGGGGCAATTGTGTGTGTATGAGACTGAAAGCAAGGGGGCAATTGCGTGTGTGTGAGACTGAAAGCAAGGGGGCAATTGTGTGTGTGTGTGTGTGTGTGTGAGACTGAAAGCAAGGGCACAATTGTGTGTGTGTGAGACTGCAAACAAGGAGGCAAATGTGTGTGAGACTGCAAGCAAGGGCCAAGTGTGTGTGTATGTGACTGCAAGCAAGGGCCAAGTGTGTGTGTGTGTGTGACTACAAGCAAGGGGGAAATTTTGCCTCTTTCAAGATTTCTTGTGCTGTGAAGTTCATAGATACAACTGATTGAGTAGATTTTACAGGGAGCTGAGAGATGCAGGGCTGCAACAATTATTAGTGCTGCTTATGTCTGCTTGCTTTGCTAATATCACAACAGGTTGTTTGCTTTTGATGCAGAAGGCTGTGGTTTCTACTCACATAGATGCGTTTGTGAAACTGTACTGCATTGCAAATGGGGTGGATGATGCACTCCTTTCTGGTGAAGAAGATTGTCATCCATTCCCTACTGCAGTATTACCAGCTTATTGTTCTTGTGTAAGATAAGTAAATTATTCAAAAAGGGCAACTATGACATTATTTGTTGATGACATGACTTATCTAATTTTTGGCTAGCAGCAACCGCTTCATTAGTTACAGATCGCTTTAATGTGGAATTATTTACAGGGCGTTTACTGCTTCAGAAATTGTGCGTATGTACTGATACTGGTGGACTGTAGAAGTCTGACTACACTTGTGATGGAAATATTCAGAATTGGACAGTATTGTCATTACTGGTGCATGCATTTTGTTGCACTGTTTTCAGGAAAAATGTTTGAAACAGTAAATATAAAACACCCACTAAAACTGGACTGCATTGTACAAGGAATATAATTATATACAATCAGGAAGGTGTATTCAACAACATGTGCATTTCTCGTGTGCAAAGGGTCTGAGAATTTTAAAATATCACTAACCGAAAGTGAAATTTAGACTGCCACTGGCTACATGTGTTATCTTTGAATGTCTGTTTTCAGTGCTGTTGCAATGTCCAGATTCTGACTGCAAGCAAGGTCGAAGTGTGTGTGTGTGCGCGTGCAAGGGGGCAAGTGTGTGTGACTGCAAGCAAGGGGGCAATAGTGTGCGTGTGTGTGTGTGACTGCAAGCAAGGGGGCAAGAGTGTGTGTGGGGGACTGCAAGCAAGGGGGCAAGAGTGTGTGTGTGACTGCAAGCAAGGGGGCAAGAGTGCGTGTGAGACTGCAAACAAGGGGGCAAGAGTGTGTGTGTGTGACTGCAGGCAAGGGGGCAAGAGTGTGTGTGACTGCAAGCAAGGCTTCTTATTTTTGGATTGTTAGTCTCAATTTTTGTGGTTTTCAAACTCTTTCGGAATAAAGTCACTAAATGAGACACTGAGTTTCAACCTTCATAACCTTCAGAAAAATGCATGCTAAAGCAACACCTGTTATTTGATCAGCTCTTTCAGTTTATACAAGATCAATTTTTTGTACTGTTTTGATGTCCCCCCACATATATTTTGCCTTGTCCAGATTTCTTGCATTAACAGGTTGCTAGGGACATGCAAATAAATTGCTTTTTTAGAATTAGGCATATCCCAACCACTCAACTGTCCCTGAATTTGGCTCTAAATGTTGCTCTTCCCCTAATAATCCCTCCCCAGAAATTGGTATTTTGGAAGAAAACCGGGAGGGTTTACCATTAACTGTAATAATCCAGTTAGGGATAACTTTCATTTCATAAATGCATGTTTTTTTTTTATTTTGTCAGATGCTCAAGTTAGCAGTACTAATATTAAAAGGAGCCCCTTCTTTGACAGGTTACCAGCTGTATTGTGTGGCTATTATCTTTTTGAATCATTTTTTTTTTTTGGGACAATTGCTGCCAAATCATTAGAGACTGAAGAATGAAATCAGTGACAGACATTTAAGTTTCAGATTTCATACCCTTTTGAAAATTCATACTAATGCAAGACCTACTATTTCATAATCTTTCCTAATTTGATAGGAGCAATAATCCTACTTCTATTTATTTATTTATTTAATTTATTTATTTATATTTGTTGACCGGGAGTGTCCGACTGGACGTAGGTCTATTTTCAATGTAGGCCCGGGGAGAAAAGCTCCACAGTAAAATAGACAGTATTTACATTGGATTATAGTGATTAACAATTTAACATAGCACTTACTTACAACATATTTACAGATGAACATAGTACATCAGTAGACAAATAGAATCTTTATCGGTGAAGTACATAACAGACATTAACAAATGTTACAATGAGAAGTTCCTGCTGTATAATAAGTACTAGGCTTATGAGCATCTGAGCTTGCTATAATCAAGGTAGTTAGTGGAGTGGAAAGAAAGGTAGTGGTTGGATGGGGTGGATGATATTAGACTGGGAGTTACAAGGGCATAGCCAGCATGTTTTTAGTTGCGCTTTTAGTAAAGTTTTGAAGTGGGTGCATGATGGTACGGAGGTAATTGTGGGTGGGAGTGAGTTCCATAATTTGGATATGGCACAAGAGAATAGTGCTTCACCAGCAGAGTTATTGGCTTTAATGATCTGCAAGTGATTTTTGTTGCTGGATCTTAGTGGTCTGGTGGTGCGATAGGGTTGGAGTAGATTCTGGAGGGATGGGACATTTAGTGGATGGTTTACTAGTTTGTGGGCGAGTGAGAGTTGATACCACTGAAGCAGGTGAGGGAGTTCAAGCCAGCCCAGTTCAGCAAGTGAGAGACAGTGGTGACTACGGTAGGATGCCCCTGTGGCGAATTTGGCGATTTTTGTTGTAGCAGGTCTCTAGCTTGTTTAGATCACATTGCCTTAGGTTGGTATATATTGGAGAGGCATAAAGTAGGGTGGAGATAAGGTGGGAATTTACTATTGAAATCTTTGCTGCTTTGGTGAGAAATTGCTTATTTCTGTATAACGCTCCTAGTTTTTTGTGGACTTTTTTTTATGGTCGTGGATATGTGACTGTCAAATATTAGTTTATTGTCTGTTTCCACTCCTAGCAATTTGGTGTGTTCAGTTGGGTATATAGTGGTGTTGTCTTTTGGTGTGATGTTAAAGTGAGAGTTGTTCTGAGTATGTTTGGTGTGTTGGAAGATGAGTAGTTTAGTTTTGTTTGGGTTGAGTATTAATTGGGCATCGGATAACCATGTTTCAACAGAGGAAAAGGGTTCCTGTGTGACTTTTTGCAGTTTAGGTAGGGACTGGGCTAAGCAGATGATGGTTGAGTCATCTGCATATTGTATGAGTGTGCCATGTTTGGTGGTAGAGGCTAGATTATTGATGTAAACAGAGAAGAGTAGGGGTCCAAGGATGGATCCTTGGGGAACCCCTATGGAGACAGGTAGAAGGGGAGATGTCATTCTGCCATACAACGGATTGTTGGCGGTCAGACAGGTAAATCTGAAACCAGTTGGTGACTGATTGTAAGAAGGATAGGTTATTGAGGACAGAGATAAGTTGTTTGTGTGGGACCATGTCAATTGCTTTAGATAGGTCTAGGAAAGTAGCAGAGGAAAGATAGCCATTGTTTTTATGCTGAAGGATAGTGTTAGTAAAGGAGAGTAAGGCAGTGGTGGTGCTATGGTTTGGTCGGAAACCATGCTGAGTACTGGAAAGGAGGTTGTTAGTAAGGAGGTAGTCTGAGACCTGAGAGTGTATGCGTCTCTCTAGTATTTTGGAGAGTGGAGAGAGAATAGCTATAGGGCGGTAATTGGTTGGGGTGGATGTCTCCACTTAGGGCTAGTTTTGATATGCATGAGATTATTAGTTTTCTCAGTTTTTGAATGTGTTTGTTTATAAGGGAAACTTTATGATTGTGCTCTGTGGGTACTAGGTATGGTGGGAGGGTTACTATGTTAAGTTGTAGGGCTGCTTTATGTTTGAGTAATATAGTTGGTAGAATATGTGGGGGTTGCATAGGGATGGTTCTTGAGCTGGTGGGAGGGGAGTTGAGTGTGGGTGAGACATGAGTGGTGGTGTGAGTAGTAGTACAGTGGTAGTGGTTGAGTGGGGGAATGATGGAGCTTTAGTAGGATGTAAGATATGCAAGGAGAGTGCATGCAGTGAGTATAGGTAAGGTATGCTGGTACATGTTAGTTGAGGAGGTGTGATAGTAGTGGGAAGATGGAGGAGGTAGTGTTGGGTTAGCGCTGTGGTTGGCTATTGGAAAGATGGGAGGGGTTTTGAGTCCAGTAAAGGTGGGACCAACTGGGGCGGGAGGGAATAGGGGAGCAGGGTGGGGAGCAAAGCGGGTAGAGACCCTGTTAGTTGCTCGTATGAGGGGGCTGGAAACAATCACAAAGCAAAGGCAAGTATGTGTTAAGAAACAATCACAATTGACCAAGGACTGCTCTGAAACTAAGTAATTTCTTAATTTCTCAGGTGGAAAAACAGGATAACCTTGTATCAGTAGGCTACTGTGGTCATAGTTTAAATTTACAAACACACAGTATTGATGAGTTATGGCGGATACGATTTGCTAACAGAAGGGAATAAGAGAAAGTGGAATGTGTGTGTGTGTGTGTGTGTGTGTGTGTGTGTGTGTGTGTGTGTGTGTGTGTGTGTGGTGGGGGGGCTGCTTACAAGCCAAAGCAGTGCGCTCTCCAGGGGAAAATGAATATTGGCTCAAACAGGTAGACACATACTCAAAGTTAACTGTAGCTGTTTGCAGACAGTTCAGACCCGGACTACGCTTTTCCGTTTGTGCCTTTGTCCCACTTCTATGTATGGCTTTGTCCTAATTTCTTGCGCTGAGGTTCATAGGTATTTAAGGATCAATTTATCCTTGCTTTTGAACCAGATTTCTCTGCTTTGTTAGTACACTGCTATAAAATGTAAAAATAAAATCTAA
Source organism: Protopterus annectens (assembly GCF_019279795.1). Lineage (NCBI taxonomy): Eukaryota > Metazoa > Chordata > Ceratodontiformes > Protopteridae > Protopterus > Protopterus annectens. The sequence continues at coordinate 622,972,942 of NC_056748.1, read as the reverse complement.
ATCATTGTAGAAGTAAAGCAGTGTGTGTGTCTGCGTGTGCGTATGCACTACCATAATTTTTTTAAAAATATTGACTCAAAAAAGCATGTAGGTGCTGTCTTGCAAGTCTAAAATATTTCAAGTTTATAGTGCATCATTTTGTTAGCTATTTAAACAGGAGGGGAAAATAAGTGGCAGATTGCTTTGCAAAGCAGGGATTATTGCCAGTGCTATGTAGCTTGGTTTTAAATTTGACAGGAGTAGTGCAACAAAAAGTCTTCCACTGTAAGGAGGAAAAGGCTGACAGGCAAACAGTATATTACTCTGGTCACCTGCTGTGACGAGCTGTCAATCACATGCAGATAATGGGTCAAATTACCCTTGGCTCTTTGACAGCTAGGGAAGGTAGGTGTGAAGTGGGAGGGGAGATTCCTTGAAGAGCTAGATTTCAGTCTTCACAAAAGAAAGCAATATAGCATTTCTAAGATGAAAGAGCTAGAAAATGCACTTTTCAGTTCTGTTCTGTAGCATTTGCACTGCTTGTGTTTTAAGTGGTCATTGAAAAAGGATAACATTTTAACCAAAAGTAGGGGATTTTAAGACTGCAGTGAATGCCTGTTAAGTCAATGAAGTGACAGCAGCTTAAGGCAAAACGTGGCAGATCTGATGCAATTTTTTGGAGACAGATAATGCATTCTGGGATACTTAGAGGCAGAGTAAACAGTCTGAATTTTTCAATATGCCAGACCCCATGTGGTCAGAGTCAGAAATTGCATCTAAAAATATCTAAAAAGCTCAAAATAGTCTGAGTGCTATTAAAATGTAGGAAACATCAAACCATGATGAAATTAATATGTTTTTTGAGTCTGAGGGCGTGGTTGTCCTTTAAGTCTTCTTTCATCAATGCCTCTTTTGATGGAACATCCCTTTTTGGCCCCCAAAGTCAAGGACACCTTTGCCAGATGTGAAAGGAATGGAAAGAGACTTTCTGCCATGGGTATGTGCTTTTTAACTCTCCTTTCCAAGACTGGCATGGTAACGACTTCCCCTGGGGCAGAGGGAGGAGCTATAATGGAAGATGCCATGCTAGAGGCAGGGGCGGCCTGCAAAATCGGGGTTCCATGGATTCTTTCCCTGGTAATTCCTATCAGTGCTCCTGAATGGAGGCCCAATTGCCTTCCTCTGGAGGCAGTCAGAGGTCATCTTTTCTTGTATCTACCTGCCTGGCTAACCATAACACTGGACAATTGGGTGCAGAGGATCATAACCAGAGGTTACAATATTCCCTTCTCGAAACAACCAAAGAAAATTCGGACATCCCATCCAGTCACAGGGATGGGGGCAGTACTAGACATTCAAAAACTGCTCGAAAAAAGAGCCATCAAATATAGTCCTTCTAGATCAGATCCGGGGTTTACTCAAGATTCTTTTTAGTGGCAAAAAAAATGAGGGACTGAAGACCAATTTTGGACTTCAGCATCTTGAACAAATCAGCTCAACATACCAAATTCTGAATGATCACAGTTCAGTCTATCCTACTGTTCTTAAGGAAAGAAGATTGGATGTGCTCAGTAGATCTTCAGGATGCATATTATCTCACAAAAATAGATAAAAGCTCCAGAAGGTTTCTGCGCTTCCAGCTGGGAGCCAATCCTCATCAGTTCAGAGCCATGCCCTTTGGTCTCACCACAGCCCTAAAGTGTTCAAATGCATTGCATAGCTGTCGTAGCATCTCACTTCTGACTGCAAGGATTCCATGTTTTCATACCTAGATGACTGGCTCACTACTGCAGCCACCAGCCATCTACTACTGCAAGCAAGGAATTATGTTCTTCAAACTTATTCCTCGCTGGAGATTACTGTAAACTAAGAAAAATCCCATCTAGAGCCAACATAGTATTTAGAGTTCAAAGGAGTGGTGTTCTACACAAGCACTTGTATTGCATCTCTACCTCAAGAAAGGCTTCAAAGGATAAAATCACAAGTCGGCCAGATTATTCAGAACAGTGACTTGAAAGGCTGGTGTTACAGACTCTAGGGTCCATGGTAGTCAGTCATTTTAGTTCCCCTTGCCAGGTTTCACATGCGAATTCTACAATGGCTCTTGGCATCACAGTGATTATTACTAGCACAACCAATGTCATATTAAATTAGAATCACCAATTTATGCAAAGGACCCGAATTGGTGGCTCCATTCCAAGGACTGTTTGAGCCGTCCTTTGTCCCACCTCAACCCCAAGCCATAGTGACCATGGATGCATCCTAGATAGTGTGGGGGCATTATCTGGGAAAGACCATCCAAGGCATTTGGTCCCAGTTGGGGGCCGGTTTGCACATCAGTGTTTTAGAGATGACAGTGCTTCTAGTATTGCAAGCATTCCAGGAAACCCTCCCCTCAGGAACAATTGTGATCCAGACAGCATGTCAGTGGTTTGGTATATCAACAAACAAGGGGGAACCAGATCTTACCCTCTTTGTCGAGAAAGTTTATTAGTGGGCAATTTCTACGGACTGCTTTTTAATCACAATGCAGATTCCAGGGAGCCCCAACGTGATTGCGGACAAATTGAGCAGTAACATCTTGATGCCTCACGAGTGGTCTCACAACCCTTTGACGGTGGAAAAGATATTCTGTCAGTGGGGCCAGCTCTGCTGTGATCTCTTTGCATCACCTCTGAATAAGTACAGCAGTTACTTCACCCTGATTCCCCCCCTCCATTGGAGCCACTGAGAGATGCTCTTCTTCATGATTGATCCCCCAGTTTACTGTATGCCCCCCCCAATTCCCCTCATTTACCAGTTTCTGAAGAAAGCCAATGAGTCGAAGAACAAGATAATCCTCATTGCTCTATTCTGGCCTCGGCATATATGGTTTCCCTTGACTGTGGCCTCACTTAATTTGGGAACTATGGACATTGGACCCAGCTCCAGACCTGCTGTCCCATCCAGAGGAACCCATTCACCCGAATCTTCAAAATCTCAAGCTCACAGCTTAGCTTCTCCAGTTCCAGTGATTGCCAGGCATACTAACCTTACTGCCCCAGTTCAACAAATTGTTTTAGACTCTCTCAAACCTTTGACTAAAGGGTTATAAAATAGTAAGTGGCAAAAATTTTCAAAATGGACTGCAGACAGCAATATCGACCCATATTCTGCACCAGTTCATAAGGTTTATCATTTTTAGCATCGCTTTTTGATGCAGGAGCATCCTCCTCAACTGTTACGGGTTCACCTAGCTGTAATTTCAAATTTTCATAATGGTTTAAATAGTGCTAATGTCACACACTTTGTAAAGCCTTTTTGAAAGGTACATTATAGCTGAGACAACCATACAAGGATCCATCTACCCCTTGGGACTTGAACCTGGTGCTACATTCCCTAATTAATCCCCAGTTTGAACCATCCGCAAATTGTGATTTGAAGTATCTGTCCTGCAAAACCTTATTTTTGATTGTTATTACTTCTGCTAGAAGAATGTCTAAGTTACAGGCCTTGTCTTCCAAACCTCTATACCTAATCTTTCATAAAGACAGGGTGTTCTTGCGAACAAATCCTTCCTTTTTACCAAAAGTAGTATCTGACACCAATATCAATCAGACTATATAACTCCCAGTATTTTTTCCAAACTTTTCAGACAAAGGTGAATATTGTCTGCATTTGCTCGATTTTCAGAGAACAAGGGAATCCAGAAAATCTGATCAGCTGTTTGTTTCATTCTTTTACATTGCTATGGGCAAACCAGTTTCTAAGGTTACTTTGGCTAGATGGATCAAGGACTGCACAACCTTTATTTACAACAAAAGGAAAGTGCAGCTGCTGGAACCTGTTAAAGCACATTCTAAGAGGGCCGTAGCCACTTATGCAGTGTTCCATGCCAGGGCGTCTATAGATGGCATGACATATACACAGCAGCTACTTTGGCATCTCCACATACCTTTATTACTCATTACAAGTTAGATCTGATCTCTGTGGGATGAGCATCCTTTGGTTTGTTAGTGCTCAGCAATATTCTTCCATGAGACCTCCCAGAATTTTGGTAGCTGGGGGACTCTATCCCACAGTAAGGATTACATGAAGATTGACAACATCACATAAAAATGTATGTCTTACCATAACATTCCATCTGTGGTGTCGATCTTCACTTATCCTTGTAATTCCCACCCTAAATTCCTCCTGCCTTCAGGCTTCTTGGTGGAGCAGATCTATCCCTCTAGTCTACATTATTCCCTTATGAGTTACAGGTATGATCTCTGATATGTTCTTTCTGATCTGTCACTATATTATGCAAACTTGATCTGAGGTAATCTAGAGAGGCGCATTGTGGGTAGGGCTAAGCTCGAGAGTTTCTGGAAGGCACAAGCTGAAATAATGGCCAAGTCGGTCCCAAGATATGGAACCAAACCCACAGGTCAAGGATAAGTGAAGACTGACAACACAGATGAAATGTTATGGTAAAACATGACTTCTTTTTTCCTTCTTTCAATCACTTCTTCCTCTGACCTCAGTCACAGCCAGAGTGTTTCTGAGACTTCTGAGTTTTATGCCATCCACTATTCCCATGTTACCTCTAGCCAATTCCACATGAGGAAATTTCAGTGGTTCCTGAAATCAGTCTGGCAACATGTGCATACCCTAGAATTTTCAGTTCCTCCTCCTCTTTCTTGTCTAAAGAGGGAATTTCATTGGTGGATTCAGCAGTTGTCTCTGAACCCAGGCCTTCCCTTCCATCCACCTGTTCCATCTCAGGAACTGTTCACAGACACCTCAGAGGTAGGTTAGGGAGCAGCCTTTGGCACAATGAAAGTGCATGGGGGGGGGGGGGTTCTGGTCTCCTGTTCAGCAGGAGCAGCACATCAGTATGAAAGAGATGAGAGTGCTTTGGCTTGCACTTAAGGCCTTCCATCCTCTCTTTTCCCCAGGCTGCCTCAAAGTGTTTACAGACAACACCACAGTCCTGTGGTATGTGAACAAACAGGGTGGAACAAATGCTTTTGGTTCAGTATCATGTGGCTCTTCAGGTGGTTTATTTTCTCTCCGGTCAAAATTTTGTGGCAGAGCGTCTACTGTGTGGAGGCATACGTGAATGGGTGTGCCTTTGTTGAAGGTTGTGCGTCAGGGCTGGTAACTCGGCACGTAAAAATCCACTACCAAACATTAGCGGACCAGAGTTCCGCTGTGACGACCCCTAACCGGGATAAGCTGAAAGACACAGCAACACTCTGAGTGGGTCCTTGATTCAATCCCATGAATGGATGCTTCACAGGGGATGTGTTTCTTTATATTGACCACAAGTGGGGTACTTCTCAAATAGATCTATTTATCTCCCCTCTGAACAGACAGCTTCCTAAATTTTGTGCCAGAGTCCCAGGTCCTCTAGTTTGGAAGGTGGATGCTCTCTCATTTTCTTGGAAGGGGATGTTTCTGTATGCACTTCACCCCCCATTCTGAAAGGTCTGTTCAAGATTCAACAAGGCAAACCCAAAAGCTTGATGGTTACTCTCTTTTGGCCAAGACAGCATTGGTTCTCTCTTCTTCAGCATTTAGCCAAGGGCAGTCATCACAAGTTATCCCACAGGGTGGACCTGCTCACACAAGACAAAGGATCCCTAATCCATCCCAACCTGTCTACTCTTCAGCTGACTCTATGGCTGATAGGATTCTGATTCCTTACAGACACTTTTTCTCTGAGGATGTGCTTAGAGTTCTGCAGGAGGCCAGGAAACCCAATATTAGGGAATCCTACATATCTGAATGTGAGAGGTTTTCTGTCTGGTGTCTTTCACGTAACCTGAATCTACTCTCTGTGGATGTTCCTGTGGTTCTTTCTACTTGTGTGAATTGCTCATTGCTGCTTTGGCTTATTCCTCTGTTAAGTCCCACTTGTCAGCTGTCTCTGCTTGTCTGCCTTTATTTCCTTCTTTAGCTTCTAGTTTTGAGGCAAAACAATTTCTGAAAGGCTTGCTTCACATTAGACCTTCATGGACGTCTGTTCCTCCTCTGTGGGATCTTAATTTTGTTTTGGAAAAATTGTCTTTGGCTCTTTTTGAGCCTGCAGCTTCATCTTCCTTGCAACACTGTTCTTGGAAGACTCTTCTGTTAGCCCTTACTTCAGCCAGATGGGTGTCTGAGCTTCATGCCCTTATGGCTTGTCCTCCTTTTTTGGTTTTTCATAAAGATAGGGTGTCCTTCTGTACTAATCCTTTTATGCCTAAGGTGGTGAATGTGTTGTCACTTAATCTGTTCATTTACCTACTTTTTTCCCTTCTTCACAATCTGCTAGTGAGAAGGTACTAAACACACTGGATGTGCATAGACAACTTGGATTTTATTTGGATAAGACTAAGGCTATCAGAAATCTGATCATCTTTTTGTTTCTTTTCATCCCAGGTCTTTGGGATTAGCTGCATGTCCTTCTAGTCAGTGTTGCAGTATTCTTCACGTATGGGTTGTCTTCCACCATACAACCCGACGTCTAGCCAGTATTCAAGAGCTTTTAGCCACTGCCAGTACGTGGGATGTTGCATGTGTGCTCTGACAACATCAGCCATAAAAAGGACGTCCACACGTACCAACCTCAGAACCTTTCTGCTGCTCTTCGGAAGGTTGACTCCTACATATGGCCTGCAGTCAGATTCTGTGTGTTGCTGCCAGCTTCAGATAAGTGCCGTGTTGGGGATTTATTTTCTTGCTACTGCCATTTGTTTTTGTTCATCTCATCCAGGAAGAGCAAGTATAAACGTGAAAGATTTCACATAAAGATAGCCACAACCTCTCTCTTTTCTGTTTAGGACCTAGTCATGACTCTCGATCCTGTTCCATTTGTCAAGCTTTTGTGCCTAAGTCATTGTGTAGCCACCTTTCAGCTTTAAATCTTTATCTGGCAAGTCAGAGGCTTAAACACCTGGCTAAATATGTTATGGATTGTTCTGAGTGTCTTTCAGCTGAGCCAAGTTTGAAGAGGAAGGTGAGCAGTCAAAGATCTGAAACCTCTTTGGCTTCACCTTTTACCTCTGACGTATCCCTTGAGGTGAGTGAAGACCCAGTAGTACGGTTGGAGATCAGATCTGCTTCTTCGGTGGGTACCTCTGTGGAAGCCACCAAGGGATCAGAACCCAGCATGTCTGAAGCAATGCAGATATCAGTTTTGGGTGACATGGGGGAACCGCGACTTGTGCTGAAGGACTCCAGGGATGTTCCTGCCATTCTGACTAAGGATCCTTCTTTGAGTATGCTGAATGTTAGGCCTACATAGGGTTCTTCGTCTTTGTCTCCTCATGAAGAAAGAGATCTCAAGAAAAACAAAAACTAAACATCCCAACATTCCTTCTGCTCCACAGTCTGACTGATGTGCCTTTTCCCAGGGTCTTATTAAGGCCTTGATGACCTTGAAGCCTCCCTCTTCCTACACTTCCTCCCCTGTACAGGCTGTTGGGTCTCAGGTTCATTCTTCTGATTCTGAGGACTCTTCGTCTGATGAAGACTCAACTTGCATATTCTACCCAATTACCTGTTCTGTAGAATATGCATCATCTAAGGAGGAATCTAAATGGGGGATTCCCCTATTGAAAACATTTATTTTGGAGAAACCATTAATAAAATGAGTTCTTCAAATGGGATTGTTCCCAAATTTCTGATGAACAGAAAAGGTATTATGACCTGCAAATGGAGGTCCCTCCTCCCTCTGCAGTTCCTCTAGTCCTTCCAGCTTTCATGGATGCCTTCACCTCCTCCTCTAAGTCTCCAGATTCACAGGCCCCTGCTCCCAAGAGGCCAGATAGATTTTATGAAGTGCCAGATGATTGCAAGTTTATAAGTGTCTCCTTTTTGATCCGACTGTGGTCTCCATAGTCTTTGATAAGTTTTCTCATTTGTCTCCTCCTGTCAAGCTATTACCATCTGATAAGGAAGGTAGAATTCTTGAGAGCCTGGGTAAGAAGGTATACACCTCCACACTAGCGATCGGAGCTATTAATTACCATACTCCTATGTCTAGGTATTTCTTGGCCTTGCTTTCTCAGGCTTCTTAAGTTCTGGCTCATTTACCAGACTCTGAGGTTAAAACACAGGCCCTGTCTCTTTTGGCTGCTGCTTCTCAAGTAGTTAGACATTCCATTAAGTGCAGCTGTGATGCTCTTGAGGCATTTTCTAGAGCTGCTGCTTCTGCCTCTGTGCTTAAGGAGCATTCATGGCTGAGACTTCAATGATTATCTGATGATAAAAAGGCAAAATTACTTGGTGACTTCGAACAAGTCTGCACTTTTTGGTTCTGCAGCTGCAGTATTATTTAAAACTCTACAAGAAAACCGGAAGGAGCTCCAAGAATTGAAATACCAGTTTGTTTCACTGGTTACTAAATTTCATACAAACTTCTCTGTCAAAACATCTTTTGTTGGAAGACCTGCTCATTCTTCTGTATCTGCTCCTAGTCTAAGAAGTCATTTAGGAGACCTTCACAATCAAAAACATCTGCTTTGGCTCCTCCAACACAGCAACCCTTTCAGGCCAGGCCCAGTTCTTTGTGACAGCCAGCACCCTCTTCCATGTCATACTCCTCTATCTCTTTGCCTCTCTTTCTTTTCCAGCCTGGGCGAGGATCACTCAGGATTCCTGGGTTCTATCCATCATCCAAAAAGGATACTTTATGACTAGGAAGAATCACACTCCTTTCATGGTAATACTACAACCCACTTTGTCAGCTGGAGGAGTTTCCAAAGCTCCTATCTCAGCTCAAGGCACTATTCAAAGTGTTTAACTGGATTAGAGAGTTAGAGGTTTTTACTCCAGAATGTTTTTGGTTTCAAAAAAGGATGGCCCTTGGAGAACAATTCCAGATGTCTCTCATTTGAACACTCTCCTGGAAGTGCCATGTTTCAGCATGCTATCCCTACAGACATCCTTTCCCCTGATTTCTCCTCAGTCTGTCATGGCATCCTTGGATCTCAAAGATGCTTATCTACATATTCCTATTCATCCTTAACAGAGGAAATGTTTACATTTCTCAGTGGGTTCTTTGCGCTTTCAGATGTTTGTGTTACACTGTTGCAGTCATCACACTAGGGTTATCCTGCCAGGGGTAGCCCTCAGTCAGCCCTAATACCAGAGGCTTAATATTTCTGCATCGTTTGCTGTTGCTCCAGGACTGACGTCAGGTCGTCGGTGGTATATAAACAGGCAGCCGACGACATTACATCAGTCTTTCTTGCCAAGGAGTCGCAAGCAGAAGCAGTTCGCACGAGTGCCAGTTGGCCGCTACCTGAGTTTTCATTTCCAAGATTGAAGTTGAAGTCTTCTAAACCTAAGTACCCATTTGGAGATCCTTTTTTCTTGCTCTAACCGTTGTCAGAAAAAGTTAACAATTGTCTCGTGTGTGGAAAGCAAATACTACACCGAGATTTCCATTCTTACTGTGTCACATGTTCAGGCCCAGACCACGACGTCCCTCACTGCCAGTTTTGTGCTTTGTTCAATGCCCGAACTATTCGTTGTTGGGCCCTTATTGTAGCTAAATACTTTGGCTCTCCATCTCCGTATTCCGAAATGGCTTCAGTAAGCCATCCGACTATCGATCTTCCGAAAAAACATAAGGATAAAGATGGAAGCAGACCGCTCCAGTCCAAAACTGCAGACAACGCTTCCATTAAGCTAGTCGCCAGTTCGCCGGTACTCAGTGAGGCATTTTCCCAGCCCCTGATGCCCGCATAGATGGATTCACAAGCCGCTGCTGAGACCCGTTTGCAGTCCAGTATGCTGCAAGACTCTTGTTTGACTTCGGAACCTGCGGAAATCTCTACCTTGGATGGGTCCGGAGCCACTGTGCAGGCACTGGCTGCTGAGGGAGTTCTTCGCACTACCGATATTCGACACAAACCGATGATTTTCGATCTTCAGATCTTTCTTAAAACTACCAAATTTCTAAGGCCTAGAGTACGAGCTACGCCTAAAAGACCGATGACCCAAACTCATGCACCTGCTTCCTTGCCACAATCACAGATGCTTAAAATGGTGGAAGACCTTATGCTGATTAGGGGAAGCCAACCTTCCCCTGCTAAAAGAAAGAGACTTGTCCCCAGCACATTTATCTGACCAAGAGTCCGATGGCTCTGAGGTTTCTGATTATGAAGACATGCCTTTATCTGCTTATGAGGATTCAGATGCAGAGGAATCCATTCCTTCTGCCTCTCCTCCAAAGGATTTTTTTTTTGGTGAAACCCTGCATACTTTGAGAGAGCACTTCCACTGGGAATGCCAGGATTATCCTCAGTCCAAAAAGAGACACCGGGAATTTTTAGATTTACCACAGTGCAGCTATACCCCCTGTTCTGGATGTTGTGGATGATATCTTTATGGAATCCAATCCAACTCCTGATACTTTATCTCCTGCTCCCAGGAAACCGGACGGGTATCAGAGTCCCTGACTCTCACAAATTTCTTTTCAAGAATCCTACTGCTGACCCAGAGGTAATCTCCCAAGGGCCTAAAGAAATAAAAGCAACTACAGCTAAGAATCCCACCCCCTCGGACAGAGATTCTCGAGCCCTAGACTGATGGGTTAAAAAAAGTATATACCTCTGCAACTCTTGCCATTGGAGCATTAAATTGTCAGTTCCACATGCTGAAATACCAGCAAGATACCATGAAACTCATTAAACAAAAATTATCTACCTTCCCTGACTGTGCAGAAAATAAAGATTTACATTAACGTATGCATTCTGCAAGCCAAATCAGTAAGCATACCCTGCGATGTAGGTTTGACGCCCTAGAAGCATCGTGCAGGGCAGCAGTCACAGGTTCTCTAGTTAGAAGGCATGCTTGGCTTAAGAACGGTCCTTGCCAGATGATGTCAAATCAACATTATTGGACACACCACTGAACAAAGACAATCTGGCACCAAAGCAGAAGAGGTTTTAAAAAAGATGGAAGAAAAATCTACGTCTATGCAGACAGTTAGACTTTTTGCAAGTTCAGCCTCCTAAGATTCAGTAGGCATTGCCCCTCAAAACATTGGACCTTTCAAACCCCCTCAAGGCCACCTCAGACTAGACCTAGGGGTAACAGACCCCCCCCCCAGACAACAGTCTTAGGGTATGCAGAGATCTAAGCAAAGGAGTACCCCCACTTCTAAACCAGGGAGTGCTAAGCCACCCCTTATGGAAAGAATTCCCAGTGACTCCTCAACTCCTCCTCTCACCTCTGCCCATCTGCTTGTGCCCCTAGGAGGAAATCTTGCCTCCCATGCAAAAAACTGGGCCTCCATGACCAACGATCGATGAGTCCTCAACATAGTGTCTGTCCCAGGGGTACAAATTTTATTTCCACATGTTGCCAACCCCAAAGGGATACCCAGATCTTCCTCCAAACCAGTGGGCAGAGGCACAAAACCAAGTTCATTCCCTACTCTCCATGAGGGCAATTCACCCTGTTCCTACAGATCATTAAGGCCAAGGGTTCCATTCCAGACTTTTTCTGGTACCCAGAAAAGAGGGCACCTTGCACCCAATCTTAGATCTATCTATTCTAAACACCTTCCTGGTGTTACCAAAATAATTCAGAATACTCACACTGCAGCAGCTTCTCCCTATGCTGTCCAAAGATGCCTGGATGTTCCTCATGTTTCATTGTTGCAGTCATTACATTTGGGTTATCTGCTTGCAGATAGCCCTCAGTCGGCCTGATTATGAAAGTATTGGGCCATACGTCGGTTGCTGTCTCATCCTCCATGATGTCAGGTATTCGAGGGTATAAAGCATGCAGCTGACTCTGTTAAATCTGTCTTTGTTGCCGTGCGGTGCCTGAAGCAGAAACAGTTCGCAAGTGCCGGTCGGCCAACTCCTGAAATTTTTGTTTTTGAGTTTCAAAACCCAAGTCTTCAAAAAAGCTAAGTACCCCATTGAGGATCCTCCTCCTTGCTCTAAACCGATGTCAGTAAAAGTTAACAATTGTATTACTTGTGGAAAGCAAATACCTCGTAAAGATTTTCATTCGTACTGCATTCCTTGCTTAGGCCCAGATCACGATGTCCCTCCCTGTCTGTTTTGTGCCTTATTCAATCCTCAAACTATTTGTCGTCTGTTTATTTTCACATCAAACTATTTTGGTACTCAGTTCAATTATCCAGAAATGGCTTCGGTAAGCCATCCAACTACCGACATTCTGAAAAAACGCAAAGATAAAGACAGAACGCATAGGTCCAAAGCTGCCGACGCTTCTGTTAAGCTAGTCGCTAGTTCGCCAGTACTCAGTGTGGTGCTTTCGCAGCCCCTGATACCCACTACTTTAGATTCATAGGCCTCTACTGAGACCCATTCGGAGTCCAGTATGCGGCAAGATGCTTCTTCGACTATGGAACCTGCAGATGTCTCTACCTTGGATGGGTCCGGAGACGCTGTGCAGGCACCGTCTTGTGAGGGTGTATTCAGGCCTGCTAACTTGCATATCAAACCGACACCATCTTCTTCTTCAAGGCTTAAAACTCGATCCACGCCTAGAAAACTGACATCCATACCACATGGTTAGCCCCCTATGCCTAAAAAATAAATAAGAATGGCTGAAGACCTTATTACTCTAATCAGAGGAAGCCAGCCTTTTCCCTCTAAGAGGCCTAGAACTGATTTTCCTTCTGATTCTTCTGATCAGGATTCTGAAATTTCTGTTTCTTCTGATGACCAGGATGTGCCCTTATCTACCTCTACCTATGAGGATTCTGATGCAGAGGACTCCATTCCCTCTGCTTCCCCTCCAGAAGATTTCTCTTTTGGTGGAACTTTGCATACTGTTAGGGAGCATTTCCACTGGGAAAGCCAGGATTACTCTGACTCCAAAAAGAGGCATAGGGAATTCTTACTCCTACCTCAACACAGGCCTTTAGCTATCCCTCCTGTACTGGACATTGTAGATGATGCCTTCTTGGAATCTAGCCTGGCCCCAGACACTTTACCTCTGGGTCCCAGGAAACCTGATCGGTATTACAGAGTACCTGACTCTCATAAGTTCCTCTTTAAGACTCCTACTGCAGATCCAGAGACCATTTCACAGGGACCCAAAAGTATTAAGGCTACTACTGCCAAAAACCCTACTCCCTTTGATAGAGATTTCAGGGCCCTGGACAGATGGGGTAAGAAGGTATACACTTCTGCTGCTTTGGCCATTAGGGCCTTAAACTGCCAGTTTCATATGTTAAAGTATCAGCAGCATATTATTGGATTGCTTAAACAGAAAATTATGTTGATTCTTGACTGTGCTGAGAATAAAGAATTGCAGGATTTAATGCATTCTGCTGAACAAGTTGGTAAACACATTTTGCAATGTGTTTTTTTACTCCTTAGTGGTATCTTGTAGGGCTGCTGTCACTGTGTCTGTACTTAGAAGGCATGCTTGGCTTAAGGAGCAAACTTTGCCAGATCATGTTAAAGCTAAATTACTGGATGCTTCCTTAAACCAAGACCACCTGTTTGGCAACAAAGCAGATGAAGTACTTAAAAAGATGGAGGAAAAAGCTAAATCTATGCAAACTGTTAAAGATTTCCTGCAGGTACAGCCACCCAGATTTAGTAGGCATTGGCCTTCTAAGAATTGGTCCTTTCCAGTCTCTTCCAGGCCTTCTCAGTCCAAACCCAGGACCAGCAGACCACCCAGGCTTCAGTCTCAAGGTACTCACAGGCCTAAACAGTGGGGGGCTCCCACTTCCAAAGCTGGAAGTAGTAAGACTCCCCCCGCAAGGCCGGATTTAGATGAAAAGAGGCCCTAAGCTATTCCACTTATGAGGCCCTTTCACCTCCCATTTTTAAGTTTGTAAATTGCATGAGAGATAATAAAATACATCATTACTGTGATATATATCAATATGTTAAATGAAACATGTTGTGATTGGTACTAACCTTTATAAAAAATGTGGCACGGATAATAAATAAAAAAAAGTCGAGAACACTTATTTGGACATTTATTCTCAGCACCATATATAGTACTTGTAACAATAACTAATCAAACATAACACACAACATTTACAAAGAAACAAAATTCAAATAATGAAAATCTTTGACTACGAAAATAAAATACGCAATAAAAATGATCATATTTTCTATCAAATTAAATTAAATATATTCAATACATTGAAGATTAAACCAAATTCAATTCAGATAAATTTATTTCATAATAATTCGCATTTAAAGTTTAAGTATGAATTATTATGAATTTTAAGTCTTAAACTAAACCAAAAATGGAACTTTATTCAAACAAAATCCAGATCACAAAAAAGAAAATATCAAATTGTATATCATATTAAATGTTATGTTAATAGTTATTTTATTTAAGAACTGATTCAATCCAAGTATACATTTAAAACGAAATAGTAAATTAGAAGAATTTCTTTCTAAACTTTTTCACACAGAATTCTTCTATAAGTTCATCAAAATCTATTTTTCTGAAGGTCTCATTTTCGATGCACAAAATACTCAATGAAGACAACCTCGTCTGGGTCATTGTGCTTCTTAATTGATTTTTGATATTAAGTCTTGAAAATGACCTTTCTCCACTACAATTAGTGACTATTAAACTGAGAAACAGCTGTAAGATTGATTCCACATTGGGGAAGGCCAGTTGAATATTTTCTTTGAATATTATTTGATACAAGTCTGTATGCGACAATGTGGAATTTTTTGAAGGCTTATGCGTTTGTCTCACATATGTGTGGAAATGAAATAGTTCTTCAGTAAGATTTTGGTTGACATCTTCTGGGTATTCTTGCATTAACAGCTCAACACCTCTTTGAAGTTCTACCTTTGATAATGTAAGATCGGCAAGAAAGGAAAATATTTTCACTACATCATCATAAACAGAAGCTCTTCTTCCTAAATTTGATTCTAGTGCATCTAATATAGGAATAAATGATTTAATCCTAAATTTATCTCTTGAAGAGAGTTCGTCTAAGGCATCAGGGTCAGATGAATTTTTGTAATTCCCTTGCCTTTTACTTCTTATCCTTCTGGCAGTTCTATATTCAGTGTTTGGCAACGTGTTTTTTGCTTGTTGCTCAAGTGCATCAAAATCTTCCCTAATTCCATGTAAAATATCCAAAAGTGACCTGTACCAATCTGCACGACTACTCAGTAAAATATTAGGGCTTTGAAGAATTTTATTTACTTTTGAAAAATGTCTCAGTATTCGATTCCAAAAATGGAGCATAAACACGAATTCAAATTATTCCATCTTCTCTAAAACATTGTTGGCCCTCAATGTAGTATCACCCTTTGTATTATTATCTGAATGTAAATAATTGAGTGCATCAGTGATATCATTGTAATTTTCTAAAATAGCTTCTGTAGCTTTTGCATGTGCCTCCCACCTAGTGTCTGATAAATATTTAGGCACTTTAGAATGAGGTTTCAGATGTGATTTCAGAACTGCCCATCTTTTTGTGGAAGACGAAAAAAAGATATAAACTTCGTTCACAACACCAAAAAAAATAACAGCATCAAGGCAACAATCAACAGCTGAACGACCTACTAAATTTAAAGAGTGACCAGCGCATGGAACAAATCTTGCAAACTTGTTTTTTTTCGATAATTTTTTGCTGCATACCATTGTATCTACCAGCCATATTGGCTGCATTATCATAAGACTGTCCTCGGCATTTTCTGAAATCAGTTTCAAGTTTAGTAGTGATATAGTTAAATACTAAATCAGCTATGCTTTCCCCTGAGTGATCTTTTAGCTCAAGGAAAGTTAAAAATCTCTCAGTTGGCAAACCGTCTTCAGGTGACACATATCTAATAATTAAGGTCAACTGATCAGTGTGAGATATGTCAGGAGTGGAATCTACTGAAAAGCTAAAATAGCCAGCCTTTTTCACTTCCGCCACAATTGTGTCTTTCACTTTATTTGCCATAAGTTGAATAATTTCCTCACATATAGTTTTAGACAGATATGAAGGTTTTCCTGAGCCAGTATTTCCATATCGATCAATATGATCTCTTAAAAATGGATCGAATTTTGCTACTAGTTCTAGAAGACCAAAGTAATTGCCGTTATTTGGAGTTCCAAACTTTTCATTGTCTCCTCTAAATGGTAAGCCTCGCTCTGCAGAGTGCAAATTACAGTGAAAACTCTTTCTATAACGTAACACCAGTATTGCTGCTCTTTTCTTATTTCTTCCTCTAGCTTTGAAGTTAAAGTTTTCCCTTTTGCTCTTGTTAAGTACGTTAACATAGCATGCCTATGATTTTCTGAATTTTCATGAGTTTGAATGATAGCAGGGTTTTTCCAATCATTAAACCCTTCAGAAGTTAATGCTGTTGCAGAAGATGCAATATTTGGAAAGAGTTTACAAACAAAGCAAAAAACGCGGCCTTTTGAGGGAGAGTACACAAGCCATTCTAGGGTATATTTTTCTCCATTGGCTTTTGTTGAATAAAAAATTGCTTTTGTGCAAAATCTGGACTGATTCTTATATTCTCGCTTAGAATTTAAAAATGGTCCACAGTGATACTGAACTTGAGAAGGGCCCTTCTCTACCCAATATGATACATCATTTTGCGATAAATTTGTCCACAAGCCAACATCTGTTACAGTAGACATATATTTGACATCACTATCTAAATTTGCAACATCTTGAACATGGTGTTTCTTAAGTGTCTGAAAAAAATTCTGAATATTCATATTTTCTTGTGGCTCGTTTGTATATTCGTGTTCAGTAAGTTGCTCTTGAATTAGTTCCATATTTTCACTTTGAGTTGGTGCAACGGCCGTGTCCTCACATACAACGTGCTGCATTGCTTCCAATTGAGTAGTACTAGTTGGCACATGCATGTAAGCAGTAATCGGTGTTAGCTTCTTTGCCTCATACTCTTGTAGCTTCTTTTTCTTGCGTTTGCGCCACTTTCAAATCTTTTACTCATTCTTAGATTAGAATCTAGAACAAAATATTTGAGTTAATTATTGTGCATAAATAAGATGAAGATATTGTCACAAAAAAAATTTTCAATAGTCTATAAACACTTCACTAAAGTATTGAACCTACTGAACTCAAAAGGCGAG
Organism: Protopterus annectens; assembly: GCF_019279795.1. Taxonomy (NCBI): domain Eukaryota; kingdom Metazoa; phylum Chordata; order Ceratodontiformes; family Protopteridae; genus Protopterus; species Protopterus annectens. The sequence goes on along the minus strand of NC_056748.1, from coordinate 622,955,935 downwards.
AATCAAATGATCGTGTACGCAATCCTAAAATAAGAATCTTTTCTAATAACATTAACACGTGTTTCATATTATCGAAGTAACACGAATATAACCGAACGTTGGGATATCAATAGGTCTGTTCGTTTGTCTGTTCCAATCTACACCAATCTGCACTTTATTTATGCAAGAACAAACCAGAGCTTAGTAGCAGAAGGCACATCAATATTTTCCATAGCAATCAGTGAACATATGAACTATACTTTGGTGCAATCTAGTATATACAAACGAACAGACCCAATGAGCCGAACGCGTTGATTAACCAATACATTTTTATGTTTGTTTATTAGTCATATGCGTAGAATTTCTCCTTATTTTCGGTTCAGTGTTTTAGTGTTCACTGTTTTTAGAATAGTGTAATTTTAATTTTGCTAACAATTTGAATGTAGGCCCCTCTTGATCTTGAGGCCCTAGGCTGAAGCCTAGTTAGCCTATAGGAAAATCCGGCCCTGCCCCTATGGTAAACTGTCACAATGACTTAACCTTAAACCTTCCAAGCCCTGTTCAACTGACTGCTCCTTTAGGGGGAAAGATAGCCTTGCATGCAAAAAACTGGGAACTCATTACCCAAGACAAATGGGTTTTAAATATAGTTTCCCAAGGATACAGATTCCACTTCCACACCTTACCCAACCCCCAAACGGTTGACCAGACCTACCTCCAAATCAGTGGGCAGGGGCTCAACAGCAGGTTCTCTCTCTTGTAAGTATCAGGGCTGTTCAACCTGTCCCAGAAGTGGAATGAGGACAAGGTTTTTACTCAAGACTTTTCCTGGTACCCAGAAAAGACAACTCCTGGTGTTCTATCCTGGACCTGTCTATCCTAAACACTTTTTTGGTAATCCCAAAATTAAAAATGTTAACTCTTCACCAGCTGTTTTCCATGCTAGGCAAAAATGCCTGGTTGGCAACATTGGATTTAATTAATTTATTTATTTATTTTATTTATTTTACATTTGTTAACCGGGGGTGTCTGACTGAGCCGAAAAGGCCCTTTTTCAGCAGAGGCCTGGGGAGAAAAGCTCCACAAAGAAAAATTACAGACACATTTAGTTATTTAGACATAATCAGTATACACACAAATTACAAGAGACATGTTTTTACAGTGGTATGCGGCACAAACAGTTACAGTGGAGAGAACAATCAAAAAAGATATTAATTTTAAAAATAAAGGTAAGTAATAGATTTGTGGTGTACAGCTGAACTTTGGAATGTAGGTAGAATACATACATACATAGTACACAGGTACAGTACATACATTGTAGATTAGCCAGTGTTTGTGAGTAAGATTGAAAAACTATTATAAATTGCTCTAGATTTAGTATGCATATGTTATCTGCTTTCACTAGCCTGGGGAGCAGTCATGGCACTGCCAACTTTGCTTGAGATGTTGCCTGATGAGGTCTTTAAAGGAGGCTTTGGATGATGTGTTTTGAATGCTAGTAGGGACAGAGTTCCATTTTTTTGCCACCAAACTACTATATAGTGCATCTCCAAAGCTATTGTAGCTGTTGGTGACTTCTAGTAGTAGTTTGCTTGATGATCTAAGAGGCCTTTTGGCTGAGTGATGTTGTACTAGGTTTTTGAGGGCAGGACACTTATTGGGGAGGTAATAGATAGAATGATAGAGGCAGAGCTGATTGTAGGTTAGGAGGTTGGGCAGTTCAAGCCAGTGGAGCAGTCTCAAAGCAGTACAGTGATGAGTTCTATATGAGCAATTTGCAGCAAAACGGGCAATTCTGTTATAGCAAGCTTCCATTTTGCTTAGTTCAGTTTTGATGAGATTAGTCAGAATGGGAGATGCATAGAGTAGGGTGGATAGAAGTTGGGAGCGAGCAATGGCTGATCTTGTGTTGTTGGTAAGAAATGGTTTGATACGGTAGAGTGACCCCAGTTTGGCATGTACTTTTTTAATAGTCAAGTTCAGATGACTATCAAATTTTAGGTGGGAGTCTATGGTTATTCCCAATAGCTTAGCCTGTGCCACTGGAGCAATTGGAGTAGCATTTGTGGAGTAGATAGTAAATTGACTGTTAGTGTTTTTGTTAGAACTGGTTATAATCATAAACTGAGTTTTCTTTGGATTGAGAATAAGTTGGGCTTTGGTAAGGTAGTTTTCAATGTCAGAGAATGCTAGTTGAGTTGTTTGCAGGAGGGTGGGAATGTTTTGTGCAGCACAGATTAAGGTAGTGTCATCTGCATACTGAATTATAGATGCATGCTGTGTGGAGGTGTGGAGGTCATTTGTGAAGACTGTGAATAGTAGTGGTCCTAAGATAGAACCCTGTGGGACTCCTATAGTTATGGGCAGCTGAGGAGAGAGAGAATTTTCCCATTTCACAGCTTGGTACCTGTCAGTTAAGTAGCTTTGGAACCAGGTAAGAGTGGAATTAGATAGATGATATTGGTTTAGTTTGTTTAGCAGGATTTGCTGTGAGACTGTGTCAAATGCTTTGGACATATCCAAAAAAAGAGTTGACACTTGCAGGCCTTCATTTTTGAGACTGTTTACTGTGTCTGTGAAGCAGAGTAGAGCTGTAGTGGTACTATGAGCAGGTCTGAAACCATGCTGAGTAGGTGACAGGATGTTGCAGTCTAGGAGATAGTTTAGCATCTGGGTATGGATGCATTTTTCTAGGATTTTGGCCAGGGGGAGAGTAAAGCAATGGGTCTGTAGTTAAGTTCAGTGGAGGTCCCACCTTTATGTATGGGTGTAACATAGGATATTTTCCAGAGTTTGGGCACATAGTTTTCAACAATTGATCTGTTTATGAGAGTGGAGACTGGGATAGCAATAGCATCTGCTGCAAGTTTCAAGAAATAGCTGGGGAGTAGATCGGCTGCTGTTGATGAGGTTTTTAGTTTGGAGAGCATGCTTTTGATTGAAGTGGTGGAAACTGTTTTGAGGGTAAAGCTAGTATTAGAGTCATTTGTGTTGGGGGGATAGTGAGGAAGGAACTGTCCTGTGATACTAAGGATAGAATTGAGTTCACAAAGTGGGAGTTGAATTGTGTTTCGATGGGAACTTTAGTGTCAGGGGTCGTTGGTTTGGGGGTAGCCTTTTGGGTGGATTTTAGTAGCTGGTTTACATTTTGCCAAAATTTTTGCGGGTTGTGTTGGTATTTAGTTTGTAATGTTGTGTAGTATGATTTTTTGTCCAGCCTAATGCATTTTTTTGCACGGTTGCGCAGTTCTTGGTACTTAGTTAGACTTTGTGTTTCTTTTATAGTAACGCCAGGCAGTGTCTCTGGACTTGAGGATTTGTTTGGTTTCTTTACTGAGCCAGGGGTTTGTAGAGGTTCTAACCTTGATTTTGCGCAATGGAGCGACAGTGTCTAGGTGTTGTAGAAATGTTTTGTTGAAATATGCTACAGCCTGGTCAAGTGGGAGGGTTTTTAGGGGGGTCCAGTCACAGTTGCACAGTAAAGTGTTGAGGACCTCAGGAGAGAATTTTGTTGCGTTTCTAGTGGATATATAGTTAGTGGTTTTGCATATGCTTGTTCTACTACGTATAAAGTATATTATGTTGTGGTCACTTAAGGTGTCTGGGAGACTGCCTGTGTGAGGGTACAATGTGGGGTTGCTAGTTAGGACCCAGTCAAGGATGGATTCCCTTTTATATTTTTTATTGCACCTAGTTGGAATTTGGACTAGCTGCTGGTATCCATGGAGATTTATTAGATTACTTGGTGGTTCTGATATACAGGTGAACCAGTCTAGGTTGAAGTCACCCAGAATAAGGGTTTCTTGTGAGTATGTGGAAGAACACCAGGATAAGAAGTCTTCAAGGCTAGCAGGTGTATTACCAGGTGGAATATAGATCACAATTGTGGTGATGACCTTTTTAGGGTGAAGTTGAAGTTGTGTGATAAGTATGTCCCAATTATTGGGGGAAGGGTAGGAGTTTGGTAATTTGGTAATGGAAGCTTTACCTGCACATCCCATTAAGGGAATCTTGCAGAAAATGCATACGCTTCAGAGCAGGCTAAATGCACTATCAGTTCTCTGCACTGCCCTTTAGCTTATCTACTGCACCCAGTTTATTCACAAAGTGCCTAGCTCCAGTCATTGCATTCTGCAGGCAGAGATATTCAAATATACCCATGCATGGACGATTGTCTAATTCAGGCAGAAAGCCAGGAAATGACTATTAAATCATCTGGCATTTGTAAAGAAACTGCTAACCTCACTGAGGTGCACCATAAACAAACTCATACCAAGTACCCTGATAACAAATTGTATTCCTGGGAGCAAGCTTGAATACAACTTCCCAGATGGCCTACCTCACACCAGAGAAACAAGTTTGACGGCCTACATCAAACTACTGGCCACAAAGACCCAGCTATCTGCAAGGAAAATACTGCAAGCCCTGGATTTCATGGCCCCCTGCATTCTACTAATTCCATATGTAAGACTGCATATGAGGAAACTACAATGGTATCTAAAAAGCGTTTGGTGTCTACATTCTCAGGACCTGGAATCAATGATTCCTATCATTCCTTGTATAATGACAGAGTTCCTTTGGTGGGCAGAGGCCTGCCATTCACTCTACCCCCTGCTGCCCAAACCCTAACAGACTATGCATGGGGGGCTCACTTGGCAGGGCAGTGCATTCAGGGCAAATGGAACCCGAGTCAAATGTACCTGCATATCATTTAAAAAGAAATGTTAGCTGTACAGAATTCTCAGACAGCCTTCAAGGACCACATTCTTCCAGGACAATTATTGGTAAAGACGGACAACACCACTGTTATGTGGTACATAAACAAGCGGGGGGAACCCACTTGTACCCTTTCTGCATACTAGCCATGGCTGTGTGGAACACAGCCTTGAGCTACCAAGTGCACCTACAGCTCAATTCCTGCCAGGCAAGCTAAATACACTGGCAGACGACCTAAGCAGAAATCTCATGGACCCACACGAGTGGAACCTGGAGCCAAAGATATTCAACATTTTGAGAAACAAATGGGGGAGCCCAGAGATAGACCTGTTTGCCTCCCCTCAAAACTACCAGTTGGACAAATTTTGCACAAGGACTCCCCACAGACAAGCTTGGAAAGTGGATGCCCTATCCTTCACCTGGGAAAACCTCTCAGTTTATGCCTTTCCCTCTCTGCCTCTCCCCTTGAAAGTTCTACTAAAGATCAAACAGAACAAACCAAGGACAATACTCATTGCACCAGACTGTCCACGCCAACACTGGTACCCACTCTTGGGCAGTATGTCACTACTGGAACCATGGCACCTGCCTCAGACCCCTTCCCTTCTGTCCAAGCAGGAGGGCCAGATTCTGCACCCCCAGCTTCAAATCCTGAACCTGGCAGCCTGGCTACCTGAGTTTCCCTATACTATCCCTCAGCAAACAAGTGCTGGATGTCATCCTGGAGGCAAGGAGGCCTAGTACTAGAAAATACTATGCTGAAAAGTGGAAAGGGTTCTGTTCCTGGAGCCAGACTCAGAGGATGGGCACAACAATGCCCTTTTTACTGCATATTGTTCAATACTTAACAGAAATGCTTCACAAGGGCCTTTCCTTGTCTTCTATTAAAATTCATGCCTCAGCCATTTCAGCACATTATAATACTTAGCCCACCCCTCTTCTCTCACCCCCTGCTGAAGCAATTCCTCAAAGGGGCTAAAAATTTAAGACCACCAAGGAGAGCCCCTACTCCAGCCTGGGACCTTAACTTTGTAATGGAAAACCTCACTCTATCTCCTTTTGAGCAAGCTGCAACTGCAGAGTTGAAATTCCCTTCTTGAAAACAGCCTTCCTTCTAGCCATCACTTCAGCAAGAAGGGTGTCTGAATTACAGGCCCTCATGGCAGTGGAGCCTTTCATCATCTTCCATGCTGACAGGGTGTCCCTCAGGACCAATCCTTCCTGTATGCCCAAGGTGGTATCCAGTGTGGCCCTTAACCAGTCCATTCATTTGCTAACCTTTTCTAATCCACAGAACAAAGGGAAACGAATTCTGCACTCCTTGGACGTGCACAGACAACTTAGATTTTACTTGGACAGTACTAAGCCTCTCAGGAAATCTGAACAGCTGCTAGTTGCCTTTGCTGCAGGGGCAGAGGGAAAGGCCATTTCAAAACAAACCATTTCTAAGTGGACAGGCCTTTGCATTCATTTCTGCTATAAGCACCATGGAAAACCTACCCCACAGGGGGTAAGACCACATTCCACTAGGGCTGCATCTACTTCTACAGCCTTTCTCAGAGGTGTTCCTACCAGGGACATCCTAGAAGCTGCTACCTGGAGTTCTGTACATAACTTCACCTAGCATTACCACTTGCCAATTTTTTCTAACTCCAGAGCTGGTTTTGCCACTGCAGTCTTGCAGGGCCTAATAGCTGGTCCTAATGCTCTCTAATTGCCTCCTCCCTTCCTTAGCTTTGGGAATCTACCCAGATGTAATGACTGCAAAAGTGAAACATGAAGAACATAGTACAGTTGTGTGCACTTACCATAAATGTAGATGTTTGAGTGTATTCACTGTTGCAGTCCTGGTTACCCTCCCTCCAGCCCCCTGACTTCTATCAACTATACCTCTCTTCTTGTTTACTATACTTAAGCTTTCTGGTGCATTTGATTTTTGTTGGAGGTGTAACCTTGTATATAATTGCTTCCCAGTATGGGGGCACCTGACATTTGGGGCAAGAAAAACTGATGTAATGGTGTCAGCTGCATGCTTTATACCCCTGACTGCCTGACGTCATGGAAGATGAGACAGCATCCAACGCAGGACCCAAGACTTTGATAATCAGGCCGACTGAGGGCTACCTGCAAGCAGATAACCCAAATGTAATGATTGCAACAGTGAATACACTCAAACATCTACATTTATGGTAAGTGTACACAAATGTACTTTAGCCACTCTAGACCTCAGAGGCCTAGCTGCATATCCCAGTCAGAGAGTCTTGCAGAAAATATCTACTTTTTAGGGCAGGATCTATGCATTATCAGTTCTCTGCACTTCCCGTTGGTTTATCCACTGCTCCCAGAATTTTCACAAAATGCCTGGCTCCAGCCATTGCTTTTTGCACACAAAGAAATATTCAAATTTACCCTTACTTGGATGACTGCCTGATTCAGGCAGACAGTCAGGAAAAGCTGTTAAAGCACCTGACATTTCTTAATGACCTACTAACCTCACTGGGGTACACTATCACTGAGAAGAAATCCAAACTAGTCCCCAGTCAAAAAATTGTATTCCTGGGAGCTAGCCTGGACACAGTATCCCAGATGGCATTTCTAACTCCAGAAAAACAAGCCTGTCTGACAGGCTACTTCTTTCAACTGGCCACCAGAACCCAGTTATCCGCAAGGAAAATCCTGCAAGCTGTAGGGTTCATGGCCTCCTGCATTCTACTACTTCCGTATGCCAGACTGCATATGAGGAAACTTCAGTGATACTTAAAAAGCCTTTGGTGTCAACATTCTCAGGACCTGGAAACTATTATACCTATGATACCCTGTCTAAGGAAAGACTTTCTTTGGTGGGCAGCAGCATGCAACACAAGGGACTTCCCTTTTCACAACCCCATGCCGCCCAGACCCAAACCACAGATGCATCAGACTATGCATGTGGTGCTCACCTGGATGGCAGGTGCATTCAGGGCCACTGGAGCCCAAACCAAATTCATCTGCACATCAACCAAAAAGAGATGCTAGCTGTTCAGCACACTCTGACAGCTTTCAGATCCCTGCTGTCTCCTGGGCCTCTACTAATCAAAACCGACAACACCACAGTAATGTGGTATATCAACAAGCTGGGGGGAACCCACTCTGCAGGCTAGCCTTGACCCTTTGGAACACGGCCTCAGCCATGCATATTCATCTGCAAGCTCAATTCATGCCAGGCAACCAAAACTCTCTGGCAGACAGCTTAAGCAGAAATCTCCAGGACCCACATGAGTGGCAATTAGACCACAACACCCTTCAACCTTGTGACCCAAAAATGGGGTACCCCGAAGGTGGACCTGTTTTTCTCCCCCTACAACCACTAGCTCAGCAAATTCTGCACCAGGGAACCTCACAGCAAGGCCTGGAATGTGAATGATCTGTCCTTCCAGTGGGCAAACCTCTGTCAATGCATTTCTCCCTCTACTACTACTCACCAGAGTAGTACTCAAAATAAGGGAGAAAAGACCAAGGGCAATCCTGATTGCCCCAGACTGGCCACGCCAACACTGGTTCCCACTAATGCGCAATCTGTCCCTGTTGCCACCATGGCACCTCCCCCAGATTCCAACTCTCCTGACGCAGCAGGAGGGAGAGTTCTTCCATTCACAGTTGCAGACCCTGAACCTAGCAGCCTGTCTTATTCCTTGACTACTCCAGTAGCCAGCCTAAGCAAACAAGTCCTGGATGTCATACGTTGAAGCCCAGACCCAGTACTAGAAAATCCTATGTTGACAAGTGGAAAAGGTATAGTTCCTGGATCCAGACTAAAGGAGCAGACCCAGCACAGCCCTCCTTACCTCTCATCCTGGATTACCTAGCAGAACTACTCCACAGGGGCCTCTCCTCTTCCATTAAAATCCATGCCTCTGCCATCTCTGCACATTACAGCACTGAGCCACCTTTCTTCTCACACCCTCTCATCAAACAATTCCTGAGAGGGGCTAACAACTTAAGGCCACCAAGAAGAGCCCCCTACCCCTGTTTGGGACCTTAATTTTGTGTTGGAAAAGTCCCCCCCCCCTTTGAGCCTGCAGCTTCAGCAGAGTTAAAATTCCCCTGTTGGAAAACAGCCTTGCTTCTGGTCATCACTTCAGCTAGAAGAGTGTCTGAGCTACAAGCACTTATGGCTGTGGAACCTTTCATCATTTTTCATGCTGACAGGGTCTCCCTCAGGACTAACTCAACCTTCATGCCTATGGTGGTGTCCAGTGTGGCTCTCAACTAATCTGTTCATTTGCCCACCTTTTTCCCCTAAACCTCAAAATAAGGAGGAAAGGATCCTGCACTCTTTTGATGTGCACTGACAGCTCAGAATTTCCTGGATAGGACTAAGCACTTTAGGAAATCTGACCAGTTACTAGTCAGCTTTGCACCAGGGGCAGAGGGTAAAGCCATATCAAAACAAACCATTTCTAAATGGATAGCACAATGCATCCATCTCTGTTACAAACACCATGGGAAACCACCCCCACAGGGGCTCAGAACACATTCTACTAGGGCAACGTCAAACTCTACAGCCTTTCTCAGAGGGGTCCCTATCAGGGATATCCTGGAAGCTGCAGCATGGAGTTCTGTTCATACCTTCACCAAGCATTACCACCTGCCTATCTTTTCAAAATCCAAGCCAGGCTTTGCAACCGCAGTCCTGCTGGGCATACTAGCCAGCCCCAACTCTTGACTGCCTCCATTCATTTCTCAGCTTTGGGAATCAACCTAAGTGTGATGACTGCAACAGTGAAACACAAAGAACATAGTACAGTTGTCTACACTTACCATAAATGTAGATGTTTGAGTGTATTCACTGTTGCAGTCCTGGTTTCCCACCCTCCAGCCCCCTTCTCTCTCTCTCTTTCTCACCCTTACAGGGTTATTGTTATGTACTTTCTACTGGTCGTGTTACTCCACCATAACTTAGCTCCCTATTAGGGGCTCCTGACATTTGGGGCAAGAAAAACTGATGTAATAGCGTTGGTTGCCTGTTTTTATACCACTGACGACCTGACATCAGTCCTGGAGCAACAACAACCGACGCAGAAATACTAAGCCTCTGGTATTTAGGCCGACTGAGGGCTACACCTGGCAGAATAACCCTAGTGTGATGACTGTTGACCTGACATTTGTAAAGGACCTTCTAACATTCCTGGGGTACATTATCAAGGAAAAGAAATCCAAACTAATCCCCACACAAAAAATTGCATTTGTGGGGGCAAGCCTGGATACAGCATCCCAGTTGGCATTCCTTACTCCAGAAAAACAAGTGTACCTGACAGGCTACTTCTCTCAACTAGCCACCAGAACCCAGTTATCCGCAAGGAATATCCTGCAAGCTCTAAGGTTCATGGCCTCATGCATTCTTCTCATTCCATATGCCAGACTGCATATGAGGAAACTATAATGGTACCTAAAAAGCCTTTGGTGTCAGCACTCTCAAGACCTGGAAACTCTTATATCACTGATACCTTGTCTAAGGAAAGATTTTCTTTGGTGGGCAGCAGCATGCAACCATAACAAGGGACTTCCCTTTTCACAACCCCATGCCACCCAGACCCTTACCACAGATGCATCAGACTGTTCTTGGGGTGCTCACCTGGATGGCAGGTGCATTCAGGGCTAATGGAGCCCAAATTAAATACATCTGTAGATCAACTAAAAAGAGATGTTAGCTGTTCAGCATGCCTTGACAGCTTTCAAACCCCTACTTTCCCCAGGGCCTCTACTGACAAAACAGGCACCGCAATGATGTGGTAGATCAGCAAGCAGGGAGGGACTCACTCTTTTCTTCTATGCAGGTTCACCATGATCCTTTGGCACACGGCCTCAGCCATGCAACTACATCTGTTAGCACAATTCCTGACAGGCTCTCTAAACTCTCTGGCAGACAACTTAAGCAGAAACCTGCTAGACCCACATGGGTGGCAGCTAGACCACAGAACCTTCACACTTGTAACCCAGAAATGGGGAACCCTGAAGGTCGACCTCTTTGCCTTCCAATGCAACCATCAGCTCAGCAAATTCTGGACCAGGGAACCTCACAGCAAGGCCTGGAAAGTGGATGCTCTATCCTTCCAGTGCGTAAACCTGTCAGTCTTTGCATTTCCCCCTCTACCACTCATTTGAAGGGTACTGCTCAAAATAAAGGAGGAACAACCAAGGCCAGTCCTGATTGCCTCAGACTGGCCATGCCAGCACTGGTATCCTCTGCTGCACAGCCTGTCATCCCTGCCACCATGGCATGTACCTTGGATCCCAACACTCCTGACCCAGAGGAATGGAGAATACATGCATCCCCAATTGCAGACTCTCAGCCTGGCTTATTCCCTGACTTCTCCTCAAGCTGCCAGCCTAAGAAAACAAGTTCTAGATGTTATATGTGAGGCCAGATGCCCCAGCACTAGTCAATCCTATGCTGACAAGTGGAAAAGGTTTTACACCTGGATCCAGATTAAGGGAGCTGGAACGGCACAGCCCTCCCTACCTCTCATCCTGGATTACCTGGCAGACCTAATGCACAGGGGACTATCCTTCTCTTTTATTAAAATTCATGCCTCTGCCATCTCTGCTCATTTCAGCACAGAGCCACCTCTCTTACACCCTCCCATCAAACAGTTCCTAAGAGGGACTAACAACTTAAGGCCACCCAGAAGAGCTCCTATCCCAGCTTGGGACCTAAACTTTGTGCTGGAAAAGCTCACCCTGGCCCCCTTTCAGCCTACAACTTCAGCAGAGTTAAAATTTCTCTCTCAGAAGACAGCCTTGCTTCTGGCCATCACTTCAGCTAGAAGAGCATCAGCTACAAGCACTTATGGCTGTAGAGTCCATCATTTTCCATGCTAACAGGGTCTCCCTTGGAACTAACCCATCCTTTATGCCTAAAGTGGTGTCCAGTGTGGCTCTTAACCAATCCATTCATTTGCCCACCTTTTTCCCTAGCCCACTAAACAAGGGGGAAAGGATTTCTGTACTCTAGATGTGCACAGACAGCTCAGATTCTATCTGGACAGGACCAAATCTTTTAGTAAAACTGATCAATTGCTAGTCAGCTTCACTGCAGGAGCAGAGAGCAAGGCCATATCCAAACACACAATCTCCATATGGATAGCACACTGCATCTATTTCTGCTACAAACAGCATGGGAAACCACCTCCAAAGGGGTCAGGACACATTCCACCAGAGCAGCCTCCACCTCTGCAGCTTTTCTCAGAGTGGTCCCCACCAGTGCCATCCTGGAGGCTGCAACATGGACATCTGTTCATACCTTCACCAAGCATTACCACCTGCCTATCTTCTCCAAATCCAGGGCAGGCTTTGCCACCACAGTCGTGCAGGGCATACTAGCCAGCCCCCAGTTTTCTTGACTTGCCTCCACCTTTTTCTTCAGCTTTGGGAATCAACCCAAATGTGATGAATGCAATAGTGAAACATGAAGAACATGGTACAGTTGTGTACACTTAACATAAATGTAGATGTTAGAGTGTATTCATTGTTGCAGTCCTGATTTCCCTCCCTCCATCCCCCTTGTCTCTCTCTCTCTCTCTCCTCACAAGGAAATTTTGGTGTTTATGGTTCTTCCACCATAACCTAGCTCTCTATTGGGGGGCTCCTGACAGGGCAAGAAAAACTGATGTAATGGCATCGGCGGCAGCCTGTTTTTATACCACTGACGACCTGACATCAGTCCTGGAGCAATAGCAACCGACGCAGAAATACTAAGCCTCTGGTATTTGGGCCAACTGAGGGCTACCCCTGGCAGGATAACCCAAATGTGATGACTGCAGCAGTGAATACACTTGAACATCTGCATTTATGGTAAGTGTACACAACTGTACTTTCTTGGTCCCTGTCATTGCCTTCTTGAGAGTCCAAGGAGTTCAGATATATCTGTATTTGGACGATCTCCTTTTTCTAGCTTACAATTCAGAACAGTTATCTCAAAACAATCTGGAGGCCATTCATTTCCTTCAAAGCCTGAGGTTCACAATAAATTAAAAAAATAGTCTTAACTCCATCACAGGATCACATCTTCCTAGAGTGCAAGTTCAGGATGGACCTAATGATGGTTTTTCTAACAACAGACAAGGTTCCCACTCTTGTGAAGAATAAAAACGTTAAGAGGTGAAAACAAGGTGCAGAAAATATATAAGGCAAAAACAGAAAAACTGCACCAAGTTGACACACAAAAAATGACGTTTATACAAACCCAACAAAACAAAAAAGGAAAGGTAAGCGCTTTCACAACTGCTGTTGCTTCATCAGACACTACTATAAAATAACAAGCAGCTTAAATAGTGCATTCAATTAGCTGATAAAAAAACAGTCACATGATGCTATGCAAAGACAGATGAAAGGTATAGCGAACTGCAAATGGGGAAAGAAATACATTACACTAAATAATCACTAAAACCTAATAAAACCACAAGCAAGTTAAAAGACAATATTATAAAAATATATAGCAATAAATACATAAATATATATATATATATATATATATATATATATATATAAAATACAAACTAAAAGCAAACTTAATGTTAATGTTTAAGTTGTCTAGCTTTTAGAAAAGGTTTCAGGGAAGTAGTACCATTAAGACCAGAGTATTTCTCTGCATTAAGTCTAAGGATCCATTTTTGTTCATAGCTCTCTGTAGTATTCTCAATGTCTCCACTTCGTATACTACTAGGTATATTTTGAATAGCAAAAAGCCTAAAGGTCAAACAAATAACCAAAAATAGCACTGTGTGAGGAGAAACAAAGCACTGGACAGCAAAAATAAAATAAAACCAACTAGTTTGAGCCAAAAAATAACATAAAACGCTTAACTAGTCACCGCGTTTTTCGTCCTCATAACAGACTTCATCAGACAACTATAAAATACTACCATAACATTTAAATATGCTGGCACAATTTCAAATCATCCTGTAATATTCCATCTCATAAAAATGTATTCCCATTCCAATGTGCGATATGATAATTCACTACATAGTTGAAGTCACTTAAAACTTGAATATAAAACTTTGCAATTGCATAGAAATCAACATAAAACTCTAAACATATATATATATATGTAAAATAGCTGATAGGTAATCATGAAAATTGCCTATAAAATGTGTATATTATATGTACTCTCTCTCTCTCTCTATATATATATATATATATATATATATATATATATATATACACTATATGTAGTGAATTATCATATCGCACATTGGAATGGGAATACATTTTTATGAGATGGAATATTATTGGATGATTTGAAATTGTGCCAGCATATTTAAATGTTATGGTAGTATTTTATTGTTGTCTGATGAAGTCTGTTATGAGGACGAAAAATGCGGTGACTCATTAAGCGTTTTACGTTATTTTTTTGGCTCAATAAACTAGTTGGTTTTATTTTATTTTTGCTGTCCGGTGCTTTGTTTCTCCTCACACAGTGCTATTTTTGGTTATTTGTTTGGTTTTGCACTGTTCCTCACTATTTGGTTAAAAAACCTAAAGGTATGGGAACTATCAGTATGCATTACATGATTAGCTAAAGCATTAGTTTCATTACAATTAGTAATATCTCTGATGTGTTCCAGTATTCTGTCTTTCAACATCCTATTAGTTTTCCCTATATAATATACAGGACATTTTTGACAGAAAGAAAAGTACACTACATCTGTAGTCCTGCAATCTGAATACTGATGGCTAGAGATAGAAAATTTTCGAGTTGGGTGTGTATAAGTATTCTTACTAAATGTATATTTACAAGCATTACATCTTCTGCAAGGAAATGTACCGATGCGTGCGTGTAGGGACACTAAAAGTCTCAGAGACTTCCCTATTACATAAATGTTGCTTGAGAGATCTATTGTTCCTAAAGCAAAATAAAGGAACCTCACCAACTTTTTCAATTAGACCTGGAACTTCTTGTAGCAAATTACAGTGCCTCCTGATAATCTGCGTATACTGATTAACATCACTAGAAAACTGAAAAACAACCCCGAAATCATTCTTAGCTGCCAAACTATTATCTAAAGTGCGGCTATTAATATTTTCTCTAAGATAGGGTCTACATCTAGTGTCCCTCAATTTCCATGCTTCAGATATTGTTTTATTAATCTCAGATAATGAGTATCCCCTTTCTAAAAAATCAGACTTAATACTTTCAAGAGCTATTTCTGCTTCTTCATCGCTGTTGTGGAGACGCAGAGTCCTAAAAACTTGTCCCTTCAAGACATTCCTAGGGATATGCCTTGGATGCATACTAGTTTTATGTAAAAATGTATTTCTCCTTGTAGGTTTGTGGTAAATACTACTACTCAATTGATTAAAATCAGACCCCCTGACCCATAACATCAAGAAAATTGATTTCTGTCTTTGAGCTATGGTAAGTAAATCTCAGGAATTCAGTTGTGGTATGTAAATAATCAATAAATCTAGGAATATCAGAGCCATGTCCCTTCCACAACATAAAAACATCATCTACAAAGCGAACATACCATAATACTTGCCCAAGAAAAGGATTATCTACAGAAAAAAATAGTCTGCTGCTCCCAGCACACCAAAGCTAGATTGGTATAGCTATTGGCACAAGCAGTGCCCATAGCTACGCCAACTTTCTGAAGAAAAAAAATGATCTTGAAAAACAATAACATTATTCTTGAGTATAATTTCCAGTAGACTGCAGATCAACTGAATTTTAGTATTTGTAAGGCATCTATTAACAGTAAGGAACTCTCTGACTCTGCCCACGCCCCAAGAATTGGGGATACTTGTAAATAAAGATTCTATGTCCATTGTAACTAAAGTAAACTCTTCATCTCATTCAATAGTAGTCATCCTATGTTGTAGATGTTCCAAAAACATCTTAGTGTCTTGTAGTAAAGTATGACAGCCTTCCAAGAAACCATGCAAATTCCCTTCTACAAAAATAGAAAGGGGTTCAGTGCACCAACCAGTGCCTGAAACAATTGGTCTCATGGGAGGAACAAACAAATCTTTATGAACTTTTGGTAAGCCATAAACCCTAGGGACTACTGGTTTATAGACATTAAAATATTTGAACAAGGATTCATTAATCAAATTAGTTATTAAAAGATCAAAAATTAAAAAAGATACTTTCTCAACAATTGCATTCACTATTGTTCTAGAAATACATTGATAAGTCTGTGTGTTATGTAGCAACTTCTCCATTTGTCTAATATAAAGGTCTCTGTCCAACAAAACTATACCCCCACCCTTGTCTGCCTGTTTAATTACCAAGGATTGTAAGCTTTTTAGCTCTTGAAGAGCTCTATATTCATCACTGAACAAATTACAGAATGAATAATTCTTATTAGTAGACATATTCAAGTCTCTAAAAGCGATCTCACAAATGTCTAAAAACATATGTACTCCTGCAGGTACTGCAGGGACAAAACTACTTGGTTGCTTATAACATTCATTCATATTATTAGACCCCGCTGAGTCCGTAGCAAACAAGTATTTAAGTGATAAATTCCTGCCCAGTAATCTAAGGTCTTTCAACATCTCTGCCAGGTCATCTTTCTTGGCAGGGATGAAAGACAGACCCTTATTCAGAAGATTAAGCTGTTCATCACTCAAAGTAAAGGACGAAATATTTATCACCAAACCTGTAATTATGTCCTCCTCCTTTTGGGCTGTTGCACAGTTCCCTCTGAATAGTGATTCTTTTGCGCCCTTCTGTATTGCAAAGTGCTCCTTGGACGTCAGTCCTGGAACAACAGCAACCGACGCAGAAATAATAAGCCTCTGGTATTTGGGCCAACTGAGGGCTACACCTGGCAGGATAACCCAAATGTGATGACTGCAACAGTGAATACACTTGAACATCTGCATTTATGGTAAGTGTACACAACTGTACTTTCTTGGTCCCTGTCATTGCCTTCTTGAGAGTCCAAGGAGTTCAGATATATCCGTGTTTGGACGATCTCCTTTTTCTATCTTACAATTCAGAACAGTTGTCTCAAAACAATCTGGAGGCCATTCATTTCCTTCAAAGCCTGGGGTTCACAATAAATTTAAAAAAATAGTCTTAACTCCATCACAGGATCACATCTTCCTAGAGTGTAAGTTCAGTATGGACCTGATGATGGTTTTTCTAACAACAGACAAGGTTCTCACTCTTACCACCTTCATGGAAAGCCTTCTGTCTCTTCCTTCTATCTCAGCCAGGGATTTCATAACACTTCCCATGCTGACCTTTGCAAAGCTTCACTTGAGGAAATTTCAGTGGTTTCTAAAGATAGTCCGGTCTCAACATGCCCACGCTCTAAAGGTTTTGATTCCTCTACTTCCATGCCTGACAACAGAGTTCATCTGTTGGATTCAACAGCTTTCTCTGAATTCTCAACAGAATCTGAATATATCCAATACTATAAGGCAACCATAGCCAGGTCAACACAGCCAGAAAAAAATTGTAAAAACTTTAACACACCTATAGTACATGCTTAAGCGCTTTCTTCTGTGAAATCAGACGACATCTGAAGAAGTCTCATTTTTTGATCAGATCCAGGAAGGCAACTGAAGCCAGGGCCACACAGCTAGAAAAAATTGTAAAAACTTTAATACAGCTATAGCACAGGATTAATTGCTTTCATCCGTGAAATCAGATTTACAGACAACACTACTGATGTTCTTCATGTTTCACTGTTGCAGTCATCACACTTGGGTTATCCTGCCAGGGGTAGCCCTCAGTTGGCCCGAATACTAGAGGCTTAGTATTTCTGCATCAGTTGCTGTCACTTCAGGACTGACAGGTCATCGGGGGTATAAAAACAGGCAGCTGACACCATTACGTCAGTCTTTCTTGCTGAGGAGCCTGAAGCAGAAGTGGTGTGCACAAGTGCCGGTCGGCCGCTACCAAAGTTTTTGTTTCTGAAATTGAATCATCCTGAAGTCTTTTAAAGCCAAGTACCCCATTGGGGATCATTTTTTCTTGCTCTAACCGATGTCAGAAAAAGTTAACAATTGTCTCACCTGTGGAAAGCAAATACCACACCGAGATTTCTATTCTTATTGCGTCACCTGTTTAGGCCCGGACCACGATGTACCTTGCTGTCTGTTTTGGGCTTTTTTCAATGCCCAAACTGTTCGTCATCAGGCCCTTATTGTAGCTGAATATTTTCTGTCCTTATCTCCGTATTCCGAAATGGCTTTGGTAAGCCATCAGACTACCAGTCTTCCAAAAAAAACATAAGGATAAAGACAGAGACAAGACCGCACGCATCCAAAGCTGCCGACGACGCTTCCGTTAAGCTAGTCACCAGTTCACCGGTACTCAGTGAGGTGCTTTCACAGCACCTGATGCCCACTTCTTTGGATTTGTAGGCCACTACCGAGACCCGTTCTGGGTCCGGTATGACGCAAGACTCTTCTTTGTCTATGGAAGTACCTTAGATGGGTCCAGAGCCGCTGTGCAGGTACCGGCTTCTGAGGAAGTTCTTTGAATTACTGATATTCAACACAAACTGACGACTTCTTTCCTGTCTTCAGTTCTTTCTAAAACGACTGAGTTTCTAAGGCCAAGAGTATGAGCTATGCCTAAAAAACCAACGACCCAATCTCAAGCACCTGCTTCCCTGCCACAATCACAGATGCTTAAAATGGCAGAAGACCTGATCATGCTGATTAGGGGAAGCCAGCCTTCCCCTGCTAAAAGAAAGAGACTTGTCCCCAGCAGCTTTATCTGACCAAGAGTTCGACACCTCTGAGGTTTCTGAATATGAAGACATGCCCTTATCTGCCTATGAGGATTCAGATGCAGAGGAATCCATTCCTTCTGCCCCCCCCCCCCAGAGGATTTTGCTTTAGGTGAAACCCTACATACTTTGAGAGAGCATTTCCACTGGGAATGCCAGGATTATCCTCCGTCCAAAAAGAGACTCAGAATTTTTAGATTTACCACAGCACATACCCTTAGCTATCCCTCCTGTTCTGGATGTTGTGGATGATATCTTTATGGACTCCAGTCTAACTCCTGATACTTCACCCCCTGCTCCAAGGAAACCAGACAAGTACTACAGAGTCCCTGAGTCTCACACATTTCTCTTCAAAAATCCTACTGCTGACCCAGAGGTAATCTCCCAATGACCTAAAGGAATAAATGCAACTACAGCTAAGAATCCCACCCCTTCGGACTGGGATTCCCGAGCTTTAGACAGATGGGGCAAAAAAGTATACACCTCTGCAACTCTCACCGTTAGAGCATTGAATTGTCAGTTCCACATGCTGAGATTCCAGTAACATACTATGGAACTTATTAAGCAAAAATTATCTATCTTTACTGACTGTACAGAAAATAAAAAATTAAAGGAGCTTATGCATTCTGCAAGATAAGTCAGCAAGCATACCTTGCAATGTGGGTTTGATGCCCTAGAAGCATCTTGCAGGGCAGCAGTCACAGATTCTGTACTTAGAAGGCATGCCTGTCTTAAGGAGCAGACCTTGCCAGACCATGTCAAATCAAAATTATTGGACGCTCCTCTGAACAAGGACAATCTGGCACCAAAGCAGAAGAGGTTTTAAAACAGATGGAAGAAAAGGCTAAGTCTATGCAGACAGTCAGTTTTTTTGCAAGTGCAGCCTCAAGATTCAGTCAGCATTGCCCATTGAAACATGGTCCTTTCCAGCCCCCTGAAGGCCATCTCAAAATAGACCCAGGGGGATACAGACCACCCAGATTACAGTCTCAGGGTACTCAGAGATCTAAGCAATGGAGTACCTCCACTTCTAAATCAGGGAGTGCTAAGCCACCCCCTTATGGAAAGAATTCACAATGAATTCTCAACTCCACTCCTCACCTCTGCCCAATTGCTCATGCCCCTAGGAGGAAAACTTGCCCACCATGCAAAAAACTGGACCTCCATCACCAGTGATCAATGGGTCCTCAACATAGTATCCCAGGGTTACATATTTTATTTCTGCATGCTACCCAACCCAAAAGGGTTCCCAGATCTTCCTCCAAACCAATGGGCAGAGGCACAAAACCAAGTTCAGGCCCTTCTGTCCATAAGGGCAATTCAGCCTGTTTCTGCAGAACAGATAGGCCAAGGTTTTTATTCCAGACTTTTCCTGGTACCCAGAAAAGAGGGCACCTGGCACCCAATCTTAGATCTATCCATTCTAAATACCTTGCTGGTGGTACAAAAATTCAAAATGCTCACCCTACAGCAGCTTCTCCCTATGCTGTCCAAAGATGCCTGGTTAGCCACCCTAGACCTAAAGGAAGCCTATCCGCACATCCCTATCAGGGACTCCTGCAGGAAATATATACATGACAGGGCAGGATCTATGCATTATCAGTTCTCTGCGCTTCCCTTTAGCTTATCTACTGCTCCCAGAGTTTTCACAAAATTCTGGCTCCAGCCATTGCTTATTGCAGACAGAAAGATTCAAATATACCCGTACTTGGACGATTGCCTGATTCAGGCAGACAGGAAAGGCTGTTGCAGCACCTGACATTTGTAAAGGACCTTCTAACCTCCCTGGGGTACACTATCAATGAAAAGAAATCCAAACTAGTCCCCAGTCAAAAAATTGTATTCGTGGGAGCAAGCTTGGACACAGCATCCCAGATGGCATTCCTTACTCCAGAAAAACAAGCCTATCTGACAGGCTACTTCACTCAAATGGCTACCAGAACCCAGCTATCCACAAGGAAAATCTTGCAGGCTCTAGGATTCATGGCCTCCTGCATTCTACTAATTCCATATGCCAAACTGCATATGAGGAATCTTCAGTGGTACTTAAAAAGTCTTTGGTGCCAACATTCTCAGAACCTGGAAACTGTCATACCTAAAATACCTTGTCTCAGGACAGACTTTCTTTGGTGGGGCAGCAGCATGCAACCACAACAAGGGACTTCCTTTTACATAACCCCATGCCGCCCAGACGCTAACCACAGATGCATCAGACTATGCCTGGGGTGCACATCTGGACGGCAGGTCCATTCAGGGCCACTGGAGCCCAAAGCAAATTCATCTGCACATCAACCAAAAAGAGATGCTAGCTGCTCAGCACGCTCTGACAGCTTTCAGATCCCTACTCTCACCGGGGCCCCTTCTGATAAAAACCGACAACACCACAGTGATGTGGTACATCAGCAAGCAGAGGGGAACCCACTCTTACCCACTCCGCAGGCTAGCCATGACTCTGTGGAACATGGCCTCAGTCATGCATATTCACCTGCAAGCTCAACTCCTGCCAGGCAAACAAAACTCTCTGGCAGACAACTTAAGCAGAAATATCCTAGACCCACAAAATTGGACCTGTTTGCCTCCCCCTACAATCACCAGCTCAGCAAATTCTGCACCAGGGTACCTCACAGCAAGGCCTTGAAAGTGGATGCCCTGTCCTTCCAGTGGGCAAACCTCTCAATCTATGCATTTCCCCCTCTGCCTTTTCTTACAAGAGTACTCAAGATAAGGCAGGAAAGACCAAGGACAATCCTGATTGCCCTAGACTGGCCCTGCCAACACTGGTACCCACTACTGCGCAGTCTGTCACCGGTGCCACCATGGCACCTATCCCAGATTCCAACCCTCCTCACTCAGCAGGAGGGACAGATCTTGCATCCACAATTGCAAACCCTGAACATTGCAGCCTGTCTTATTCCTTGAATTCTCCTCCAGTGGCCAGCCTAAGCAAGCAGGTACTGGATGTCATTCGTAAAGCCAGAAGACCCAGTACCAGGAAATCCTATGCTGATAAGTGGAAAAGGTATTGTTCCTGGATTCAATCTAAAGGAGAGGATATGGCACAGCCCTCCTTACCTCTAATTCTGGATTACCTAGCAGACCTTACTCCACAGAGGTCTACCCTTCTCTTCCATTAAGATCCATGCCTCTGCCATCTCTGTTCATTACAGCACTGAGCCACTTCTCTTCTCTCACTCTCTCATCAAACAGTTCCTGAGAGGGGCTAACAACTTAAGGCCACCAAGAAGAGCCCCCACCCCTGCTTGGGACCTTAATTTTGTGTTGGAAAAGTTCATGCTTACCCCCCTTTGAGCCTGCAGCATCAGCAGAATTAAAATTCCTCTCTTGGAAAACAGCCTTGCTTCTGGCCATCACTTCAGCTAGAAGAGTGTCTGAGCTACAAGCACTTATGGCTGGGGAACCCTTCATTATTTTTCATGCTGACAGGGTCTCCCTCAGGACTAACCCAACTTTTATGCCTAAAGTGGTGTCCAGTGTGGCTCTCAACCAATCTATCCATTTGCCCACCTTTTTTCCTAATCCTCAAAATAAGGGGGAAAGGATCCTGCACTCTTTAGACGTGTGCAGACAGCTCAGATTCTACCTTGATGGGACTAAGCCCTTCAGGAAGTCTGACCAGTTACTAGTCAGCTTTGCACCAGGGGCAGAGGACAAGACCATATCAAAACAAACCATCTCCAAATGGATAGCACACTGTATCCATTTATTTTACAAACACTATGGGAAACCACTCCCTCAGGGGGTCGGAACGCATTTCACTAGGGCAACTTCAACCTCTACAGCCTTTCTCAGAGGAGTCCCTACCAGGGACATTCTGGAAGCTGCTACTTGAAGTTCTGTTCATACCTTCACCAAGCATTACCACCTGCCTATATTTTCCAAATCCAGGGCGGGCTTAGCAACAGCAGTCCTGCATGGCATACTAGCCAGCCCCAACTCTTCTTGACTGCCTCCACCCATTATTCAGCTTTGGGAATCAACCCAAGTATGATGACTGCAACACTGAAACACGAACATAGTACAGTTGTGTACACTTACCATAAATGTAGATGTTCGAGTGTATTCACTGTTGCAGTCCTTTTTTCCCACCCTCCAGCCCCCTTGTTTCTCTATCTTTCTCTATTTCTCTTACTCAGTCCTTACAGGACTATTTATTTACTTTTTACTGGTGGTATTTTTCCACCATAACTTGGCTCCCTATTTGGGGGCTCCTGACATTTTTGGGGCAAGAAAAACTGATGTAATGGCGTTGGCTGCCTATTTTTATACCCCTGATGACCTGACATCAGTCCTGAAGTGACAGCAACCGACCTAGAAATACTAAGCCTCTGGTATTTGGGCCAACTGAGAGCTACCCCTGACAGGATAACCCAAGTGTGATGACTGCAACAGCGAATACACTCGAACATCTACATTTATTGTACATGTACACAACTACTTTCTCTGGTACATAAACAAGGGGGCACCAAATCTTACCTTCTTTGTAGGTTAGCTCTCCGGGCATGGGAATTGGCTATTCAGTTAAGGTAACCTTTCATGCTGTTTACCTACCCTCAGCTCAGAATTCTGTGGCGGACACTTTAAGCAGGTCCATGACACACTCCCACAAATGGATGCTTCACAGGGATGTGTTCCTGGATCTGGTTCACCAATGGTGTACTCCACATCTGGACCTCTTTGCCTCCCCTCCAAACAGACAACTTCCTCCATTTTGTGCCAGAATCCCACATCCCCTGGCTTGAAAGGTGGACGCCCTTTCCTTTTCATGGAAGGGGATGTTTCTGTATGCATCCCCCCCTTCCCTCTCATTCAGAAAGTCTTTCTGAAATTTCAGCAGGACAAGCCAAAATCTTGTTGATGACACCCTTTTGGCCAAGACAGCATTGGTTCCCTCTTCTTCTGCAGCTAGCCAAGGGCCTTCAGCACAAGTTACCTCATCGGCTGGACCTGCTCACACAGGACAAGGGATCCTTGCTTCAACCACATCTGTCAGCATTAGAAAGGATCCTGTGGGTGATCAACTTCTGATCCCTTTCAGGCACCTTTTTTCACAGGATGTGCTTCGGGTTTAACAGGAGGCTAGAAAACCTAATACTAGGAAAACTTGCACCTCCAAATGGAGACAATTTTCCATCTGGTGCCTTTCTAGAAGTCTAAATCCACTTTCTGTGGATATTCCAGTAGTACTTGTATGAATTGCTTAGCAGTAGTTTGTCATATTCCTCATTGAAAGTCCACTATTCTGCTCTTTCTGCCGTTATCACCTCCTTTAGTTTCCAGACTGGAGGTAAAACTTTTCCTTAAAGGCATCTTGCATATTAAGCCTCCCAGGAAACAAGTTTCACCTCCTGGGATCTTAATTATGGCCTAGAGAAGCTAACTGTGGCCCCCTTTGAGCCTGCAGTTTCTGCTTCTCTAAAGTTTTGCAGTTGGAAAACTGCTTCTGGTAGCTTTGATCTCTGCTAGGAGGGTATCTGAGATTCAGGCTTTGATAGCATCCCCTGCTTTCTTGTTTTTTCACAAGGACAGGGTTTCTTTGCATACCAGCCCTTCCTTTATGCCTAAGGTGGTGAATGAAAAGTTTCTTAACCAGTCTATCCAATTGCCCACCTTTTTCCCTTCTCCTCGGTCCTCTAGTGAAAGGATTTTGCATACTTTCGATGTACATAGGTAACTTGGATTTTACTTAGATAAGGCTAAAGCTGTCAGGAAAACAGTTCAGTGTTTTGTGTCTTTTCATCCAAGGGCTATGGCTTTACCTGTTTCTAAACAAACAATTTCCTCTTGGTTTTCTAAGGCTGTTGTGTTTTGTTATGATTTTCATGGTAAGTATTTGGCTGCTTCTGTTAGCGCCCATTCCACTAGATCTGTTGCTTCTTCAGGAACTTTCTTTAAGGGCCTGGATACTAATTCCATTTTGGAGACTGCTACTTGGTCTTCTGTGCACAGTTCTACCAAACATTACAAGTTGGACACTTTCAAGGTCTAGAGTGGGATTTGCTAGAGCCATTCTCCATGGCTTTGTGGAAAATTGTTCAGTGCATACTACTACTGCTCTTTCCATCTCCCAAGGTTCCTACTAAGCTTTGGTACTCTACCATATGTAAAGAATACTGCAACATTGAATAGAAGGGCATAGAACAGTTGTGTAAAATCTTACCATAACCATAGATGTCCGTCTCTTCTATGTTGCAGTATTCTGCCCCTCCTGCCTTCCTCCCTGTATCTTGTCCTTTCCTTGGATGACTTATTTATATCTTTAGGACTACTGCTTCTCATGGGACTTTCTTGTTCTGAGGATGGTACATGCAGACTTCCTTTTAAGGCTGATATTGTTAGAGTATACGTGCGATGTCCCATATACTGGCAGTGGCTAAAAGCTCTTGTACACTCCGACCAGATGTCAGGTCATAGGGTGGAAGACAAGCCATATGTAAAGAATGCTGCAACATAGAAGAGAAGGACATCTTTGGTTATGGTAAGATTTTACACAGCTATTCTTTCCAAGCAAACAATTTCTTCTTGGATTTCTAAAGCTGTTTCTTTTTATATTTTTCATGGAAAGGTCCTTCTTTTATTAAGGCTCATTCCAGTATGGCTGTGACTTCTTCTGGTGCTTTTTTCAAGGGTTTGGACACTAATTCCATTCTTGAGCCAGCTACTTGGACTTCTGTGCATAGCTTCACCAAACACTACAAGTTGGATGGAATTGCTAGAGCTGGTTTTGCTAGGGCCATTCTTCATGGCTTTTTAGAGAGCTCTACTGGTCCTTCCTCCATCCATGTTTCCTCCTGAGCTTTGGCACTCTCCCTTATGTTAAGAATACTGCAACTATAGAATAGAAGGGCATAGTGTAGTTGGATAAAATCGTACTGTAACGATAGATGTCCTTCTCTTCACTGTTGCATACATGCAGTATTCAATCCCTCCCTCCTATCACTGGTACTTTTATGTCTTCTTGGATGTACTGTTTACCTCTTTCTTTTCCTTAGGCTGGCATTCCAGCTGGGGCATTCAGTTCTGAGGATGGAGCATCTGTACATCATCGAGGACCCATACATACGGTATATCTTAAGTACTAATAGGCTTTGATATACTGGTCAGATGTTGGGCTGCACTTGGCAGGGAATTCTTTATGTTAAGAATGATGCAACAGTGAAGAGAGGGACATCTATCATTATGGTAAGATTTTACACAACTATACTTCCTTTCCTCTAAATCCCTCTACTTCCTTTAAAAGATAAATCAAACAAGCATCACCTCTTGGTAACAGGCAGGCACCTAAGAGGAGATGCCAGTAATCCCAAAAAAGTTTTTTCCCCTAAAAGGGTCAGATGCCCTCTTCAGAATGACTATGCCAGAAACCTGGTAACCTTCCCTCTCCCTCCTGCCCCTACATATCTGCCTGTTTCTCAGAATCTGACCCTCAGCGTTCCCTTTTGGCAACAGATTGCCTCAGACAAATGGATTTTGAGGATGTTCCAGGAGGATTACAGTTGACAATGGATATAAGACCTCCCTTTATTTCAGGGGAATTTCTCCTCACCCTCTTAATCAAACACAGTTGCTTCCTAATGTGGTCCAACACATTAGAAGCAGGAGTCGTAAAGCATGTCTGTGCAGAAAAATAGGAAAGGGCTTTAACCCAGAATGTTTCTGGTTCCAAAGAAGGAGCATTCCTGGCAACCAATTTTTGATCTACCTTTTCTCAAATTTTTTATGAAGATCCCAAAATACAAGATGTTGATCCTTTAAGCAGTATTAGCTCTGGCCACAGATCAGAGTATTATGGTAACCCTTAGACCCGAAAGATGTTTGCCATTTCATTCCAACAGCAAGCGATTTCAAGAGATTTCTAAGATTGTATATCTGAGTCAAGTGATCAGTTGTCTGCAATTACCCCTTGGGCTGTCCACTGCACCAGTAGTGTTTACAAAGTGTCTAGCCCCAGTGGCAGCCTGCTGCAGAATGCAAGGTTATCCACATTGGCCTCTTTTAGATGACTTGCGTATTTGTTCAAAAGAAGGCACTTTAATTTTTTTTTTGTCATGACTTGATTGCCAATATAGGATGAGTTGATACATTTACCCTACTGGATGACCGAATCAAGTGTAGTACACTCTCAAATGTCAAGGACAATGTTTTCAAAACCCATAGACCTCAGGAAGCATTGACGTTTGTGCTGAACAAAAATTATTAGTCTGTTTTGACCATTATCTTAATTTATTTGCAGATCTTTTACCAACAGACAGCAATAGCAGTTTCTTCCCCAAGTAGGAAAACATAGGTGTATATGGGTGATAAATGTATCCATCTTGAATTTACCCATTTCATTGTGATGCCAGCTGTAACTATGGCAATAAATGGCATTTGCATTGTAACTACTATGCCAAGTATCACATTTCAAATACATAGCAGCCATCCAGTTGTGAAGGCATATTGAGAATATGAATTGTTGTTAGGGGGCTATAATGTTAACAGAATCATGGTAATTTTTTTTTTTTTGTAGAACAAAGTGCATGTTCACATTGTATCTCGGATGTAGTTCTAAAGTAAGGACCCAGGGAGATGAGTTTCAGAATTTTACTTTGGTCAAACTTTATTTTAGTTTCCTGTTAGCCATTTACTGTTGTCCCTGTCCTCAAGTTAAGCAAAGTAGTCCTTAAAAGAATAGGCATTATCTTTTGCTTGTGTGACACAAGATATTGGGTAAAACCACTAAACAGATATAGAATATGAACAGCAACATACTTAGACATGTTCTTTGTTTTGTGGAGGAACTGTATTGAAAGACTATCCTTAACAAAGTGTAAAAGGCCTACAGGTATCAATTTTCCTTGAATCTCAGAAATATTCACTAGTTTCTGGCAGTATTGTTGCAGGTCCTCATTGATAAGCAGTTTCACTACATGTTTCGTCCTTAAGTTGGATCAAAGTTCTGCTTTCTGTTTTGCCCTTTGCTACCTTGTAGCTTTTTCAAATATGTTATGGTCTTCATTATTTATAGTTGGAGAGCTGGCATGCTTTGCTGCTGCTCTGTCATATTGACTGTGTGGACCTCACTCTTCTACATCTAGGAGGTATATCTGGTTTGGTTTCAGGGTGAATTATTCTTTGCAGATTTCAACAAATTTAAGCTTAGACTTGGATTTTAAATTAGTATTGTGCATTTGCAAATATACATATTGTCTCATTGGGGGAGGGGGTCAAAGTTAAGGCTCCAAAAAGAAATCCTTAGTTTTGAAAAGTAAACATCTTTTTTGATGCATTGTGTCATTACTGTCTTTATCTGTCTGCTAGCCCTTTAATTCCTGACAGCTTTGTATTTGTATCTGTGTGTTTGGGGGGGGGGGGGGGTTGCTCTTGAATTGGTTATGGAGCATATGGAAGTATTATTCTGCTACCTGGCTTTTCTTGTTAGGGATACAGTTAGTCATGCTGTGATGTTAATGAGCACTGTTCATGCTTCTATACTTAAGCATATATGCATGTTCCCAGCTCCTTTCCCCGTGAACCGGATTGTTGTATAGCATCCACTAGGGCAAGTCTTGATGTAAGCTTTATAACTTTATTTACTCTGTTCATATAGCTGGAGCCTTTTCCCTTACCTAACCCTCCAACTACAGATCCATCATAGCTTGGTGGCAATACAGGTAGAACTTGAGCCTCTCTTTTACTAAATCATTCAAAATACAAACTTTCCTGTGGAACCACGTATATGAGTCAAATAATAGACATCTAGGTTATGGAAACATTTTGTTTTCAATACGGAAGTGTCTTGTTTAACAATTGAACCTGATTTTATATATTTTGACTGGAAGCCTGTTGAAAACTCTGGGTATACTCAGCCTGCTTCCCAAGCAGCCCTGAAAAAAGCAAATGTAAGTTACGATTACCTGTAAATTTGTCATTTTTTTAAATGTTGTGCAAAGTTATACAACTGTTCCTTATTCGGTCATGGTACTGTGCTGTGGCCTTTCATGTGAATGTGAATATTTAAATGAAGCTTGTGTGTAAACTTTATTCAGATTTTTCCACCACATAAAATGAAGAAGCAACCAGGAAATCTTTACCGTTTATTTAAAACAGAATACTTCAAATCACTGCTCTAGTGCCTCGGCTTATATAAGCCTTTAACAGAGTATGACTTGTTCCAAAAAAAATTCATTAAATACTTTTTACCAAACATCAATTAATCAATTAACATCAATTACTCAATTTCTATAATATTTAAAGCAGTATTGTTTAAAAACAAATTCATAAAAAACATCTCCAATTACATTCTTGACTAAGAACTGCTGGACTTATAAAGTATTATATTTTAAAATAAATATAGAGTCTTTTTCCCTTAGCTTCTTTTTTACATCTATTGCACTAAAATTTGCCTTTTCGATACATTCTAAAATGATTACTTGTAATCCACCAGATTCTCCCCCATGTTTTTCAAGAAAATGCAATGCAACTGGGCTAAATTGTCTGCCCTTTTTAATGTCACGAATATGCTCATTTACCCTAGTTGCTAAACTTCTTTTGCTTTCTCCAATGTAATATTTATTACATGGACAATTTTAAACAAATTATTCCTTCACTATTGCAACTATGTAAGCCTCTTTCCTGAAATTTTATCCCATTCATTCTTGTGAAAGTGTTTTTTACAAAAGGACAAATACTACATTTACCACATGGAAGGTTCCTTGTAGAACCATACCTCTACATCTAATGTTTTCTGGTAGTTGAAATTTTCCATGCACTAGAAAATCCTTCAAGTTTCTACCTCTAATGTATGAAAACGTCACTTTCTTGTTATAAATGTGTTAACCGCTTATCTTTTTCTAATAAATCCCATCCATATTTTATTCCTTCCTTAAACTTCTCACTGAAAGGGGAGTATTTTGTCACAAAAAATACATTTTTTTAAATTCATATTATTCTGATTTTTGTCTCTCATTCCCTATATTACACGTTACTTTTTGCCCATGTCTTTTTAAACTTACTTTATAGCTTGTTGAATCTTTTCAACTTGATATCCTCTGTTTATAAACATTTCCGCAGTTTTTTGCATTTCTTCTTCCACATCTTTCCAATCACTACATATTCTATTTATTCTTAACATTTCTCCAAATGGTATTGCCTTCATTATATGTCCTGGATGGCAACTCTCTCCATGTAATAAATACACTCTTTCTTCAAATTTTCTATATATTTTAGTTCTAATACTACCATCCTGTCTACCTTCTACACTTAAATCCAGAAAATTCACATTATGTCCTAGTTGTATGCCATCAAATTTTATCCCAAATCTGTTATGAAGGAAGGAATAAAATATGGATGGGATTTATTAGAAAAAGATAAGCGGTTAACACATTTATAACAAGAAAGTGACATTTTCATACACTAGAGGTAAGAAACTTGAAGGATTTTCTAGTGCATGGAAAATTTTAACTAACAGAAAACAGATGTAGATGATATGGTTCTACAAGGAACCTTCCCATGTGGTAAAATGTAGTATTTGTCCTTTTGTAAAAAAACACTTTCACAACAGTGAATGAGATAAAATTTCAGGAAAGAGGCTTACATAGTTGCAATAGTGAAGGAATAATTTATTGTTTAAAATGTCCATGTAATAAATATTACATTGGAGAAAGCAAAAGAAGTTTAGCAACTAGGGTTGTTGTTGTCTTTCGGCTTTTCCCGGTTAGGGGTCGCCACAACGGAACTCGGGTCCGCTAATGATTGGCAGTATATTTTCACTGTGCCGAGTTGCCAGCTCGATGCCCAACCTTCAGCGAAGGCACGCCCATTCACGCATGTCTTTTGGAATGCCACTCGACCCGCGGGGAAGACATGCAGACTCCACACAGAAGGCACTCCCCGCACACTAGCTGAGAATCGAAAGGGAGAACCTCTTGCTGTGAGGCAAAGACGCTACCGCTGCACCACCACAGATTAATTAGGTTTCCCAAATAAAGTGGAAGCAAACTTCCCATTCACCATATCCCCATTCAAGGTAACATCCAAGCAATTGACAGTTTCAAAATCAAAGTCCACAGCAAATGCAAAGAACCAGCACCAGTACCCACAAACTCAAAAAATTGCCAAAGCTGTTCTGTCCCATCCCAGAAAATCAACAAATCATTCAGGAACCTCCCACAAAATTCACAGCACCCAAAGAGTTCATGTACAAACACTGCACCCAGCTCCCGAGCATATTTGTGATATTAAAAAGGGCAGTCAGTTTAGTCCAGTTGCATTGCATTTTCTTGAAAAATATGGGGAAGAATCTGGTGGATTACAAGTAACCATTTTAGAATGTATCAAAAAGGCAAATTTTAGTGCAATAGATGTTAAAAAGAAGCTAAGGGAAAAAGAAGCTATATTTATTTTAAAATGTAATACTTTAAGTCCAGCAGGACTTAATGAAGAATGTAATTAGATATGTTTTTTATGAATTTGTTTTTAAACAATACTGCTTTAAATATTATAGAAATTGAGTAATTGATGTTAATTGATTAATTGATGTTTAGAAAAAAGTATTTAATGAAATTTTTTTGGAACAAGTCATACTCTATTAAAGGCTTGTATAAGCCGAGGCACTAGAGCAGTGATTTGAAGTATTCTGTTTTAAATAAACGGTAAAGATTTCCTGGTTCCTTCTTCATTTTATGTAGTGAAATAATACGCTACTATTGGTATTGGTTTTTGTCCGGAATGGCCAGTGAATCTTTTTCGTTTTCATGACTATTGAAAGATTTGGGACCTGGTTCATCTCAAACTTCATTAGATGGATGTCCTTCAAGGATGCATCTGCAGTCCTAACATATGGGTTGTCCTGCCTCAGGCAGCCCTTTGGTCGGCCGGATTCCAAAGTCTGGGTCTGGCCTCGGCTGATGTCGCACTTCACCCGACGTCATAGCTGCTGTTTGTTGGGTATAAAGGCATCAGCCGATGCCATTTTCCTCAGTCTTTCTTGCCGCGCGGTGCCCGAAGCAGAAGCTGTTCGCAAGTGCTGGTCGGTCAGATCCAGAGATTTCTACTACCGAAGACTTCTAAAAAGCTAAGTACCCTGTTGGGGACTCTTTCTTGCCTCAGCCGATGTCAGACAAAGTAAATAATTGTTTAACTTGTGGGAAACAAATACCTCATAAGGATTTCTACTCTTACTGCCTTCCTTGCTTAGGCCCAGACCACGACGTATCAGCTTGTCTAGCCTGTGCTTCCTTCAACCGACGGACGCTTAGACGTCGGTCGGAGTTTGCAGAGGAGTTTTTTGGTCCCGCTTTTGCATACAAAATGCCATCGGAGAATCTGACTACACAATTAGTTAAAAAGCGCAAGGAAAAGGACCGACACTCGCGGTCCGTGGTTTTGGCTGAAACCACGGTTAGGCCAACCGTGAGTGTCTCGGTTTCAGCTGAAACCGAGCCCTCGGTTCTTCCTTCGGCCGAAAGCATGCCTCTGATAGCCGAGGCCTCACACAGCATGGCTGAATCTGCTACTGAATTTACTGCTACAGAAGCAGGCACCCAGGATTTGTCAGACACTATTCCTTTAGACATATCTACCCCTGCACGTGGGGCTGCTAGACCCCCTGCATCTATGTCTATCAAGGCT
Source organism: Protopterus annectens (assembly GCF_019279795.1). Taxonomy (NCBI): domain Eukaryota; kingdom Metazoa; phylum Chordata; order Ceratodontiformes; family Protopteridae; genus Protopterus; species Protopterus annectens. The sequence continues at coordinate 622,923,881 of NC_056748.1, read as the reverse complement.
TTTGCCAGGGCTAAAGCAGCTAAATCTTCTAAGGCCTTACCTGCTAAAACTCCCTCACAAAGGCCTACCTCTAGTTCCCAAATACTCAACCTGGCTGAGGATCTCATTTCTTTGATCAGGGGATCCCAACCTCACCCAGACAGGGCCTCTCAGCCCCCTCCAGATAAGAGGCCTAGGACTGAACCCCGGAACCTGTCTCTACAGACTATTCCTCGGATGACTCAGACCCTCACGAAGGCCCATATTCTCCTTATGAGGATTCTGATGCAGAAGACTCCATTCCTTCTGCTTCTCCTCCTGAAGAATTTTCTTTGGGGAAACCTTACATGATATGAGGGAACACTTCCAATGGCAGGGCCAGGATTTTTCAGATTCAAGGAAAAGGCTAAGGACTTTTTTACACTTACCACAGCATAGGCCTTTAGCCATTCCTCCAGTACTAACAGTTGTTGATGATGCATATAATGATGCCTGTACTGCCCCTGATTCTCTTCCTCCGGCCCCTGCCAAGCCTGACAGATATTATAGGGTTCCGGACACACACTACCATTTGTATAAGGCTCCTGTTGCAGACCCTGAAACCATATCACAGGGCCCTAAAGGTGTGGCAGCTGCCTCTGCCAAAAACCCTCTTCCCTCTGAAAGGGAATCTAGAGCATTAGAGAGATGGGGTAAAAAGGTTTATACTTCTGCTACTCTTTCGGCCAGGGCCTTAAACTGTCAGTTACACATGATTCAGTACCAGGAATTTTTGTTAGACCAGCTAAATAAAAAACTGTCCTCTCCTGAACCTATAGACCGCAAGTCCCTTCAGGATTTGGTACATAACTCTCAGCAGGTCAGTAACCATTTTTTAAAATGTGGCTATGATGCACTGGAGGCTTCCTTCAGATCAGCTATGTCTGGAACAGTGATTCGAAGGCATGCCTGGTTAAAAGAACAATCCTTACCAGACCATGTTAAGTCAAAACTCCTAGATGCTCCCATGGAGAAACAAAGTTTGTTTGGCTCCCCTGCACAGGAGGTTCTAAAGAAGGTGGAAGAAAAAGCAAAATCTGTCCAAACAGTCAAGGATTTCTTACAGGTCCAACCTCCGAGGTTTAGCAGAAATTGGCCTTCGAAGAATTGGTCCTTTCCAGACAACTCCAGAGCACAGAGAGGCAGAAATAGATGCCCTAGAGGCAGAGGTCAATCTAGGGGTGCCTACAGGGGACGTCAGTGGCAACCTACCAACCAGAGAAGTACTGCCACAGATTCAACTACAACCACTTCCACAGGGCAGACACAATGACTTGGCTCTGGTTCCACCTACCAGGAAACAACTGGAAGCACCCTTGGGCGGAAAGCTAGCCTTATTTTCCGACAACTGGCATTACATCACAGGAGACAAATGGACTTTACAAACAATAGACAAGGGCTACAGGTTTCACTTACACACTCTACCAAAAAAGAAAGGAATGCCAAACCTACCACCAAGCCAAAAAACAGACGCTCTAAGACAAATCAACAACTTACTAAGGATGAGAGCAGTAGAAAAGGTACCGCCTATGGAGCAAGGCCAAGGATTTTACTCCAGGCTTTTCCTTGTACCAAGAAAAGAAAATCAATGGAGACCTATTCTCGATTTGTCCGCACTGAACACATACCTCATTGTGCCAAAATTCAAAATGCTGACCCTCCAGCAACTTCTTCCCATGCTGGGCAAAGGAGTCTTGGCTGGTGACTCTAGATCTCAAGGAGGCATACCTGCACGTCCCTATACGACCAGATTGCAGAAGACACCTCAGATTTCTTGCAGGATCAGAGCATTATCAATTCTCAGCATTGCCCTTTGGCTTATCTACTGCGCCCAGAGTATTCACGAAATGCCTGGCATCAGTAATTGCTCATTGCAGGCTTCAGGGAATTCAAATTTACCCATACCTGGACGACTGCCTAATACAAGCGGACAAAAAGGAAAAATTAACAAAAGATTTGGAAAATGTCATACAACTGTTGCAAGCCTTGGGATACACAGTCAACATGCAAAAGTCAAGACTAGTACCATCCCAAAGGATAACATTCTTGGGTGCAGAACTGGATACATCAACTCAAATGGCTTTTCTCACAGAAGAAAAACAAAAGCAACTACCAGTCTACTTCATGACATTAACAACACAAACTCAGCTTACTGCAAGGAAAGTCCTGCAAGCCCTGGGTTACATGGCATCCTGCATAATATTGGTTCCGCATGCCAGATTGCATATGTGGAAGTTGCAATGGTACCTGAGGAATGTATGGTCTCGACACAAGCACAGTCTAGAAGCCCAGATTCCAATAATCCCATGCCTGAAGCAAGAATTCCTGTGGTGGGCTCAGGCCTGTCAGTTGAACAGAGGATTGCCTTTCCACAAACCTCATCCAAGCCAAACCATCACCACGGACGCCTCAGACCTAGGATGGGGGGCACACATGTTGGACAAGTGTATACAAGGCCTATGGACCCAAGACCAGCTGAATCTACACATAAATCTAAAGGAGATGCTGGCAGTGAAACATGCGATCCAGGCATTCAGACCACTCCTTCAACAGGGTCATCTGCTGATAAGGACGGACAATACCACAGTCATGTGGTACATCAACAAACAGGGAGGTACACATTCATATCCTCTATGCCGGATGGCAATGGACCTGTGGAATGTGACCCTGAATCTCAACATTCAACTTCAGGCCAGATTTGTACCAGGAAAAGAAAACTCTCTAGCAGACACCTTAAGCAGAACTACCACGGATGCTCACGAATGGATGCTGCATCCAGATATCTTCAAAGCCATAACAAAGAAATGGGGAGTACCACAGATAGACCTGTTCGCCTCCCCACACAACCACCAATTGAAGAAATTCTGCACAAGAGCATACCACCCACTTGCGTGGAGGGTGGACTCCCTTTCCTTCGGCTGGAAAAACCTGATAGCATATGCATTTCCACCTCTTCCCTTGATGTACAAAGTTCTACTGAATATCAGAGAGGATCAGCCAAGGGTAATTCTGATAGCTCCAGACTGGCCGAGGCAACATTGGTACCCGCTACTGAGGAGCATGTCTCGGACACAAGCATGGCCACTACCTCTATGCCCCTTACTACTAACACAGGACAACTACAAGATCCTACATCCAAACTTGAAAACACTGCAGCTAGCTGCCTGGAATATTGCATAAAACAAAATAACCCAGGTTTATCTCAGAGGGTTAAGGACAGTATCCTTGGAGGCACGCCGACCCTCCACAAGGAAGACTTATTCAGCCAAGTGGAAAAGATACCTCATTTGGAGTGCAGCAAAGGGAGAAAATGTCTCATTGGCAAACATAGCACACATCCTGGAATATTTAGCAGAGCTGTTCCACAATGGCCTGTCTTACTCCTCCATTAAGATTCATGCATCAGCAATTTCAGCAGAATACAACATGGATCCTCCTGTCTTCTCTCATCCTCTACTCAGGCAGTTCTTGAGAGGAATTAAAAATGTAAAACCTCCAAGGAAACCACCTTTACCTACATGGGATCTCAACTTTGTGCTGGAAAAGTTAACACTTCCCCCTTTTGAACCAGCAGCAACAGCAGAATTACAATTCTTGTCTTGGAAAACTGCTTTCCTGCTAGCAATTACTTCAGCAAGAAGGGTATCTGAGTTACTGGCATTAATGGCAGTACAACCCTTCCTTATTTTCCATCAGGACAGAGTCTCTCTGAGAACTAACCCTACCTTTATGCCAAAAGTGGTCTCCAGAGTATCATTGAACCAAGCGATTCATTTACCTACATTTTTCCCCAACCCACAGAACAGGGGGGAAAGACTGCTACATACCTTGGACGTACACAGACAATTACGCTACTATCTGGACAGAACTAAGACCAGCAGAAAAACTGACCAGCTTCCGGTAGCATATGCAACAGGAATGCAAGGAAAGGCAATTTCAAAACGGACAATCTCAAAATGGATAGGAAATTGCATTCGATTTTGCTATTCTTTTCATGGAAAGACGACAACTGATAATATCAGACCTCATTCCACAAGAGCTACAGCCACCACTACAGCTTTCCTACGAGGAGTGGCTACCAAAGACATTTTAGAAGCTGCTACTTGGAGCTCCGTGCATACATTTGCCAAGCATTATAATCTACCCTTATACTCTAGATCCCGAGCAGGCTTTGCAACTGCTGTTTTGCAAGGGATCTTAACTACATCATCTTTATCTTAGTGCCTCCTCCCCCAGTTTGGCTATGGTACTCTACCCATATGTTAGGACTGCAGATGCATCCTTGAAGGACATAGTACAGTTTTGTACCTACCATAAATGTAGATGTCCGATAGGTATGCATCTGCAGTCAGGATTACCCACCCTCCTTCCCCTCTGTGATATTCCTAGGGTATTTACCCCTCTTTTAGCTAGCTGGGGGAATCTATTATGGTGTATTTGTTTGTATATATGTATATATATGTATATATATATATATATATATATATATATATATATATATATATATATATATATATTTTCCTATTGTTTGCTCTCTACTGTTTGGAATTATTTGCATTTATCCAAATTTAGCCTTCCTAGAGGGCACCTGGCATCTGGGGCAAGAAACACTGAGGAAAATGGCGTCAGCTGATGCCTTTATACCCAACAAACAGCAGCTATGACGTCGGGTGAAGTGCGACATCAGCCGAGGCCAGACCCAGACTTTGGAATCCGGCCGACCGAAGGGCTGCCTGAGGCAGGACAACCCATATGTTAGGACTGCAGATGCATACCTATCGGACATCTACATTTATGGTAGGTACAAAACTGTACTTTACCTACTTTCAATGGGTGAGAAGGGACACACAGTCTCAAAAAATGATGTGCAACAAGAACATTTAGGTGCGAGTAATACAACCAGTTTCTTTCAAAAATGGAAAGAAGGCAGAAGTTTGGTTGATTTTAACCCATTTGCGGCAGTGGGTGGAAGTGTAAAGCTGTCTACAAATATGAATGTACAAGATTTGCTTGACAAAATGGAAAAACTGATTTTGAAAGAAACGTCTGAGTTTCTTAATATACAAAGTCTACAAAGATATCCGGATTTAGATACAACTCCAAGAGGTCTCCATTCTATTAAAAACCCATCTTTGCCTTTTGATTTAACGGTGGAAGAAGAAAAACAATTCCTCCAGCGTTGGACAGCTGCCGCACATAAGTGTAGCAAAGAATGGGTTAATATATTAGTAGAATGAGATTAGCTTAAAAGAACAAAAATTAGAGAAAACTAAAATAATATGCCAAGAAATATTGAAACAAACTAATATGACTGTATTTGAACAATTCTTGAACACCAATGAAAAATTAACATCGTATGAGAAATATGAGAATGACATCAAAAGAAAAAAAAACAAACAGTGAACATGAGGGACTATGAGTGCAATAATGCATTTGAGGTCATCAAGTGCTCACGTATGCATCAATGCGTCAGATTCCGAGAACAAGGAGCAGTGGAAGAGACTATTTTTCGTCCTAATGGAGAATATGGAGCATCACTGACGGAGTATGAAAGTGAAGAGGAATATCCCCGGTTACCGAAGCCAGGAAATGGAAGATACATGTATCAGCAGTTCCATAATGAATCGAACTCCAAGGGCATATGGAAGAGGTCATGGAACGAGCTAGAGCAACAAAGGGGAAATGGATATGAATATAGAAACAGCAAACGAGGAAAATGGAACTGAAAATGAATGTTTTGGTGGGACTTTAAATTCAAATTATGTTGTGAATCTATCTAAAGTTACACTATCGGAAATAGGTTTAAAAGTGTTAAATAAGGGACTTAAATTTGTTCCAACAGTTTTACCCAGATTATATGAAATGAAAATTGAAATTTTCAAGTTTGTATGCAAGTTATATTTAATTTATCAGTTTAAAAATGAATTGAAAGAGCATAATTTAAATGTTTCTAGTGTTGATACAGATGATAGTAACAGTAGATGTTAAGTTGTCAATCTCGCCTTCATTCTTGCTAGATGGGTTCGGAGCCGATCCTCGGCTCCGACTCGGCCACTTACTAAAGCTCGAGAGCTAATTTTACCAGCTCGAGGCAACCCTATATCCCATGATGCAAGGCGAAGACTACCCAGATCTCGTTTGCCGCTTTCGCTTGCGAGGTGCTTTTTTTTACCAGCTCCAGGTAAGTTTCTTCAAATTCAGACTTTGTCGTCCCTTTAGCTTTAGTCACCTTTGTTGTTGTATCAACTTTTAACGTATAATTTAGCCCTATTCCCATTAGTGTTTCCTAATTTTTCTAGTTATTTATCCCTTCCCCTAAGTTAGGCCTTAAGCCTCCCCCTTTCCTAATTTTTTTCTGTCAGGGATTCTGTGTGATGTTTGAGTGTGTTTGTATCCCTGTTTAAATTTTTTATTATTGGATTGGGTGTTTATTGTGTGTGTGTCTGTGTTTCTTTGGTTACTTAGTGTTTCCTCGACACAGCTATGTCGAAGGACACAAAGGTCTCAGGCTTCCAGAAGTGTGACTCGTGCTGTCAGAAGATGTCTCTGACAGACGTTCACACTTCTTGTTAAATAAATAAACCAAGCCGGAATCCCCCTTGAAACAGCAGCTTTAATGGAGAACTCAATTACACCAAATATTCCAAATAGTAGTACAGACTTAGCACTTTCTCCCAATAACAGGCATCATCAGAGTGATGATGCCCGTTATTGGGAGAAAGCGCGAAGTCTGTACTACTATTTGGAATATTTGGTGTAATTGAGTTCTCCATTAAAGCTGCTGTTTCGAGGGGGATTCCGGCTTGGTTTATTTATTTAACCATTGTGTGTTTCGTTTGTTGGGTCACACTTCTTGTGTTTACTGCCTGGGACCTCTGCACCTGCAGGACTCTTGTGCTATCTGGCATGCCTTCAGCCCAAGAGTCCTGCAGGAGCTCAGAAATAAATTAATATTGAGGGGCTTATTAAAGCCTGAGTGCTCCCCGACTAAGTCGGCTCCGGGGAAGCCCTCGAAACCAGTTAAGCCTTCGGCTTCAAGTTCTAAGCCATTGGCTACTGGTTCTCCTTCAGTGTCGAGATCGGCTCTGGCCGGAGCCGATCCTTCTATATTAGAAGTTACAGTATCGGCTCCATCTGGCGCCAATGCTGCTAAATCTGGGCACTCAGTGTCGGCTCCAGCCAGAGTTGACATATCCTCGGCTCCTTCGGCTCCACCTGTCTCAAAAAAGAGATCACGATCCCCTTCGTTGGAGTCTATACATTCGGCTCCGAGATCACCCCTGCTCTCGGAGCGGAGCCATCGGAGCCATTCTTGGTCGTCCAGGCTGTCCGATCACGACCTTGAGAGAGTAGCGAGTAGACTATTAAAGTCTCAGGCATTGGCCCAAATGCTCCATAGTCCATCTCAACAGACGGTAGCTATCACACATCCACCTAACATTCCTCCTTCGACTCTCTTACAGAGCTCGGAGCCGTGACTGTTGTGACTTCGGAGCCGATACCACCCCCCTTTCGGCTCCATCGTCCTCTGCTCCGATTTCCTCCTTGAGGCCTTCATTGGAGGGATCCGGGCGTCTGGTCTCTCTCGGCTCCGAGGGGGCGAGTGGCATCAGACCCTTGTCCGACCCCGTTCTCCCTTTCGGAGCTGGTGAGCTCAGCCCCGACATCAGACTCGGAGCCGTCCCTGTCGGTGCGGCCTGGAGTTCCTATCTCTTTGGAGCGGGAGCCTTCTGGCCTCTCTGACAGGGGAGCCTTCGAGGTGATGAGGAGTGTACTAGCCCCTGGGCATAGTCAATGGTCAGTTCCATCAGCTCCTCCCACTACAGTGCCTGCTGACATCTCTTCCCACTCTCTTGCTCCCGGACCCAGAGATCCAACGCCTCAGGTTTCCCCATTGGGAATATCTTCCTCTTCCGAGGCTTCTCCTGACCCGTCAGGTGAACCTCCGCGTAAGAGGACATGTAAGAGGAAACATCTAGACTCCCCCGAGTCTATTACATCCGATACTGACTTGGATGAGTCAGAGGGATCCCCAAGGTCCCCCTCTGAGGATGTCTCTTTCTCAGACATCCTTGAACTCCTTAAGCAGAGGGGGAACTGGCCTTCCCTTAATCCTTCCAAGGACGAGTCAGTATACCTGGAGGCGTTCGGGTCTCGACCCTCCACCTCCTGGGTGTCTCCGCCTTTCGACCCTCTTATGGACGTGGTGGCTCAGAAGGCATGGATGGCCCCGGATTTGGTGGAACCCATTCCTCGGAGGCCTTTTAAATTCATTACGGCCCCACCTGACAGGCAATTTTTGACAAAAGGTGTCCCGGTTGATGCCACGGTGGTGGCCGCAGCCACCAAGAAGGAACTAGCTGATCCTTCAGTACCTGTCCATCCTCCTAACAAGGATTCTAGGACTATGGATAGGTACGGCAAGCGGATTTTTTCTTCAGCGACCTTTGCCTTGCGATCGCTGAACTACTTGTGTCACTTCACCCGCCTTCAAAGAGATGTTCTTAAAGAGTTGGGAGAAGTTTTACAGGATCCGTCAGCTGCTGGGTCCCAGGATAAAATTAACTCACAGCTAGGAATCCTAAACTCCATTGTTAACTCCTCCATGCGGCTCATTTCATATGCAGCCAATGGAGCGAGTAGGGCCGCAGGCACAGGAGTGGTTTTAAGGCATCAATCCTGGATGCGGCTTTGTAATTTTGCAGATCCCTTCAAGGCGTCCTTCACAAACTCTCCCTTTGATGGCTCGACTTTGTTCGGACCTCAAGTGAAAGACACCTTGACTAGATGCGAACAAGATGGCAAGACACTTTCTGCCGTAGGAGTCCGTTTCTCCACCCCTTCAAGACATTACCCAAAAGGTCAGAAGGGAGAGAAAATGTGGTTCCGCAAATCTCAAGGAGTCACGCTTGACGCATGAGGTCAGTTTACCCCCAGAGGCAGAGGGGGGTAACAACAACAGACGCCACCCTAGAGGCAGAGGGGGTCCGCAGAATCAGGGTAGCAGGGAGCCTCTCTCTGACAAACCCTTCCAGCATCCCTGAGATGTTGCCCGATTGTCCACCTTCGGAGGCAGTCGGGGGAAGAATATCGCTGTACCCAAAAGCCTGGCTTTCCCTTTCTCAAGACAAATGGGTACAGTCGATCATATCCGAGGGTTACAAAATTCCCTTTACTCAAACCCCAGTTCAACAAAAGGGAACCCTTCCAAATGTTCCACCCGGTCTAAGGGAACTAGCAGTACCAGAAATTTCAAAACTGCTAGCAAAAAGAGCCATCCAACCAGTCCCAGCAGACCAAATTGGATCCGGGATCTGCTCATGGTTCTTTTTAGTACCAAAAAAGACAGGGGACTGGAGACCAATATTAGATCTCAGCAAACTAAACAAGTTTGTAAAGAAAACAAGATTCCGGATGGTCACGCTTTTGTCCATTCTACCCTTTCTGGGCAAGGATAATTGGATGTGCTCGGTAGATCTTCAGGATGCGTACTATCACATAAACATTCACAGGCGCTCCAGAAGGTTTCTCCACTTTTGGCTGGGGACCAGTCACTTCCAATTCAGAGCCCTGCCATTTGGACTCACTACAGCCCCCAGAGTGTTCACCAAATGTATGGCAGCGGTTACGGCTCACCTGAGACGTCAAGGATTCCAGGTGTTTCCATATCTAGACGACTGGCTCCTCACTGCCACCACCAGGCATCAACTTCTCCAAGCCAGAGATTACACCATTCACATTTGCAGAGGGCCAGGGATTTCTATAAATTTCGAAAAATCTGCCTTGTCAATCTATTACTTTTATAGGCGCCAAATTGGACACCGTGCAACTTTCAGCAAGGTTAACAGACCAAAGGATCTTGGACATTCAAAATCACGTCCATGTGATTCTTCTCAGCAACGAAATTCAGGCCAGATTTGCTCTGAAAGTATTGGGTCTTATAGCGGCCACCATAACACTTCTTCCCCTTGCCCGCTTTTACATGCGTCTTCTACAATGGATGCTGTTCGCACAATGGTCTTTTCAACAACTTCCCATGCGTCACAGGATCATAATAACTCCAATTTGCAAAAGGCATCTGACCTGGTGGATATCGTCCCCTCAAGTCCATCAGGGCAGACCCTTTGTTCCTCCCACCCCGGTCGCCACAGTTACATCGGACGCCTTCCTGATCGGGTGTGTGTGGGGGGGCATTATCAGGGCAGGATGGTCCATGGCACTTGGCAACCTTTCGAATGCCACCTGCACATAAATGTCCTGGAGATGAGAGCAGTGCTTTTAACATTGCAAGCCCTCAACGACTCTCTTCCCCTGGGAACTATTACAGTCCAAACGGACAATATGTCCGTAGTGTGGTATATCAACAAGCAGGGCGGAACCAAGTCCTATCCACTGTGTCGTGAGGCTCTCAGACTTTGGCAGTGGGCAATCTCTTCTCAGTGGTTTCTGATAGCAACGCATATCCCCGGGAAATCCAATATCATAGCGGACAGGTTGAGCAGAGCTATTCTCATGCCTCACGAGTGGTCTCTCAAACAATCTGTGACAGAAGAGATTTTTCAGAAGTGGGGCCTTCCTTGCTGTGATCTGTTTGCTATACCTCAAAACAGCAAATGCCCCGATGACTTCTCTCTCTTCCCCCTTCCAGACCATTCCCCCAGAGACGCTCTAACCCAAGATTGGCCCCGGGGACTTCTTTATGCTTTTCCTCCCTTTCCTGTGATACCACAAGTAATTCAGAAAGCAACCGCCTTGAGAGCCAAGTTGATTCTCATTGCCCCTTATTGGCCTCGACAGATATGGTTTCTGTTCCTACATAATTATCTTTTGGTACAGCCATGATATCTGGACCCGGTTCCAGATCTGCTGACCCACCAGTCGGGGCAGCTGCACCAATCCATACCTTCTCTCAACCTCACTGCTTGGTTGCTCCACTTCCATCCCTAGCCAGGCTTCCTATGATTTCTAATCCCGTCCGGGATATCATAGTAGCTTCCCTTAATTCTTCCACCAGAAGGATTTACACTAGTAAATGGCAACGTTTCTCCTTCTGGGCAAAAGCTAGGAATATAGACCCCTATACTGCTCCGATTCATTTGGTCTTGGACTTCCTAGCCGAGATTTTTCATTCAGGATCTTCTTCCTCCACAGTAAAAGTTCAGCTGGCAGCCATTTCAAATTTTCACATAGGCTTGTTGGACCACAACATTATGTCACATAAACTTTGCAAGGCATTCCTTAGAGGTATTTTTTTACTTAAACCTCCGATTAGAGACCCCCCACCACATTGGGATCTAAATTTAATTTTAACATCCTTGATTCTTCCCCCTTTCGAACCTGCAGCTTGCCTGTTCATTGAAATTTCTTTCTTGGAAGACACTCTTTTTAGTCGCCATTACTTCTGCCAGGAGAGTATCTGAGCTTCATGCCCTCTGCATTTGTCCTCCCTACTTAATCTTCCACAAAGACAGAGTTTCTCTAAGGACTAATCCGTCTTTTTTGCCCAAAGTGGCATCGCAGACGAACTTAAATCAATCCATTGATCTTCCAGTTTTTTTCCCAAATTATTCTAATAGAGCGGAACAAAAACTACATTATCTTGATGTTCACTGCCAACTCAGATATTATCTGGACAGAACCAAACAATTTAGGAAATCTGATCAACTGTTTTTATCCTATGCAGAGAACAGGAAAGGCCTGCCAGTATCCAAGGTAACTCTATCTAGATGGCTGTCTTCTGTGATTACTTGCATTTATCAGCTCAGAGGTAAAGAGTTGATTTCTAGGCCAAAATCCCATTCTACCAGAGCTCTAGCTACATCTACAGCTTTTCAGGCTAGACTTCCAGTAGACACTATTTGTGCGGCAGCCACATGGGCCTCTCCTCATACCTTTGTTTCACATTACAAATTAGACTTGGCCTCCAGAGACAGAGCAAATTTTGGTTCCACCGTTCTCAAGAGTCTGTTCCATTGAGCCACCCAGGATAAAGGTGCTAGGGACGCGGTCCCATCCAGCAAGAATGAAGGCGAGATTGACAACTTAACATTAAGAAGTTATGTACCTACCATAACGTTCCATGTTAGTTGTCTTCTCTCGCCTTCTTTCTTGCGTCCCGCCCACCATCCCCCTAGCCTGGTCAGACCGAGAAGATTGTGCTTCTTCCCTTAAGAGGCTTAATCCAATTTTTCCAACTAATCAGCTTTCTAGTGTCACTAGATTAGGTTGATCTTTTTCAGGGGATTATTATTATGATTATTATTACTATTATTACCTCTTCCTCCTCCTCTCCAGTTGGAGGAATGTACTGCATAATTTCCTTAGCTACCAAACGAGATCTGGGTAGTCTTCACCTTGCATCATGGGATATAGGGTTGCCTCGAGCTGGTAAAATTAGCTCTCGAGCTTTAGTAAGTGGCCGAGTCAGAGCCGAGGATCGGCTCCAAACCCATCCAGCAAGAAAGAAGGCGAGAGAAGACAACTAACATGGAACGTTATGGTAGGTACATAACTTCTTATTTTTTTCTTGTGATTCAGATGTTATTACAAATGCATATTGCAAGTTGAACACTGAAATGATAGCACATAAAAGTAACTATCTACCTCTGTTTAATAATGAAACTCTGCAACAGTATTTAACATTTATAAATTATACCACAGAAAAGGAATATAAAAAAATATATAAAAAAGGATATTAGATATAACCTTACTAAGGAAGAATGGGGAAGCTTGAATAGTTTAAGTAAGAGAAGGGACATAGTAATGAAACCAGCAGACAAGGGGGGCAAGTTGGTGATACAGCATCACACGCAATATTTAAAAATGTGCTATGTACATCTTAATAATAAGGATATTTATAAATGAATTAATATAGAACAATATCAACAAGCAATCCAGGAGTATGAGAAATTATTAAGGAAGGGTGTTGGTTTATATTACCTTTCTGATGATGACATAAATTACAAATTTACAAGTAAAGGAAGTCAAATGGCTAAATTTTATTGCGTGCCTAAAATTCATAAAGATATAGAAAATCCACCAGGCAGACCAATAGTGTCTGCCTCTGCATATTTCACACACAACATTTCATGTTTATTACATCAGTGCTTTATGCCAAAAGCCATAACTTTACCTTCATATATTAAAAACGCAGTGGATTTTAAAGAAAAAAGAAATTTGCTAGAATAAGGATAAATATTTTTTAGTAATGGATGTAGTTAGTTTATATACAGGTATAAAACATCATTATGGATTGGAAGCAGTTTTTCATTTCTTGGGTGACAGCCCAAGAACACAGTATATAATAGAAGTAGTCCATTTTTGTTTAGAGAACAACATATTTGAATTAAATGGAGAGATATATAAACAATTACAGGGGACAGCGATGGGGGCAGCATTTGTCCCAATTTACGCAAACCTGTTTATGGGATTGTTTGAGAATCTATATATTTATAATAGTACATTTTTAATGGATATGTGGAGAGAGATTACAGATACACTGATGACTTAATATTTGTGTGTAAAGGGGGATCAAAATTTGTCCCAGAATTTATAAAGGACCTTCATAATAACAGATTTGGGATACAATTTTATGGCATACAACTAGGACATAATGTGAATTTTCTGGATTTAAGTATAGAAGGTAGAAAGGATGGTAGCATTAGAACTAAAATATATAGAAAATTTGAAGAAACGGAGTATTTATTACATGGAGAGAGTTGCCATCCAGGACATATAATGGAGGCATAAATAGAATGTGTAGTGATCGGACAGATGTGGAAGAAATGCAAAAAACTGTGGAAATGTTTATAAATAGAGGATATCAAGTTGAAAAGATTCAACAAGCTATACATAAAGTAAGTTTAAAAAGACGGGCAAAAAGTAACTTGTAATATAGAGAATGAGAGATAAAATCAGAATAATATGAATTTAAAAGAAATATATATTTTTTGTGACAAAATACACCCCTTTCAGTGAGAAGTTTAAGGCAGGATTAAAATATGGATGGGATGTATTAGAAAAAGATAAGCGGTTAACACATATAACAAGTAAGTGACGTTTTCATACACTAGAGGTAGAAACTTGAAGGATTTTCTAGTGCATGGAAAATTTCAACTACCAGAAAACATTAGATGTAGAGATATGGTTCTACAAGGAACCTTCCCATGTGGTAAATGTAGTATTTGTCCTTTTGTAAAAAACACTTTCACAAGAGTGAATGGGATAAAATTTCAGGAAAGAGGCTTACATCGTTGCAGTAGTGAAGGAATAATTTATTGTTTAAAATGTCCATGTAATAAATATTACATTGGAGAAAGCAAAAGAAGTTTAGCAACTAGGGTAAAAGAGCATATTCATGACATTAAAAAGGGCAGTCATTTTATCCCAGTTGCATTGCATTTTCTTGAAAAACATGGAGGAGAGTCTGGTGGATTACAAGTAACCATTTTAGAATGTATCGAAAAGGCAAATGTTAGTGCAATAGATGTAAAAAAGAAGCTAAGGGAAAAATAATCTATATTTATTTTAAAATATAATACTTTAAGTTCAGCAGGACTTAATCAAGAATGTAATTGGAGATGTTGTTTATGAATTTGTTTTTAAACAATATTGCTTTAAATATTATAGAAATTGAGTAACTGATGTTAATTGATTAATTGTTTGGTAAAAAGTATTTAATGAACTTTTTTGGAACAGGTCATACTCTGTTAAAGGCTTGTATAAGCTGAGGCGCTAGAGCAGTGATTTGAAGTATTCGGTTTTAAATAAACAGTAAAGATTTCCATGTTGCTTCTTCATTCTATATGGTGAAATAATACACTACTGTTGGTGGTATTGGTTTATTCAGATTTTGTTAAACTGTATTGAATGTAGTTGCAAACATTTGATTAACACCTTGAATGAAATACTACATTATTGAAATATGTTTGTATTTTAAACAGTTACTAAGACTGTGGCTATCTGAGCTGTCATGTGCATATTTTTATTCTGGTGGATAATGCTTTTAAATCTGTTATTTTGATAATGTGTCAGAAGTATTTTAGTTTGCATTTCACTGGGCAGGTAACTTGGGTAACATTATCATGTTGGTGTGATTAGTTCTTTTGAAATTGTACTAAGACATTTGGTCTGTGTTAAAAATAGTTTAATAAGTATACTGTTCTGCTGGGATTCCACTGAGATGTATTACTAGGCTTTGGAAAACAAAACACAGATGAATATTTTCATGTTACTTTAAAACTACATGTCATGTTAACCCCCCCCCCCACCAAGTTATCACTGTGAGGACTGGGTCCTTTAAAAGTGGGGATAATTTGCAACAGAATATGTGACCGAATTGTAACTTCCTCGATAGCTATTTTCAATAGGCAATTATTGCTGGTGCTGTTTTGAAAAGTACACCAGCATCATCTCCTGTCTCTTGATTTTTTTCCTCCTTTGTGCAGTTCTGGCATTGGTATATACACACTTGGCAGTATAAAGAAGCTTGTACTCTGCCAAAAAAAAAAAAAAAATATATATATATATATATATATATATATATATATATATATATATTTTTTTTTTTTTTTTTTAATCTGGCTGAGGTTACAGCTGGTTGTTTTCTTCTAGCTATAACCTGGTCCAGGCATAGCTTTGACTCATAAGGGAAATATATTTGAGATTTTTTTCATACATATGCTGTATTGTATATTATCTAGACCTGCAAAACCATTTGTGTTGCATAATCTTTGTTTACCTGAATAGTTCTTAGGTTTCAATAGTTTAATAACATTTACCCCAATTTATGCTGTAACATTTTTTGCATTGAAAGCTAAAGTGAATGTGGTTAAATTGAGTTCCTTAATCTTTCCAAACCCAAAAGTGTCAGAACATGCAAATGTTAATGCTGTCACATATTTTTTTTCCTTTGCTTAGCTGAGTAAGTTTGTATATGGTTGATAACTGAAATGTTCCAAAGAAGAATGCATTATTTTTCAAACCTGTGTAGGCATAGTAACTGTATTATGTGCTGAAACAAATGTTTAAATTGAGAGTTTAAATTATTTGACAATGTGTATGCATATATATATATATATATATATATATATATATTATATACACACAAACATACACACCGGCATATATATACACATACATTTGCAAACAAATACACACACCTTTGTTTGGTAAGTTTTATAATTTGTAAATGAGAGCAAAAGTATTTTCTGCAAACTTAATTATAGCCAGAAACATGTCTATGTCCAGCCTACAGATTCTTAAATGCAGTTTGTGTTACCTAATGCTGGTATGCATGGTTTGCTGCCTTTCACAACAAAGGACTACTTATGTACTGTTCAGTGAATTCTCTACTAGCTTAACATTTTGTTTTAAACTGTTTAATAATTGTAAATAAAAATGTTAAGACTATATCTGGATTATAATGTATTGCAATACACTTTTTCTTCAGTGAGGTACTTCTCTTGATCCTGTTATTAATTTAGTGCTGAGTGTGAGCTTTTGTCATGAAGTACTTCATTTTAGGAGCATTTGGTGGGGGCTTGCATATTTGGTACATCACATGTATTTTTCTGTGCTTTACATACCTTAATCCTTCAATCTCTTAAGAGACTGCACTCATTTTGGTACTGTCAGTGTATCTTTAGGGTGCATGGAATAATTTGCATTTTTTTTATTTTGACTTAACATTTTGTTTTAAGCCACTTAATTGTAAAAAAAAAAATTATACAGATATATTTGGATTTTAATATATTGCAATACATTTTTTTCTTGAGCATGATGCTTCACTTGATATTCATAAAATCCTTCATTTAATGTTGAATGTGATTTTTTTTTTCATTAGGTGCTACATTTTAGGTGCTTTTGGTGAGTACCTGCACACTTCGTATGTCATCTGTATTCTTTTGTGTTTCACATGCCTAATTCTTAAACCTCTATGAAGACACCATCTCCACCCTCATACTTGTGGTGTTTATGCTCACTCACTGTTCCCCATCTGACTCAGTATTATACTGCTGGGCAAAAATTCCAGGTTTACATATGGGTTGCCTTGTAACCCCAAAATGTAGCAGTAGCCACAGGAGACTCTGTTCTGTAGTGATTGGAGCATTTACTAACACTGATCCCTGAAAGTTGTATGATATGTGCACGCACTGTTTAATGTAGTTTATGATTTAACATTCGGCACTTAGTCTTGCTACATCTGTGATTTAATTCATCTTTTGTCTACGTCATAATTTTTTTTCTACTAAAGTTCTTATTTTCAGAGATGCATTCCAGAACATCATAAGCTGCACAGGGGCAGTATGCATCACTCCTGAACACCACAGTTGTTTTTTGCTGCTCTTTCTTCTCAGAGCTCAATCCTGATTTTTGTAATAGAAAAAAAGTATTCATTGTCCAAAGCACTGAAGCCTCCTTTGCATGTGGCTGCCAAAGAGCAAACCAGGATATGCCACTGGTGTTGTCTTTAATGTGTGGGAGAGCAGCATATGAAGCACTACCATAATTCCCAGCCTTTCGACCTGACCCCCAAAACGTAGGAGGGAGATGATTCAGGCCTATGTAACTTCTAAGCAGATGGCAACACTGGTTGCCCTTTCAAAATTCAAAGGACCATAATTGTGATTTCTGAAAGTTTACAACTACACGTAGCAACACATTCAGAGGACTGTAGCTGTGATCCTTGAAAGGACAGAAATGCAGGTGCAAGTACTGGGGGGTGTTCAGTAACCGGTTGCTATCTCAGAATATTATCCCTATTTGTATGCATAGCATTCTCAAGAGTTATTGTATTAAGCAGTAGGGATGTGGATGGTTTAGGGGAGAGTAAGTGTGGGAGTGTGAGGGTGCAGTGGGCAAAGCCCCACTTCATGAAATGCTTTAGAATGAGATGTTCTTCGTGTTTCACTGTTAGTCATTACATTTGGGTTATCTGCTTGCAGGTAGCCCTCAGTTGGCCTGATTAACAAACTCTTGGGTCCTGCGTCAGTTGCTGTCCCTTCTTCCATGACGTCAGGTCGTCAGGGGTATAAAACATGCACCCAATGCCATTACATCAGTCTTTCTTGCCGTGCGGTGCCCGAAGCAGAAGCAGTTCACAAATGCCAGTCGGCCGACTCCTGAAATTTTTGTTTTCGAGTTTCAGATCCGAAGTCTTCAACTAAAGCTAAGTACCCCGTTGGGGAAACTTTTTCTTGCTCCTTACCGATATCAGTAAAAGTTAATAATTGCATTACTTGTGGAAAGCAAATACCTCATAAAAATTTTCATTCGTACTGTATTCCTTGCCTAGGCCCTGACCACGATGTACCTTGCTGTAGGTTTTGTGCTTTATTTAATCAGCGCACTATCCGTCGTTGGTATATTTTCGCCTCTCGGTTTAATTATCCAGAAATGTCAGTTAGCCATCCGACTACCGGGATTCTAAAAAATGCAAAGATAAAGACAGAGACAGGCCGCTGAGGTCCAAAACTGCCGATGATGCTTCTCTTAAGCCAGTCACCAGTTTGCTGGTACTCAGTGAGGCGCTTTCGCAGCCCCTGATACCTGCTACTTCTGATTCGAAGGCCTCTACTGAGACCCATTCGGAGTCCGGTATGCTGCGAGATGCTTCAACTATGGAACCCGCAGATGTCTCTACCTTGGATGGGTCCGGAGCCACTGTGCAGGCACCGGCTTCTGAGGGTGTATTCAGGCCTATGGACTTGCATATTAAACCAACACCTCCTTCTTTACTTAGGTCTAAATCTCGATCCATGCCTAAAAAAATGATGCCCAGGCCACATGCCTAAACAACAAATGATAAGAATGGCTGAAGATCTAATAACTCTAATCAGGGGTAAGCAACCCCCTTAAGAGGCCTAGGACTGAAGTTGATTATGAATCTTCTGATCAGGATTCTGTTTTTTCTGATGATCTGGACTTTCCCTTATCTACTTATGAAGATTCTGATGTAGAGGACTCCATTCCCTCTGCTTCCCCTCCTTAGGAATTTTCTTTTGGGGAAACCTTACATAATCTATGGGAGCATTTCCACTGGGAAAGCCAGGATTATTCTGATTCAAAAAAGGCTTACGGATTTCCTTCTCCTGTCTCTGCATAGGCCTTTAGCTATTCCTCCTGTACTAGACATTGTTGATGCTTTTTCGGAATCTAGTTTGGCCCCTGATTCCCTACCTCCTGCTCCCAGAAAACCTAACAGATACTACAGGGTCCCTGAGTCCCACAAGTTCCTTTTTAAAAATCCTATTGCAGATCCAGAGACTATTTCACAGGGGCCAAAGGTCATTAAGGCTTCTACTGCTAAAAATCCTACCCCTTCTGAGACTCTAGGGCACTGGATAGATAGGGTAAGAAGGTTTACACTTCTGCAACCTTGTCCAATAGGGCTTTAAACTGTCAGTTTCATATGTTAAAGTATCAGCAACATGTTATTGGACTGCTTAAACAGAAAATGATGTTGATTCCTGACTGTGTGGAAAATAAAGAATTACAGGATTTAATGCATTCTGCTGAACAAGTTGGAAAACATACTTTGCAATGTGGTTTTGATTCATCAGAGGCCTCTTGCAGGGCTGCTGTTACTGGGTCTGTGCTCAGAAGGCATGCTTGGCTTAAGGAGCAATCTTTGCCTGATCATGTTAAAGCTAAATTGTTGAATGCTCCTTTAAATCAGGACCGTCTGTTTGGCAACCAGGCTGAGGAAGTTCTTAAAAAGATGGAAGATAAAGCTAATCTATACAAACTGTTAAAAGATTTTTTACAAGTTCAACCTCCTAGATTTAGTAGGCACTGGCCCTCTAAGAACTGGTCCTTTCCAGCCCCTTCCAGGTCTTCTCAAGCAAAACCCAGACACAGCAAAAACCCCAGGTTTCAGTCCCAGGGGACATACAGAACTAAGCAGTGTGTGTGTGTGTGTGTGTGTGGGTGGGGGCTCCACTTCCAAATCTGGGAATAATAAGACGCACCCCTATGGTAAACTGTCTCAATGACTTCCTTTTAAAATTTCCAAGCACTTATCAACTGACTGCCCCTTTGGGGGGAAAGATTGCTCTTCATGCAAAGTATTGGGAACTCATTACCCAGGACAAATGGGTTTTAAATATAGTGTCCCAGGGATACAGATTTCACTTCCACACGTTGCCAAAACCAAGCGGGTGGTCAGACCTACCCCCAAATCAGTGGGCAGAGGCCCAAAAACAAGTACTTTCTCTCTTAAGCATGGGGGCTATTTAACTGGTACCAGAAGAGAAAAAGGGACAAGGTTTGTACTCAAGACTTTTCCTGGTACCCAGAAAAGACAATTCATGGTGTCCTATCCTGGACCAGTCTATTCTAAACGCATTTTTGGAGATTCCAATTCAAGATGCTGACTCTTCACCAATTGCTTCCTATGCTAGGCAAAGATGCCTGGTTGGCAACACTAGATTTAAAAGAAGCATACCTGTACATCCCAATCAGGGAATCTTGCAGAAGACACCTGTGCTTCAAAGCAGGCTTATACGCACTATGAGTTCTCTGCACTGGCCTTTGGCTTATCTACTGCGCCCAGGGTATTCACAAAGTGCCTAGCTCTAGTGCTTGCATTTTGCATGCAAAGAAATATTCAAATATACCTATACCTGGACGGTTGTCTAATTCAGGCAGAAAGCCAGGACATACTTTTGAATCATCAGGCCTTTGTACAAAGGGTTCTAACTTGTCTGGGGTACACCATAAAATAAAAGAAATCACACCTGGTACCCTTTCAACAAATTATATTCCTGGGAGCAAGTTTGAATACAACTTCCCAGATGGCTTACCTCACGCCAGAGAAACAAATTCATTTGACACCCTACTTCAAACAAGTGGCCACAAAAACCCTGCTTATCTGCAAGACAAATACTGCAAGCCTTGGGGTTCATGGCCTCCTGCATTCTTCTAATTCCATATGCAAGACTGCATATGAGGAAACTACAGTGGTATCTGGAAAGCCTATGGTGTCAACATTCTCAAGACCTGGAAACAATGATTCCTGTCATACCTTGCCTATGCCTAGAGTTCCTTTGGTGGGCAGAGGCCTGCCACCAAAACAAGGGACTACCTTTCACACCACCCCCTGCCACCCAAACCCTAACAGCAGATGCATCAGACTGTGCATGAGGGGGCTCACCTGGCAGGGAAGTGCATTCAGGGCAAATGGAACCCAAGTCAAATACACCTGCATATCAATCAAAAAGAAATGTTAGCTGTACAGAATGCTCTGACAGCCTTCAAGTACCAGATTCTTCCAGGACAACTAATGGTAAAGACAGACAACACCACTGTTATGTGGTACATAAACAAGCAGGGGGGTACACATTCTTACCCCCTCTACAGACTAGCCATGGTATTGTGGAGCACAGTCTTGAGCTACCAAGTGCACCTACAAGCTCAATTCCTGCCAGGAAAATTAAATACACTGGCAGACGGACTAAGCAGAAACTTCATGGACCCACATGAGTGGAAACTGGAACCAAGGATTTTCAACATGTTGACAAGCAAATGGGGGAGCCCAGATATAGACCTGTTTGCCTCTCCCCAGAACTACCAATTGGACAAATTTTGCACAAGAACTCCCCACAAAAGCCTGGAAATTGGATGCTCTTTCCTTCAGCTAGAAAAACCTATCAGTCTATGCCTTCCCCCCTCTGCTCTCCAAAGTACTACTAAAAATCAAACAGGACAAACCAAGGATGATTTTGATTGCTCCAGACTGGCTGCATTAACACTGGTACCGCCTCCTGCGTAGTGTGTCATGGTTATCTCGTTGGCACCTGCCTCAGCCTCCTTCCCTGCTGTCTCAGCCGGAGAACCAGATTCTGCACCCTCATCTTCTAACACTGAACCTTGCAGCCTGGCTAATTACTTAATCTCTCCTTTACCATCCCTCAGCAAACCTGTGATGGATATTTTAGAGGCAAGGATGCCTAGTACTAGAAAATCTTATGCTGAAAAATGGAAAAGATTCTGTGCCTGGAACCAATCTCAAGGGATGAGCACAGCAGCACCCAATTTACCTCAGATTTTACAATACTTAACTGAGATGCTTCACAAGGGCCTGTCTTTTTCCTCCATTAAAATTCACGCTTCAGCCATTTCAGCTCATTATAACACAGAACTTCCCCTCTTCTCTCATCCACTGCTCAAGCAGCTCCTCAGAGGGGCCAAAAATTTGAGACCATCCAGGAGAGCTCCAATCTCTGCCTGGGACCTTATCTTTGTCTTGGAGAAACTCACTTTACCTCCTTTAGAGCCAGCTGCTACTGCAGACTTAAAATTTCTTTCTTAGAAAACAGCTTTCCTTTTATCAATCACTTCAGCTAGAAGGGTATCTGAATTACAGGCCCTTATGGCAGTGGAACTTTTCATCATCTTTCATGCGGACAGGGTGTCCCTCAGAATCAATCCATCCTTCATGCCCAAGGTGGGTATCCAGTGTGGCTCTTAATCAGTCCATTCATTTGCCAACCTTCTTTCCCAATCCACAGAATAAAGGGGAACAGATACTGCATTCCTTATATGTCCACAGACAACTTAGATTCTACTTGGACAGGACTAAACCTCAAAGGAAATCTGAACAACTGCTGGTAGCATTTGCTGCAGGGGCAGAGGGGAAGGCTATTTCAAAGCAAACCATTTCTAAATGGATAAGCCATTGCATTCATTTCTGCTATAAGCACTATGGAAAACCTATCCCCCAGGGGATCAGACCTCACTCCACCAGGGCTGCAGCTACCTCTACAGCCTTTCTCAGAGGCATCCCTACCGGGAACATCCTAGAAGCTGCCACCTGGAGTTCTGTACGTACATTCACCAAGCATTATCATTTGCCAATTTTCTCTAAATCCAGAGCTGGCTTTGCCACTGCAATCTTGCAGGGCCTTATAGCTTTCCCTAGTGCTATCTAAATTCCTCCTCCCAACCACAGCTTTGGGAATCTACTCAAATGTAATGACTGCAACAGTGAAACGTGAAGAACATAGTACAGTTATGTACACTTGCCATACATGTAGATGTTTGAGTGTATTCACTGTTGAAGTCCTGGTTATCCTCCCTCCAGCCCCATAACTTCTTTTGGCTATACCTCTACTTTCCTTTACTATGCTTAAAAGCCTTTTTGGTGTATTTGCTTTTTTGTTGGAGGTATGTCTCTGTGTTTTTATATTTAATTGCTTCCCATTAGGGGGGCACATGACATATGGGGCAAGAAAAACTGATGTAATGGCATCGGCTGCATGTTTTTTACCCCTGACGACCTGACGTCATGGAAGAAGGGACAGCAACCGATGCAGGACCCAAGACTTTGTTAATCAGGCCAACTGAGGGCTACCTGCAAGCAGATAACCCAAATGTAATGACTGCAACAGTGAATACACTTGAACATCTTTATTTATGGTAAATGTACACAACTGTACTTTTTGTACCTTTCAGTTATTTTTTGGAGTGATGGTTTAATTTTCTAAGTAATGGGACTTCCAGCATATGGTTTCACACTTCCATAAAGGAGCTAGTGGCCTTTTTTAAACAATCAGCTTGGAGAGAATTACTTTCAGTACTGGTAGTCATGAGTTAGAAGAAAGTACTGGCTAACTTTGTTGTGGGGTTACACAGGCTACTATTATTCAGGGTTAGCTCATTTCATTTTATTTTCAGAGTTTATTCAGATTATTCCTTGGTAATGGTAAATGTCCTGACTGAAATCACTGTTGCAGTATTTATCACAGATGTTTGTCACTGGCATTCTGCCGGGGTACCAAAGTTTTACCTACCTGAGGGCGTATGTCCATTGTATGACCTCATCTCATCTGTATTGTGTTGTGGATATAAGCATGAGATCCCCAGGCTACCTCTCCAACAGTCTGAACACAGGTCATGCACCCATTGGACTGATCCATATTTGGTTGTTGATACTGTTGGCTTCATTAATCATTGTCAAATAAATGCCCCACTGGGGAACCTTCTTTTTCTTACTACGTAGAACTGTGGTTTAAAATTCATAGATGTCCGCTAGGAAGGTAGATGCAGTAAAAAATCTTCTACACAGAATCCCTCAGATCCTTGTACAAGAGGTGGTTCCTGGTATGCTTATTGAAATGAAACATGGTTCTGATCCTCCAAGCTTGTGCAGGTGGACTTCTCCCCAACAAAGAAGAAAAAAAATCTGATGTCCCCTACTCCTTTGAGAAAAAAATGGATGGACTTTTCCCAGGGCTTATTTAAAACAGTCTTGGCAATGAAGACTCCTGTTTTTGTGACCCAGCTACTTCAAGCCACACCACAAAGCAATCATTGGATTGGTCGTTCTCTAAAGAGGATCATGAACCAGACTCTGATCATTCTCTGGATTACTCTTCACAACTCCTTGGATGAGAGGAACTCCCTTTCAAGTGACTCTCCTCTGGAGTGTCAGTGAAGACAGATCTCAGAGTTACAAAAGAGAAACTACAGCCTTGTAGAGATAGGTGCTATAGATCAGTGTGTGCGTTTGTATGTATGTATCTTTAAGAAGCTATCCAAGGGCTTACACAAGTGTATGAATACTGAGCACGTTTGAGCCTAACTGCCATTTTGTAGTAAGTTGTTGAGGTGTAAGCATGTGTGTATGTAATGTCTGTTAATCAGTTTGTGTTTTATGATGCTGCTGTCCATCTTGATGTGTTTCTATGTATTAAAGCATCTTAACGAAATACCCCGCCTGCTTGTCATCTGTGTCAGAGAGGGACGAGAGACATGGTGTCAGAAGTGGCATGTCTAAAGGAACATGATGTTAGAAGAATGGCCAAAATAATATTTTGCCAGAAAGAGTTCCAATTTCTTCCACGAGTTTGAGGGGCACCCGGTTGGCACTGGAGGAATATAAATGAGAGAGTCATCCGTACTGTATGCATAATTCACAAAATAGGTCAGAAACAAATTTCAGATATTAAAACTTGCTCAAAACTATTTCTTTGCAAAATATGAATTGAGGTATACAGAACACTCTAAACGAAGGTCAGAAGGAGTTACATGGTGTTGTTGTGGACTTGGAGAAAGCATATGATAGGGTGCTTAGAGAGGAGTTGTGGTATTGTATGAGGAAGTCGGAAGTGGCTGAGAAGTATGTAAGAGTGGTACAGGATATGTACAATGGTAGTGTGACAGTGGTGAAGTCTGCAGTGGGAGTGACAGATGCATTTAAGGTGAAGATGGGATTACATCAAGGATAAGCTCTGAGCCCTTTCTTATTTGCAGTGGTGATGGACAGGTTGACAGACAATATCAGACCAGAGGCCCCATGGATTATGATATTTGCAGATGACATTGTGATCTGTAGTCAGAGTAGGGGCCAGGTTGAGGAGACCCTAGAGAGGTGGCGATATGCTCTAGAGAGGAGAGGAATGAAGGTCAGCAGGACTAAGACAGAATGTGTGTGTGAATGAGAGGGAATGATAGAGGAATGGTGAGGTTGCACGGAGTAGAGTTGGCAAAGGTGGATGGGTTTAAGTACTTGGGATCAGCAGTTCAGAGTAATGGTGAGTGTGGAAGAGAGGTGAAGAAGAGAGTACAGCCAGGATTGAATGGGTGGAGAAGAGTGTTAGGAGTGATATGTGACAGATGGGTACCAGTAAGAGTAAAAGGGAAGGTCTACAAGAGGGTAGTGAGATCAGCTATGTTCTATGGGTTGGAGACGGTGGCATTGACAAAAAGGCAGTAGTTGGAGCTGGAAGTGGCAGAGTTAGTTAAGATTTGCACTGGGTGTGACAAGGATGGACAGGATTAGGAATCAGTATATTAGAGGGTCAGCTCAGGTTGGAGACAAAGAGAGGTGAGATTGCGTTGGTTTGGACGTGCTGAGGAGGGATGCTGGGTATATTGGGAAAAGGATGCTAAAGATGGAGCTGCCAGGTAAGAGGAAAAGAGAAAGGCCTAAGATAAGGTTTATGGATGTGGTGAGAGAGGACATGCAGGTGGTTGGTGTGACAGAGCAATATGCAGAGAACAGGAAGAAATGGAAACAGATGATCTGCTGTGGCGACCCCTAATGGGAACAGCAGAAAGAGAAGAAGTAGAACACTCTAAATGATATTTGCATAAACCGATATATCTGATATTGATAAAAATGTTCGAACTACTGTGGAAAATGTTCGAAATAAAGTCCAAATTGCATAAAGCAAATGAAATAAGAGGAAACTACCACATTTTTGCTAAAGACATATTTTTTTCATATTGATTAAAGATATCTGAGTTTTCAGAAATTTTCAGAAGTGTATTAAGTGTTTGCATGTTTTTGAAGTATTACAGTAAAGTTATTTTGCAAAATACAGCCATTTCAGAGCATATTTCACAAAGTAAAGTATTTTGAAGAGTTTATTGTGGATTTGAATGTTGTTACAAGCTCACAGAACAGTTCATACATAATTACAAGGACCATATTTTCAGTGTGTTTGTGTATACTTTGTGGGCATGGCAGATGGATTTCAAAAACCCAGTGCATTTGTGTTTGATCATCATATTGCAGAGAAGTGGAGAGTGTTTGAGCAAAAGTAAGAAGTTTTCACACAGGCTGCATTTTCTGCTAAAGATGACCATACAAAGGCATTTATTTTGCTTAATTTAGCTGGGTCAGAAGTCATAGAAAGGGAGCATTCATTTGTGTATGCACCTGCTTTATCTATACAGGAGAGGGGGAAAAACATAATTTTGTTGTTACTGGCTGTGTCAAGGGAAGAACCTGAGTGTTTAAAACATAAATTTAGAGAAATGTGCAACCCCCAGACAAATGTTCCTATAGAAAGGCACTTATTTTTACTTATTTATTTTACATTTATTTACCAGGATAGTCCGACTGGATACATGTCCATTTTCAGTGGAGGCCCAGGGGAGAAAAGCTCCAAAAAGACATTCAACAAACTGTTACATTTTTAAGTTTAAAACACACAATAAAACACAAATAAAAGGATTTTTACACAGATGTAAACAAGCACAAAAACAGATAAACAAATTATTACATTTTTACTCCGATAGAAAATTCTAGACAGTGTTTTTAAGAATGATAGGGTATTGAATGCCTAGTAGGCTAACCTGGTAAAAGATTCAAGGAGATTTATAAGTTAAGAAACAAAATGTAGGCAGAAGTCCTCCATGTGCCCGAGTGATGGTTAGAGTTAGTGTGGATTAGGACAAGGACATAGCCATCGTTTTTTAAAGTACTGAATCAGACTTTTCTTGAATTGAGGTAGAGAGGGTTCAGATGTAAGATTAGCAGGAAAAGAGTTCCAGGTTTTGCCAACAGAGTTAGCAAATATTTATCAGCTGTGTTGTTGGATTTGAGAGTTTGAACTAGTGGTCTTTCAAATGAACGAAGTGCACTAAGGTTACTGCAGGGGTGATGAGGTTTTTAAGTGTGGGCATATTATATGGTTGGTACAGGATCTTGTGTGCAACTATTAGCTGGTTAACCTGAAATAGGTTAGGGACTTATTTTATACAAGGGATCAAAAGCCTGGTGAAACTTTTGCAGCATATATAACTGACATGAGGAACAAGGCTAAAACGTGCAGATTTGGTGATTTAAAGGATGAGTTGATAAAAGGCAGACTTGTGTGTGGTGTTAAAGATGATGCAGTGAGAAAGATTTTGCTTCATGACAGTGATTTAACTTTGAATATACCATTGAGATTTTTCAGATATATGCGCTCACAGAAAATCACACACACATGCTTTCAAATGAGAATAGCTCTAGAAGGCACAGTGACAAAGCCCATGTTGATAGTATGCAGGATGTGGTTAAAAGAAACAGACCCAAGCACATGGCAGCAACTGTAGGCCCTGCAGCGCTCACTGGTAAACCCCAGAACTTTCCAGCACATTCCAGAGTTTGCACAATCTCACTGAAGCATAAAAGTGAGTCAGCAAACTCAGAGTGGGCCCCAACCTATTTTCATTGCCGACTGTTGTAATTGTGGTGGAAATAAATCTAAAAGAGAAAAATGTTTAGCTTTTGGTCAGCAATGCCACAAATGCAATAAATGGAATCATTTCAAGAAGTTTTGTATATCAAAAGGCCTACATCCTTTTAGTAAAAGGGAATATTTTAAGAAATGAGTTGATCAGTTAGAGAGCTGCAGCCCTACTCTTTATGTTAATGTTGTGTCAGTGCTTTATGAAACAGTTGATTCAGTAGATTTAAGGGCAAAGAATGAAATATTTTGTACTGTCTGGATAAATGGCATACCCATAGTGCTCAAAGTTGACACAGGTTCCAAGTGCAATGTTATATCAGGAAAAACATTTGCTAGAGTGTGTCAGGGTGAAAGGTTTTATTTGGCAAGGTGTGCGAAGCTTGTTGCTTATGGTGGTGAAGAAATTCAAACTGAAGGCTTAGTAGTGCTTTCATGTTACTCTGCTGGAGAAACTTATTTTATGTAGTCAAGAGGCATGTCCAGTCATCATTAGGGCTCAGATACAGTTTGAAAATGGGACTGCTTTCATTTAATAAGGAAGTGCACCAAGTCAGCTTGAAAGACCACTACTCTAATTTCACCTTTTCATGTTTATATTTTTTTCTACCTATGCTGATATTTTTGAAGACCAACTGGAGAAGCTTCCAGTTGTGTATTCCATGAAGTTAGACCCATATGTCAGTCCAGTTATCAAGCCAGCATGAAAAGTTCCACTGTGAAAGCAGAGGTAGATAAAATGGTGTGACTTGTCCAGTTGCAAAACCAATTGAGTGGGTGTCTTCCATGGTGGTAGCTCATAAGACATCAGAATATGTATCGATTCACAAGATTTGAGCAAAGCACTAAAAAGACCTCCTCATCTAATGCTCACAGTCGAAGAAGTCACAGCTGTGATGCCAAATGCCACTGTTTTTCTGTCTTAGATGCAAAGAGTTTATTTTATCAAATTCAGCTGGACAAGAAATCCTCATTGCTGACTATGTTCAGTACTGCATTTGGAAGGTAAAAAATTTTGAGAATGCCATTTAGGTTGCATTCTGCAAGTGAAGTCTTTCAATGTGTAATGGAGCAACCTTTTTCCTGGTATCCTTGTGCTATTTTGGTAGACAACATACTAGTAAGAGATTATGGTGAAGCAGAGCATGACAGAAACCTCAGAAATGTTCTGGAAAGAGCACACCAAGTGAATCATAAGCTCAATCCACAGAAATGCAAATTTAGGCTATAAGAGGTTACTTATGTTGGTCATTTATTTACTAGTTCAGGCCTACGACCAGACCCTTCAAAGCAAACAGCCATTCTTGAGCTCCAGACACTGTTCAAGCTTTGCAGTGTCTTCTTGGCATGGTTAACTACCTAGGCAAGTTCATTCCAGAGTTGAGACAGCTTTCAGCAACTCTTAGCTGACATAAAAATATGTATCCTGGTCTTAGAGCAACACCAAAGAGCATTTGATGTTTGCTAGTCCACTAACTCTAAGATACATTGATGTTCACAAGCCAGTTACTCTTTCAGGTGATGCTTCAAAATTTGGTCTCAGTGCAGTCATTCTACGGGAAGGTCAACCTGTTGTTTATGCATCAAGACCTCTTACCCAAACTGAAATGCAGTATTCCCAGATCAAGAAAGAGCTTTTGGCAGTTGTTTGCATGTTCGAAATTCCATGATTATGTTTATGGTAGACCTATCCAGATTGAAACAGACCACCAACCTCTAGTCACTATCTTGAGAAAGTCTATGCATGCAGCTGCAGCCAGACTGTGACATATGATGATGAGATTCCAAAAGTATAATTTCACTCTTGTCTACAAGAAAGGCAAACTTCTTTATCTTGCTGATACATTGTCTAGATTGCCCCGAAACTCTGCAGAACAGCATGAAAATGAGAATCTTGATTTTTGAAGTCATGGAAGTGAGAAATCTTTCTTCCACATGTCTTGGTGAGCTGAGAATATTGCACAGCTACAAATCCAGTTTTACAGAGGCTCAACCACTTTATCAGTCATTGATGGCCGTTAAAGCAATCTAGTTTACTTCATGATGTGCAACCTTATTTTCCATACAGATGTGAGATTTTGTCTGACAAAAATATTATGAAAAGTCCAAAAATTAGTTGTTGCAAAGTCCTTGCAATAAGTGTACATTACTGTCATGCATCATGGTCACCCAAGAACTGATTCCACCAAAAGAAAGGAGAGGATTAGTATTTTCTCCTATGTCACAAGACACAGAGAATACTTTTGTCTTGTTCCATTTGTAATAGTACTAAGCCACATCAGCAGAAGGAACCAGTTCAGATAAATCAGATTCCTGGACTACCGTGGATGAGTCTGCATAAAGTTATTTCTGACAAAGCCACACAGTTTACAAGCCAACAGTTCAAAAGATTTGACGAAGAATAGGACTTTACTAATGATGATCTTCATGTTTCACTGTTGCAGTCATTACATTTGGGTAATCTGCTTGCAGGTTGCCCTCAGTCGGCCTGATTAACAAAGTCTTGGGTCCTGCATCAGTTGCTGTCCCTTCTTCCATGATGTCAGGTCATCGGGGGTATAAAACATGCAGCCGATGCCATTACATCAGTATTTCTTGCAGTGTCCGAAGCAGAAGCAGTTTGCAAGTGCCGGTCGGCCGACTCCTGAAATTTTCGTTTTACAGTTTCAGAACCGAAGTCTTCAACTTAAAGCTAAGTACCCCGCTGGGGAAACTTTTTCTTGCTCCTTACCGATGTCAGTAAAAGTTAATAATTGCATTACTTGTGGAAAGCAAATACCTCATAAAGATTTTCATTCGTACTGTATTCCTTGCCTAGGCCCTGACCACAATGATCCTTGCTGTCGGTTTTGTGCTTTATTTTATCAACGCATTGTCCGTCGTCAGTATATTTTTGCCTCTTAAATATTTTGGTTCTTGGTTTAATTATCCAGAAATGTCGTCTGTTAGCCATCTGACCACCGGGATTCTGAAAAAACGCAAAGATAAAGACAGAGACAGGCTGCCAAGGTCCAAAACTGCCGACGATGTTTCTCTTAAGCCAGTCACCAGTTCGCCAGTACTCAGTGAGGTGCTTTTGCAGCCCCTGATACCCGCTACTTCTGATTCGTAGGCCTCTACTGAGACCCATTTGGAGTCCGGTATGCCGCGAGATACTTCAGCTATGGAACCCATGGATGTCTCTACCTTGGATGGGTCCAGAGCCGCTGTGCAGGCACCGGCTTCTGAGGGTGTATTTAGGCCTACGGACTTGCATATTAAATTGATGCCTCCTTCATTACTAAGGCCTAAATCTCGATGCATGTATAAAAAAATGACACCCAGGCCCCTATGCCTAAAAAACAAATGATAAAAATGACTGAAGATCTAATAACTCTAAATAGGGGTAGTCAACCCCCCCCCCCTCTAAGAGGCCTAGGGCTGAGCTTGATTATGAATCTCCTGATCAGGATTCTGTTTCTTCTGACTCTTCTGATGACCTGGATGTGTCCTTACCTACTTATGAGGATTCTGATCCCTCTGCTTCCCCTCCTGAGGATTTTTCTTTTGGGGAAACCTTGCATACTTTAAGGGAGCATTTTCACTGGGAAAGTCAGGAATTTTCTGATTCAAAAAAAGAGGCTTAGGGATTTCCTCCTTCCTCAGTATAAGCCTTTGGCTATTCCTCCTGTACTAGACATTGTTGATGTTTTCTCGGAATCCAGTTTGGCCCCTGATTCCCTGCCCTCCTGCTCCTAGTAAACCTGACAGATACTACAGGGTTCCTGAGTCCCACAAGTTCTGTTTCAAGAATCCTATTGCAGATCCAGAGACTATTTCTCAGGGGCCCAAGGGCATTAAGGCTTCTACTGCTAAAAATCCTACCCCTTCTGATAGAGACTCCAGGCTGCAGGATAGATGGGGTAAAAAGGTTTATACTTCAGCAACCTTGGCAATCAGAGCTTTAAACTGCCAATTTCATATGTTAAAATATCAGCAACATGTCATTGGACTGCTTAAACAGAAAATGATGTTGATTCCTGACTCAGTGGAAAATAAAGATTTACAGGACTTAATGTATTCTGCTGAACAAGTTGGAAAACATACTTTGCAATGTGGTTTTCATTCTTTAGAGGCCTCTTGCAGGGCTGCTGTTACTGGGTCGGTGCTTAGAAGGCATGCTTGACTTAAGGAGTAATCTTAGCCTGATCATGTTAAAGCTAAATTGTTGGATGCTCCTTTAAATCAGGACCACCAGTTTGGCAACAAGGCTGAAGAAGTTCTTAAAAAGATGGAAGATAAAGCTAAATCTATGCAAACTGTTAAAGATTTTTTACAAGTGCAACCTCCTAGATTTAGTAGGCACTGGCCTACTAAGAATTGGTCCTTTCCCGCCCCTTCCAGGTCTTCTCAAGCCAAACCCAGACAGCAAAACCCCTAGGTTTCTGTCCCAGGGGACTCTCAGAACTAAGCAGTGGGGGGCCTCCACTTCCAAATCTTGGAATAACAAGACACCTCCCTATGGTAAACAGTCTCAATAACTTAATTTAAAATTTCCAAGCACTTATCTTCTGACTGCCCCTTTAGGGGGAAAGAATGCTCTTCATGCGAAGAACTGGGTACTCATAACCCAGGGCAGATGGGTTTTAAATATAGTGTCCCAGGGATACAGATTTCATTTCCACACATTGCCAACACCAAATGGGCGGCTGGATCTGCCCATAAATCAGTGGGCAGAGGCTCAAAAACAAGTACTTTCTCTCTTAAGCATGTGGGCTATTCAACTAGTACCAGAAGAGGAAAAGGGACAAGGTTTCTACTCCAGACTTTTCCTGGTACCCAGAAAAGACAAATCATGGTGTCCAGTCCTGGACCTGTCTACTTTAAACACCTTTCTGGAGATTCCAAAATTCAAGATGCTGACTCTTCAACAATTACTTCCTATGCTAGGCAAAGACGCCTGGTTGGCAACACTAGATTTAAAAGAAGCATACCTGCACATCCCAATCAGGGAATCTTGCAGAAGATACCTATGCTTCAAAGCAGGCTACACGCATTATCAGTTCTCTGCACTGCCCTTTGGCTTGTCTACTGTGCCCAGGGTATTCACAAAGTGCCTGGCTCCAGTTATTGCATTTTGCAGGCAAAGAAGTATTCAAATATACCCATACCTGGACGATTGTCTAATTCAGGCAGAAAGCCAGAGCATACTTTTGAATCATCTGGCGTTTGTAAAAAGGGTTCTAACTTGTCTGGGGTACACCATAAATGAAAAGAAATCACAACTGGTACCCTGTCAATAAATTACATTCCTGGGAGCAAGCCTGAATACAACTTCCCAGATGGCTTACCTCATGCCAGAAAAGCAAATTCATTCGATAACCTATTTCAAACAAGTGGCCACAAAAACCCTACTATTTGCAAGACAAATACTACAAGCCTTGGGGTTCATGGCCTCCTGCATTTTTCTAATTCCATATGCAAGACTGCATATGAGGAAACTACAGTGGTATCTAAAAAGCCTATGGAGTTAACATTCTCACAGCCTAGAAACAAGGATTCCTATCATACCTTGCCTACACCTAGAGTTCCTCTGGTGGGCAGAGGCCTGCCACCAAAACAAGGGACTACCATTCACACTACCCGCTGCCACCCAAACCCTAACAACAGATGCATCAGACTATGCATGGGAGGCTCTCCTGGCAGGGAAGTGCATTCAGGGCAAATGGAACCCAAGTCAGATGCACCTACATATCAATCAAAAAGAAATGTTAGCTGTACAGAATGCTCTGACAGCCTTCAAGGACTACAATATTCCAGGACAACAAATGGTAAAGACGGGCAACACCACAGTTATGTGGTACATAAACAAGCAGGGGGGTACACATTCCTACCCCCTCTGCAGACTAGCCATGGCATGGTGGAACACAGCCTTGAGCTACTAAGTGCACCTACAAGCTTAATTCACGCCAGGAAAATTAAATACTCTGGCAGATGGACTAAGCAGAAACCTCATGGACCCACACGAGTGGAAACTGGAACCAAGGATTTTCAACATGTTGAAGTGAATTGGGGAGCCCAGCCATAGACCTATTTGCCTCCCCCCAGATCTACCAATTGGACAAGTTTTGCACAAGGACTCCCCACAAACAAGCCTGGAAAGTGGACGCTCTATCCTTCAGCTGGAAAAATCTGAGTCAGTGCCTTCCCCCCGCTGCCTTTGCTCTCCAAAGTTCTACTAAAAGTCAAACAGGACAAACCAAGGATGATTTTGATTGCTCCAGACTGGCCACACCAACACTGGTACCCCCTCCTGCGCAGTTATCTCCATGGCACCTGTCTCAGACCCCTTCCCTGCTGTCTCAGCAGGAGAACCAGATTCTATACCCTCAGCTTCCAACATTGAATCTTGCAGCCTGGCTAATTACTTAAACTCACCCTTATCATCCCTCAGAAAACCTGTGATGGATGTCATCTTAGAGGCAAGGAGGCCTAGTACTAGAAAATCTTATGCTGAAAAATGGAAAAGATTCTGTGCTTGGAACCAATTTTAAGGGGTGAGCACAGCAGTGCCCAATTTACCTCAGATTTTACAATACTTAACTGAGATGCTTAACAAGGGCTTGTCTTTCTCCTCCATTAAAATCCATGCCTGAGCCATTTCAGCTCATTATAACACACAACCTCCCCTCTTCTCCATCCTCTGCTCGAGCAGTACCTCAGAGGGGCCAAAAATTTGAGACCACCCAGGAGAGCTGCAACCCCTGCCTGGGACCTTACCTTTGTATTGGAGAAACTCACTCTACCTCCTTTTGAACCAGCTGCTACTGCAGACTTAAAATTTCTTTCTTGGAAAACAGCTTTCCTTTTAGTAATCACTTCAGCTAGAAGGATATCTGAATTACAGGCTTTTATGGCTGTGGAGCCTTTCATAATCTTTCATGTGGACAGGGTGTCACTCAGGACCAGTCCATCCTTCATGCCCAGGGTGGTATCCAGTGTTGCTCTTAATCAGTCCATTCATTTGCCAACCCTCTTTCCCAATCCACAGAACAAAGGGAAATGGATTCTGCATTCCTTGGATGTGCACAGACAACTTAGATTCTACTTGGACAGGACTAAACCTCAAAGAAAATCTGAACTGCTGGTAGCATTTGCTGCAGGTGCAGAGGGGAAGGCAATTTCAAAACAAACCATTTCTAAATGGATAAGCCATTGCATTCATTTCTGCTATAAGCACCATGGAAAACCTGTCCCCCAGGGGATCAGATCTCACTCCACCAGGAGTGCATCTATCTACTTTTGCAGCCTTTCTCAGAGGTGTTCCTACCAGGGACATCCTAGAAGCTGCTACCTGGAGTTCTGTACATACTTTCACCAAGCATTATAATTTCCCAATATTCTCTAAATCCATAGCTGGCTTTGCCACTGCTGTCTTGCAGGGCCTTATAGCTGGCCCTGATGCTTTATAAACCCCTCCTTCCAACCATAGCTTTGGGAGTCTACCCAAATGTAATGACTACAACAGTGGAACACAAAGAACATAGTACAGTTGTGTACACTTACCATAAATGTAGATGTTCAAGTGTATTCACTGTTGCAGTCCTGGTTACCCTCCCTCCAGCCCCCTAACTTCTGGCTATACCTCTACTTTCCTTTACTATGCTTACAAGCCTTTTTGGTGCATTTGCTTTTTGTTGGAGGTATATCTTTGTGTTTTTGTTTATTTGCTCCCCATTAGGGGACACCTGACATCTGGGTAAAGAAAAACTGATGTAATGGCGTCGGCTGCATGTTTTATACCCCTGACGACCTGAAGTCATGTAAGAAGGGACAACTGACGCAGGACCCAAGACTTTGTTAATCAAGCCGACTGAGGGCAACCTGCAAGCAGATTGCCCAAATGTAACGACTGCAACACTCAAACATCTACATTTATGATAAAAGTACACAACTGTACTTTTCAAGTAGCCCTCAGTACCCACAGTCAAATGGTTTGGCAGAACATGCAGTTCAAAGTGCAAAACACTTACTAGAGAAGTCAAAATGAGACAATAGTGATGTTTTCCTGAATACTGTGAATCTCGGAAACATTCATCATGGTAAACATCTTGGTTCACCTGCCCAGAGACTTATGTCGGGAGAAGCCAGAACCACATTACCAATCAGGAGTCAGTTGTTGGTTCCATGTGTCAAGAACAACAGGTTGAAAGCCAATCTGTTGAAGAGTTTAACCCAGACATCCTCTTACAATAAGACCAGCAAACCACTCAATCCATTATGAGAAGTGGTAATGATGCAAATGTCCAAAAGTTATGATTGGATTGGAGTCGTGAAGAGTATTTGCCCAGAGCTGAGATTGTACATTGTGGAATCATAAGAAGCAGAGTTTAGGCAGAATCAGAAACATTTGAGACCAGTGTCCAAGCCTATACCACAGCATATATTCTGTGAGAAAGACTCTTCATCTCAGAGTGAGTTGCCCAGCATTCCAGTTCCAGAGAGAATTCCCATTTCTGTGACAAATCCAGAAGTTCCTGGTATGAGTTGTTCACTGAAGACTGTCCCTGTTGCTAAATTCAGTCCAGATTGTTATATTACGAGATTTGGTCGTATCTCTCGACCATGTAACAGATACACAGCAACTTGGACATGAACATTGCGTTTTGTTTCTAATGTCTATAGTAATGCATATCTAACTCTGTTGTTTTTTGCCAAGGACATTCTTTTTAAGAGAGAGACTGTAGATCACTGTGCATGTATCTTTAAGAAGCTATCCAAGGGTTTGCACAAGTTTATAAATACTGAGCATGTGCGAGCCTGACTGCCATTTTGAAGTAAGCTGTTGAGATGTAGGGATACATGTATCTAAGGTCTGTATGTTAATCAGTTTGTATTTTATGATGCTGCTATCCATCCTGATGTGTTTCTATATATTAAAGCATCTAAACAAAATACCCAGCCTGCTTGTACTCTGTGCTAGAGAGGGACGAGTGACAGGCACTCCAGCTCCTTTGTCAGTTTCCCCCAGTTCTTGAAGCTTATCTTTATGATTTCCACTCTTCTTTAACACCTGACTCTCACCCACCTTCTCCTAAAAGACCAGACAGGTTTTATAAAGTTCCTGATGAACTTTTAAATACCTGTATAAAAAAACTTTTAAATACCTGTATAAAAAACCTCATGGCTGACCCTACAGCCATCCAAATTGCTTCCCACTGCTAATGCCCTCCCCTTAGATAAGGACAGCAAGATTATGGGTAGGAACGTTTACACCTCAGCCACTTTAGCATTCAGAGCTACCAGTTACCAAACACAAATGACCAAATATCTGTTGTCTGTGTTAGTCTCTGCATAAGGTCATGTCAGTACCTCAGACACCAAATTCTAAACAGCAAATACAGACCCTTCTGTCCCAAGCTAGACCAATAGGCAGACACAGCATCAAATGTAGTTACAATGCAGTGGATGCTATGTCAAGTGCTGCTGCCACTGGCTCAGTGAACAGACTATGTATGGTTCCAGGGTCATCCCATCCCTAAAGACATTAAATCCAAACTCTTGGATTTACCCTTGGGCAATGACTTGTGTGTGGACCACAAGCTGCCAGTCTTTTCAAGACTCTTCAAGGCAAAACTATGAAAGACAGCAGGCAAATGCTTCTCTTTACAGTACCTATATACCATAGGAACTACCCATCCAAATCCACTTCCTTCATTAAGAGGGGCCCTAGGCCATCTCACAAACATTGAAAAGCACCTAGAAATAGATTTTCTGGCAAACCACAGGGACTTCCCTTCAGAGAAGCCTCCCTTTGGGGCCAAAACTTTGTGACTATCCTCTTTTCCCTGTACCCCCTCCCTCCATCCATCAGAAAGACTGTCCCTTTCATTTCAGTTCTGGGAAGTGGTAACAGACAAGTGGGCTCTGACCATCATCAAAGAAGGCCTATGCCATGCCTTGGGAAGGTGTTTCCTCCATGAAAAGGATTCCCAGTCCTCTGACCAACCAGCTTTTCTGGATTGGTCGCATTGTTCAAAACTTACTGGCACAGGGCACAATAGAAGTAGTACCTTCATCATGCATAGGAAAAGGTTTTTATTCAAGGATTTTTCTTGTTCCAAGGAACAAAGGGCAATGGAGGCCTTTCCTGGACCTCTCCTTGCTAAACACCTTCTTGAAAGTGCCTACCTGAAAATGCTAACTTTACACACCCTTCTGCCCTTTATTCTGCCTCAGACATTTGTGGTATCCCTAGCTCTCAAGGGTGCCTATCTTCACATCCCCATCTGTCCATCTTGCAGAAGATTTCTTGGGTTCTTCTCTGTCTTTTCTCATTTTTAGTTTACTGATTTGCCCTTTGGTCTTTCTACTGCCTCAATGGTTTTCACAAAGTATCTAGCACCCATGGTAGCCTTCTGTTGCCCTCAGGAATTTCAAATTTCTCCTACTTCGAAGACCTGTTGACTTTGACCCTGTCCACAGACAGTGCCCTTTGAACACCTATATTTCACACTTCAGCTCTTAACCCTAGGATTCACCATCAATGTCAAGAAATCTCATCTCAATCCTACTCAGAACTTAGTCTTCCTGGGTTGCAGGCTAAACACAAGCATGATGAATGCCTCCTTTCCTCAGGAAAAAGTCCAAAGTCTGGCAAGTTTATTCCAAACCTCCTGCTTGTAACTTACTGCACTGCAAGGGACATCCTCAGGGCCATGGAATTCATGGCTGCGTCCATCCCAATGGTGCCAATGTCCGGGCTACATTTGGGAAAAATTCATTGGTACTTGAAATCAGTGTGGTCTCAACACACACATCCCATGAACATCCTGATCACTCTGTTGCCCTACATCAAGGAGGAGTTTCTCTGGTGTGTGAAACAGGTCTCTCTCAACCTGGGCCTTCTATTCATCTCAGCTCCTCATGACCAAATTCTTCACACCAATGCCTCAGACAAGGCTTGGGGGCCTGTGGGCTCCCACAGGGTACAGGGAAATGGCCACCCTCTGTCTTGAGGGAACATATCAACCTGAAAATAAACAAGGGCCTTTCTGCAGGCTCAGCAGATTTTTCTCACACCTTTGGAAACCAAACACACTCCTGGTATACACTGGCAATACCATGGTGATGTGGTACATAAACAATGGTGCACAAGGTCTTATCCATTGTGCAGATTGGCAAAGGAGGTTTGGCAGTTGGCCACTCATTCCCTCAATGGAGATTGCGTTGGTGGACGCACTGAGGAGACCTCATGGATCCCCAAGAATGGACTCTGAACAGACAAGTTTTCAAAGCAATCATATTCTGCTGGGGCAGGCCACTGATAGAACCCTGTGCATCTCCAAAGCATTGCCAACTCCATCTGTTCTGTCCCAGGACCCCCATCTCCTTGGGCCTGGAAGACCGTCATGCCTTCTACTTCCAGTAGACAGGGAATTTCCTTTATACCTACCCTCAAGTGCCACTTATTTCAAGGGTCCTCCTAAAATACAAAAGAGTACCCCAAAGCTGGTGCTGCTGGCTTCCTTCTGGCCAAGACACCATTGGCTTCCCATCCTCTTCAACCTCTCAAAGGTAAACTACTGTGAAGTTCCAATACAACCAGACCTAATCACCCAACAGATGGATCGGTTTCTACATCCCAACCTTGCCTCTGTCACACTCTGTGAATGATTAGGTTCTGATTCCTAAAAAACACTTATTTTCATAGAAGGTGGTGCAGGTTTTACATGAGCTTAAGAAACCCAGTAACAGGAAATCATACACAGCCAAATTCATTTATTTATTGACATCTGATTACTCGTAAAGGTCAACTGGGTTGGAGCTCATTTTCAGTTGAGGCCCGGAGATAAAAGCTCCAAATTATTGCAAAACATTTTAAGAATAATAATTTTGCTATCTTCAAAAATCATCTGCATTTTAAATAATTATAACAAATTAGACATAATATGAAAACATTGTTTAAGAATCTGTACAAGGTAAATAGCAATTGTTTAATATTTAGAGAAATTTTAGATAGTTTATAGAGAAATTAAAGGTAAGTCAGTTTAATACAAATAGGAATTGCAATATGAAGTGAGGGAGAAAACAGGCTTATGGTATATTTAGAGAGAAAGTCAGGGAAGAGAATTAGATAGCAGTAAGGAAGTAAGTGAAGTAGGGAGAATAAGGAGGTGTAAGGAATGAAAAGGTATTTGTTCACATTTAG
Source organism: Protopterus annectens (assembly GCF_019279795.1). Classification (NCBI taxonomy): domain Eukaryota; kingdom Metazoa; phylum Chordata; order Ceratodontiformes; family Protopteridae; genus Protopterus; species Protopterus annectens. Next base: position 622,883,711 of record NC_056748.1, on the reverse strand, counting down.
GGATATAGATTATCCTGGTTTTGATCTAGAACAGAGACAGATTTTAGCTAGGAAGTCTTTCAGAGTGGTTTTCAAAGGTGGGAGGGAAGGGTATTGACCTGATGGATACAGGTAATGAGTTCCAAGTCTTAGCAACCTTGTATGAGTACAGACAATGCTCAGCAGGTTTGTTAGGTTTGTAGGCAGGTGATTTTGGTCACCAGATCACAGTGACAAAATAGGAATAAAATTGTGTAGACTGTTTTTTAGTGCTGGACAGGCAGCCAGACGCTGGATGTAGCAGTTCTAACCAACCAATTTAGTCTTTTCAATGCTGTACAGTAGTGGGTGTATGTACTGCAAATTTGGCAACTTTGTTAAAGCATTTTTCAAGTTTTTATTTTTGTGAAGCCTGGAGGTTAGGAAGGATAGCAATGCCATAAAGAAGAGTGGGGAGTCACTAGGTAGTGGCAAGTGTAGTTTTAGTTGCGTCAATGGGAAAGTTGTTGGCCCTGTAAAACATCCCTAGTTTTTGATGAGTTTTTCTTGTGCAGTTTTGTATATGCAGGTCGAATGTAAGACTGTTATGCACTATCACCCCTAACAGTTTGTTGTGAGAAGGGACTTACATGGTTGTATTACCAAGAGAGAGAGGAGTTTAAATTGTTTACATGAGAGAGGGATTTGGGGAAAGGTAGTTTGGTCTTTTTTGGGTTGAATATGAGTTGAGTTACAAAGCTTTGTTTCAATGGCTGTTAAAGCTTCCTGAGTAATTGTTTGAAAGTGTGGCCTGTTGTGTGGATGTATATAAAGGGTGTTGGTGAAAATGTTAGAGTAGGGGACCAAGGATAGAGCCTTTTGTGGTACACTGATGTTGACTAGGAGATAGGGTGTGTGTGTGTGGAGTGACATTTAACTGACTGATACCTATCAGACAGGTAGCTTTTGAACCACAGAAGGGTGAGCTAAGAGAGACCTAATGAGGACATTTGAAGTAAAAGTTGGCTGTGACAAACTGTTTTGAAGGATTTAGACAAGTCTACAAATAAGGAAGTGACTAGTTTGCCATTTTCTCTAGCTTTATTGAGAGTATCTGTATAGGTTAGAAGGGCAGTGCTAGTATTGTGAGAAGGATGGAAGCCTTGTTGTGTAGGGGATAGGAGTTCTCTGTGCAAGAGATAGTCTAGCAATTGTTTTTGAATACATTTTTCAAGTATTTTTGTGAGGGGAGATAAGATTACTATAGGTTTAACGTTATTAATGTCTGTTGACTTTCTTCCTTTGTGGTGGGGGGATAATGTGTGACTTTCCTGAGAGAGAAGGAATGGTGGGATTCCTGGGTTTGACCTATTTATAAGGATAGAGACAAGGATATGCAGTGTTATTGGCTATTTTTAGGTACTCGCTTGGAAGGCCACCAGCTGAAGAAGAGCACGGTTTAAGTTTGAGTAGTTTTATATAGGATGGTGAGCACATAGAGATGCTATACTATGTATAAAATAAAAGATCTGATGTAAATTTTCATTCTGTCCTCAACTGTTGGGTTTGGATCTGAACCTTGGATCTGACTCGGCAGTTGCTAAAGCTCATGGTAATCGAAATCTCTCAAGCTTCTCACTTACCAGTAATGCAGCAACCCCTAACATATCCCAGTTCTCGTTTGCCACTTTAAGCGAAAAGACATGGTCAACCATAGCTCTCGAATTTTAGATCTGATGTTGTTAATCTTCATTCATTCCTTATTGATGGGGTATTAGTTACGTCCTTGGAACCGAGTCGCACAAGCCAAAAAACTCTCGAGCTAAGCTTACCCATAGTGCGCTTCTCTCTATCACCTCATATCTCGTTTGCCGCATATACTATCAAGACATGTCAAGCCAGCTCTCAAGCTAAGTAATTTAAAAATGTCTCTTTCTAAAAATTCCTTTAATTGGTTATTTGTAAAATCTCTACTTTGTTAGTTGTTTAGAGTTTGGTTACCCTTTAAAATCTCTCTCTACTTTCTTTATCAAGTTTGTGGTATGCTTTGTACCATTGCTGGTACAAGCCTTCCTTACCTGTGAGGTAATTCCCAATACCATTGTTGGTATTCCCCTCTGCTCCCCTTCCTTTCTTCCTTTACCGGTTGGGTATTTCTTGTTTTACCTTTGTTGAAAAAAAGAAAAGAAAAAAAAAACTTTTTTTTTAACTGTGCTAGTGTGTAATTTGTTGATTGCTTTTGTCTATACTAAGGACAGGTGCTCACTGTATTTTTCATGACTGATTAAAAAAAAAAAAAAAAAAGGAATGACAGGCTTCAAACAGTGCAGTAAGTCAGGTAGAAAAATGCCAAACTCAGTCACTTATCTTGTGTTTATTGCCTCTGGCTACAGCATTTGAAACTTGAACCTCCTTGCGACATATGTAAGGCCTTTAGCACCTGTACCTTGATGGAAAGAAAAAATAAACTGATTCTTAAGGGCCTTCTTAAAATTCCTTTCTCAGAGGCTATTTCTGAGATGGAGAGCTCAACCCCTCCTAAAAAAGAGCACAGAAGAGAAGCCATTCTGTTCCTTCATCTACAAAATCAGTTAAATCTTCTGAACTGACAAAAATATCTAAATTGACACCAGAGATCTCTGCACCAGGGCCTTCAACTCCTTCTACAGTGCTGTCCTCGATACCAAGACCTCAATCAGCAACTACGGTGCTGCCCTCGGCACCAGTGCTTCTACCTTCTACTACAGTACTGTCCTCAGCACCAGTGCCACAAGCACCCCACGCAGTACCTCTTGCGACTACTGAACCATCCAGAACTTCATCTCCCATGGCAACAGTACAGACACCCCTTTCTGCACCAAAAATTGTTTTTCCAACTCCGGTCACTGCCCCCCCATACATCTTGCTGGTCCTTTGACCGCAGTGCTGAAAGGTGAGGTGTTGCCTCGGACCCGATACTCCCCATCAGTATATCCCTTTTTTGGGCAGCAGTACAACCCCTTTGTAGAATGCCCAGATTCTCCATCGGGGATGTCAATCTGCTTCTCCAGAAGCCTTTCGGAATTCGATGAAGTGAGACTCGTGGATCAGCTAGTGGGAGCCAGATGATTCCCAACTCCTTCCAAATCCTCCCTACCACCCGGAGCCGAGGAATGTTCTCCACAGACTCTGACATGCACCCCTCCTTTGACATCCTTGGAGGTATTGTAGCCCTCGACACTGACACCTATACCGCTACTGGCTTCTTCAGTTCCAATGGTAGACCTTACCATGGCTCCAGAGCCCACCCTGTGGACTTCAACTCACTATGAGCCGATCCATCCTCGGGATTGTGACTGGGATTTCAACACCATGACCCCTAGTACGGCACCATCTACTATGGTTCCGGTAGTCTTGGCAGTGCCAAGTCCTCCTGTGGTTCCTTCCCTGGGGGTGGGCTCGTCAGAGTGGGGTGTGAGCCCGGACTCCAAGGTTGTCTTTCTCACTTCTGGGCTCCCACTCCTCTTCAGGTGGGCCCACTTTCCAGGTGATGGAGAGGGCACTTGCCTCTGCAGGCTCATAGCTGGTCCCTTTGGCGCCAGAGACTCGTATTTACTTATCATCTGAACCTCAGCTGACACAGTCCACTGCTCTAGGACATTGAGCATGGGAACCTCAAGACACCCTTCCACAAGGTATCCAGTTTTCAGAGTTGTCAGATGCCCCCACTGAGGAGGTACCACGCAAGAGATCATGTAAGAGGAAGCATGTGGATTCCCCCGAGGAATCCCTTACCGTAGATAGACTATGATGAAGGGGAAGGGTCACCACGGTCGCCCCCTGAGGATGTCTCATTTGGAGACGTACTGAAAATTTTAAAGCAGTGGGGGAGACTGGAAGCCCACCAGCCCTTCCAATGAGGAGTCTGTATTCTTGCATGCTTTCCATGCTTGACCCTCTAGTTCTTGTGTGACCCTGCCTGCAGATGACCTGGTCCAGCTCATCGTGCACCATACATGGAGGTATCCTGACACTATTGAACCTATCCCCCAGAGACCAGAAAAAATTCTCTCTCCACCAGAGAACAGTCCACATTGGTCCAAAGGCCTACCAGTAGACACTATGGTGGTGGCACTGGCCACTAAGAAAGAGCTCACTGAGGAGAGCCATACTGTCCATCCCCTGAACAGGGTGATTGACAGGTTAGGGAAGCGAGTGTTTTCATCAACCTTTGCCATCAGGTCCTTGAATTACTTGGCACACACTTCCGAAATTAGGTCTCTGTAGAGCCTGGTACTCTTGGGAACCTTAGCAGGAGCAGTCTCTGATGAGGTACATGACAAAGTTGCCTCACAGTTTACCACCCTGGAATCTATATCTAACTCGTCCATGCGGTTGATCTCTCATACTACTGAAGGGGCGGCTAGAGCAGCGGGTGCAGGCATCATGATTTGCAGACCCTTTTAAGTCTTCCTTTCTCAATGCTCTAGTGGAAGCTTCTTCCCTTTTTGGCCCAAAAGTGAGACACATTGGCCATGTTTGAAAAGGGCAGCAAGACCCTGTCTGCCATGGGCATGCATTTTTCCACCCCCCCCCCCAGCAACCTTACTCCAGGAATCAGAGGAGTGGAAAGATGTGGTATAAGAAGTCCCAGGGTCCTTTCCGTGACACACGTGGCAAGTTCACCTCCCCAGGGCAGAGGGGGAAACTCATCTGGAAGATGCCCCCACAGAGGCAGAGGGGGTCTGCATAATCAGGGATCCAGATTCTCTGGACAGCCCTAACAACACTCCTGAAGAGCGGCCCAATTGCGTACCTCTGGAAGCAGTCAGGGGGCGGTTCTCTCTGTACCACCTTGCCTGGCAATCCATAACGACAGATTTGTGGGTGTAGAGGATAATTACCAGAGGTCATCACATCCCCTTTGACCTTTACCCGAAGCGGCAAAGGCAAATCCTTGACGTTCCACCCAGTCAGAGGGATATAGCAGCAGGAGAAATTCGAAAGCTCCTTCAAAAGAGAATCATCCAAACAGTTCCACTAGATCAGATAGAATCTGGGTTTTACTCAAGGTTCTTTAGTGCCAAAAAAGACAGAGGACTGGAGGCCAATCTTGGACCTCAGCATCCTAAACAAATTTATCAGACAGACAAAATTCCAGATGGTCATGGTTTAGTCTGCCCTTCCCTTTCTGGAGAAAGACGATTGGATGTGCTTGATAGATCTTCAGGGTGTGTATTATCACATAAAAATGGACAAATGCTCCAGAAGATTTCTCCGCTTCTGGCTGGGAGCCAACCACTACCAATTCCGAGCACTGCCCTTTAGTCCCTCTACAGCCTCCCAGAGTGTTCACCAAATGCATTGCAGTGGTAACAGCCCACTTGAGATTGCAAGGATTATGGGTATTTCTGTATTTAGATGATTGGCTCCTTACCGCTCCTACCAAGCATCTGCTGGTTACAGCCTTATATTACACTCCACAGCTAGCAGCATCCATAGGGATCTCAGTAAACAAGGAGAAGTGCAAGTTGACTCCTTCACAAACCCTGTAATTCATAGGGGCAACTTTCAACACCCAGTCTTACCTAGTCTCCCTCCCACTGCACAGACTAGAAAGACTAAGATTTCAACTCCGGGTGATACTCTCTCAGGACAAAGTTCGAGCTCGGGCAGTTCTTCAGCTATTATGATCTATGGCAGCATCAATTAAATAGTTCCCCTGGCAAGACTACACATGAGGCTTCTTCAGTGGCTTTTACTGATACAAGTGGTCTCCTTTGACTCATACTATGTCCTTTCAGATCCGTATAACAAATTAATGCAAACAAGACTTAATTTGGTGGATGCGACCAGAGAAAGACCTATGGAGTAGTCCTCACTCCCCTTCCCAGCACAAGGCCATAGTGATCATGGATGATTCCCTGATGGTGAGGCACTTCCAGGGAAAGACAGTCCAAGGCACTTGGTTCCCTGTAGAGGCCAATCTGCATATCAGTGTTCTAGAACTGAGGGCAGTGCTTCTAGCATTGCAAGAATTCCAGTCTGTCCTCCCATCAGGGACAGTTGCTATCCAGTCGGACAACATGACGTAGTCTGGTATATCAGCAAACAAGGGGGAACCAGGTCTTACCCATTGTGTCAGGAAGCCATGTGAATTTGGCAATGGGCAATGTCTTCCAACCGCTTTGATAGCAATGCACATTGCCTGGGATTCCAATGTGATTGCAGACAAACTGAGCAGATGCATTCTCCTGCCTCACAAGTGGTCCCTTAATCCTGTCATAGCGGCTAAAATCTTCAGTCGCTGGGGCCATTCTTGCTGTGATCTTTTCGCGTCCCCTGCAAACCACAGATGCAGCAGCTACTTTGCCTAATTCCCTCGCAAGGGGAGTCCCTGAGAGATGCTCTGGTACATGATTGGCCCAAGGGACTTCTTTATGCTTTCCCCTTCCTCTGATCCCAGAATTTCTAAAGAAAGCTCTTTGGTTGAGAAGCAAAGTAATCCTCATTGCACCCTATTGACCCAGGCAAGTTTGGTTTCCCTTGGACTCACCCAGTACACCAACCATGGATTCTGGATACAACTCTGGATTTGCTGCCACACCCGCAAGGGTTGATGCAGCCAAACGTATCAAGTCTCAAGCTGACAGCTTGGTTCCTTCACTTCCAGCAATTGCCAGACAAAATAACCTATCCTCCCCTATATGTAACATTCTTCTGGCTTCTCATAAACCAACCACCAGGAAACTTTATTAATCTTTTATACTTGCTGAGGTAATTTGGTCTCGAGAGAATGGAATAGATCCATTTTCAGCCCCGATTGATTTGGTACAAGAAGTTTTTCATCAATTGCAAGGTTTGGCTATGGTGGCATCCTTTGCCCCCATGTATGCCAACCTAATGTTTTTTTTAAATTAAGAGTATGTTTGGGCTTTTTAAAAAATGTCATTAGGTATTTTAGATACATAGATGATTTGATTTCTGTTTGTAGGGGAGGTAGTGGTCAGGTAAAAATTTTTACTGAACAGTTAAATAATAACCAGTTTGGTCTCAAGTTTAGTGGCTTACAGTTAGGTGAGAGTATCAAGTTTTTAGATTTGGAATTGTGGAGTGAACAAATAGGATTCATTGGTAAGAAAGTTCACAGAAAGTTCAAGGGGGTTCACATGTCCTACATGGTTCCAGCTGTCACCACCCCACTTGATTTCATCTTTACCATATAATGAGTTTCACAGAATAAATAAGTTGTGTAACGTAGATAAAGATTTTGAAGAAGAAATACAAGATTCAGTTAAAATGTTTACACACAGAGGATATGACAAGACAGAAGTGTTAGAAGCTTTAAATAGGGTTAGAACTAAGCATTATAAAGGTGAATACTAAGCAGAATAAAAAGCTCAGTAAATACACATAATGAGGGACTTCCATTTATTGAGTTGATACATTTTCACAAAAGAAGAGGTAGGGGAGATGCAGGAAATAGTGCCAACCACTCTGGTAAGATTTATTTTCTGGCTATTTACAATGTACTAAGTCAACAGATTTTGCAAATGTTACATTACTATTGGCCTATGTTGTTCAAAGATAGCATTTTGGAACAGTGTTTAGCAAGCAAACTTTTGATTTCTTATAAAAAAGACCATAGTATTTCTGATAGTGCACAGTAAATTTCAAATGCCTGAAGTAAGAATACACAGATTATTTTAAGACATGGCACTTTTAGGTGTGGGAAATGTTCTATTTGTTTTCATGTTGTAAAGAACTTTCCTATTAATTCTGTATTTTTTTTTTCCAAATGGATGTTATACTTGCAATACAGAAGGAATTGTGTATATTTTGAAATGTCCATGTAACAAGTTTTATCTAAGTGAAAGTAAACGTAAATGCGTCTTCAAGAACAAATAAGGGACATTAATAAAGTTAACTGTAGTAGTCCTTTAGCTATGCATTTTAAAGAATTTCATGCAAGTAATTTTAAACTGTTGCAAGGTTGTGTTTTAGAACAAGTGGGGTCTATTTTTTAGACCCTTTAGCAGTAAAAGAAAAATTGTATAAAGAAGCACTTTTTACTTTGAAATTTGAACACAGAACTTATCTGGAAGTATTTGATTTAATTAATTGTTTAATTGACTGAGTATATATAGGGTGAGGGAAGTTGCATTGTATTTGTACTCCTTGAAGGCTTAACAGCCGAGGTGCTAGAGTGTGTGAAAAAAAGAATAAACTTTTTACATTTTTGGATTGAAGACTTGTGCCTTCCTTTTGTGGTTTCATAAAATAACCTGTTATGTTAAGTTGTCTATCTCGCCTTTGTTTCTTGCTTGTTGGGATCGGAGCGATCCTCGGTTCCGACTCTGCCATCTTCTATAGCTCGAGAGCTGTTTACTGGCTCGAGGCTAACCCTTATCCCATGATGCCTAGTGCTAGCTACCCAGATCTCGTTTGCCGGTTCAGCTGCGAGGTTCATGGTTACTGGCTCAGGCTTGTATAACTTTATTAATCTGCCTTTTTTTGTTAGATTAGGGCTTTTTTAGGGTAATTGTTAAATTATAGCGATAACTAGTAGATTTAGCTAGTGTATTGTAGTTTTTCCCCCCTTAGAACTTGTTTAAATTAGAGAGTTCTCCCCCCCACCCCCTCCCCCCCCTGTAGTAGTGTTTAGTCTTTTGGTTAGGTAGCCGTTTGAGTTAGAGGCTCCCTAGTCTTAAAAAAAATCTATCTTATATTGCGTTTTTTTGTGGTAGTGTTCTGTTTTTTACTTCTTAGTGTGCTGGCCTGTTGGCCAAAGTAATTTAGTGTTGTGATTTCTTTTTTTGACAGGGTATGTCTAAAGAATCCAAAGTGTCGGGATTCAAGAATTGTGACTTATGCTGTCAGAAGATGTCTCTGACAGATGGGCACACTTCTTGTGTTTATTGTCTAGGCGCAGTGCACCTGTAGGACTCTTGTTCTATCTGCCATGCATTTAGCCCGAGTTCTGCAGGAGTGCAAAAATAAACTTATTTTGAGAGGTCTTCTCAAGCCTCAGGATTCACCGGTCTAGGCTCAGCCAGTGAAATCCCCTAAACTGGCCAAATCGTCGGCTCCCAGCTCGGAGCCATTATTGGCCCCAACCTTGCCTACTACCTCTTCAGTCCCGGCTAGAACCGAGGAGACTGCTTCCTCATCAGCTCCACTAGTACCCTCGGAGCCATCAAGGACCCAAAAAAGGCCGAGGTCCCCTTCGCTAGACTCCATTCATTCAGCTCCTTGGTCTCCCCTTTTGCAGAGTGACCGTAGTTATAGATCTTCACATTCTTCTCGGTCCTCTAGACTCTCAGACCACGAAGTGGAGAGAGTGGTTAATAGGTTGTTGAAGTCACAGGCACTGGCCAAAATGTTGTCCAGCCCTCCTCATCGGGTGTTGGCTCCATCCATTTCTATCCAACTCCATTGAGCTCAGAGCTGGAGTTTATTGGGGTTCGAGTCATGGAACAGTCAGCTTCGATTACGATTTCTCCTTTGGATCCGTCATCGGCTCTGATCCCATCGATGGTGCCTTCTGTCGAGGGATCTGGGCACTGAGACTTCCTCGTTGGCTCTGAGGGGGCGAGTGGCATCGGACCCTTGTCCAACCCCGCTCTCCCTCTGAGTGTCGGCGCAGGTCAGCTCGGCTCCTACATCAGCCTCGGAGCCATCTCCCTCAGTGCAGAGGAGGATTCCGGTCTCCTCTGAGATGGAACCTTCTCTGCGTCATGGCAGGGACGCCTTTGATGTCATGAGGAGTGTGCTGGCCTCCCAGTCAGCTCCACCTTCGACCCCACTGGCTCCGTCCCCCGTAGTGCCTGCGTCAACCTCTGTCCCTCCTCCAGACTCCAAGCGTGGGGAACCAATGCTCCAGACCACCCCATTGGGTGTTTCCTCTTCCTCCGAGGCCTCCCCTAATCATTCAGAGGAGCCCCCTTGGAAGAAGTGCAAGAGGAAGCACATTGACTTCCCCAAGTCTGTCACTTCATATACCGATTTGGATGAATCTGAAGGGTCCCCGAGATCCCCCTCTGAAGATGTTTCCTTTGCAGACATCCTAGAAATGCTTAAACAGAGGGGGAACTGGAATACCCTTGCCCCCTACCGAGGATGAATCTGTATTCCTGGATGCATTCGGTTCCCGACCTTCCACCTCCTGGGTTTCTCCGCCCTTCGATTCACTAATGTCAGTGGTGGCTCGAAGGGCTTGGTCAGCCCCGGATACAGTGGAACCAACCCCAAGGAGGCCAAGCAAGTTTATCACTGCTCCCCCAGATAGGCAGTTCCTTGCTAAGGGTGTTCCTGTGGATGCCATGGTGGTAGCAGCAGCCACTAAAAAGGAGTTAGCAGAAACTTCTTCCTCTGTCCATCCTCCTAACAAGGAGTCCAGGACCATGGACAGATATGGGAAGCGAATGTTTGCTTCAGCGACCTTCTCCATGAGGTCACTGAACTACTTATGCCATTTCACCAGGCTTCAGAGGGATCTCCTGAAAGAGCTCGGAGATACCCTTCAGGATCCATCAGCTGAAGGGGCTCAGGCTAAAGTGGCTTCTCAGCTGGCAACCCTTAACTCAGTAATCAACTCCTCCATGAGGCTCATTTCCTACGCAGCCGATGGTGCGAGTAGAGCCGCAGGCACAGGTGTGGCACTTCGGAGACATGCATGGATGCGGCTGTGTAACTTTGCGGAACCCTTTAGAGTGTCATTCACCAACACTCCCTTTGATGGTTCCTTTCTTTTTGGACCACAGGTGAAAGACACTCTCACTAGGTGTGAGCAGGAAGGCAAGACTCTCTCTGCTGTGGGAGTCCATTTTTCCACTCCTTCCAGACCATACGCCAAGGGTCAGAAGAGTGGGAAAATGTGGTTTTGCAAATCCCAGGGAGCTTCGCCTGACACACGTGGTGATTTTTCCTCCGGGGCAGAGGAGGAAATAACAACAGACGCCGCCGTCATGGCAGAGGGGGTCCGCAGAATCAGGGCAGCAGAGAATCTTTCTCTGACAAGCCCTTCCAACATCCCTGAAGTGTTGCCCGACTGTCTGCCTCTGAAGGCAATCGGGGGAAGACTTTCAATGTACCCAAAGGCCTGGCTAAACTTAACACAAGACAAATGGGTACATTCAGTCATATCCGGAGGTTACAGAATCCCATTCTTTCAACCCCCTTTACCGTCACGCAAGTCTTCCCCAGATGTTCCACCCAATCTGAGGGTCCAAGCAGTTATAGAAGTTTCAAAACTGCTAGAAAAAAAGTGTCATCCAGGAAGTCCCGGCAGACCAATATGAATCCGGAACTTACTCAAGGTTCTTTTTGGTACCAAAAAAGACAGGGGACTGGAGACCTATTTTGGATTTCAGCAGACTGAACAAGTCTGTTCAAAGAACAAAGTTTCGGATGGTCATGCTACAGTCCATTCTACCCTATCTGGGTCAGGACAGTTGGATGTGCTCCATAGATCTCCAGGATGTAGACTATCATATCAAGATGGAGAGACGCTCCAGGAGGTACCTTTGCTTCTGGCTGGGAGCCAGTGATTACCAGTTCAGAGCTCTGCCCTTTGGTTTCACCACACCCTCAAGGGTGTTCACCAAATGTATGGCAGTGGTCACGGCTCACCTGAGGCGTCAAGGATTCCAGGTGTTTCCATATCTAGACGACTGGCTCCTCACTGCTACTACCAGGCATCAACTTCTTCAAGCCAGGGACTACACAATTTCAGTTTGCTCTGAACTAGGCATTACTATAAATTTCGAAAAATCTGCCTTGTTGCCCTGTCAGTCTATTACTTATATAGAAGCAGACTTAGACACAAGGAGCATGTATGCAAAGCTGCCTTCAGACAGGGTGTCCACAATTCGCCAGCAGGTTCAATTCCTCATGCAGTGCAAAAGGGTACAAGTCAGGTATGTCCTTCAAACCTTAGGCTCTATGGCAACGGCAATTCTTCTGACACCCCTGGCCCGTTTTCACATGAGAATCCTTCAGTGGCTTCTATTTACACAGTGGTCCTTCCAACAGCTCCCCATGTCTCATATGATCATGATTACAGAAGCATGCAAAAGACACCTTTCCTGGTGGATGGTCTCCCCTCTAGTGACTCAGGGCAGACCCTTCATTCAGTCCCCTCCGGTTGCCACAGTGACCATGGATGCCTCACTGATAGGGTGGGGAGGGCATTATCAGGGCAGGACAGTTCAAGGCACTTGGCAGCCTCACGAGTACCATCTGCACATAAATGTCTTGGAGATGAGAGCCGTGCTCCTAGCATTGCAAGCCCTTCAGGACTCTCTCCCTTCTGGGACCATTGCAATTCAAACAGACAACATGTCAGTGGTGTGCTACATCAGTAAGCAGGGCGGAACCAGGTCCTACCCCCTATGTCGAGAAGCACTCAGACTCTGGCAGTGGGCAATTTCCTCCCAATGATTTCTGATTGCAATGCACATCCCTGGGAAGTCCAACATCATAGCGGACAGGCTCAGCAGAGCTATTCTCATGCCTCATGAGTGATCTCTGAATCAGGTAGTTGTGGATCTGATCTTCTGCAAATGGGGACAGCCTTGCTGCGATCTGTTTGCCACCCCCTTCAACAGCAAATGCAGCAGCTACATCTCCCTTTTACTGCTTCCTGGTCACCCTTCCAGAGATGCTCTAGTCCACGATTGGCCTCAGGGACTTCTAGTCCACGATTGGCCTCAGGGACTTCTAGTCCACGATTGGCCTCAGGGACTTCTTTATGCCTTCCCTCCATTCCCTCTTATACCCAAACTCATACAGAAAGCTATTCCGTTGGGTTGCAAAATGATCCTCATTGCCCCCTACTGGCCTCCACAGATATGGTTTCCATTCCTGCACCGTTACCTCATCGAGCAGCCGTGGACTCTGGATCCTATTCCAGACCTACTGATTCATCAGTCAGGAGAACTGCATCATTCCCTCCAAACACTCCAGCTCACAGCTTGGTTGATCCAATTCCAACCTTAGCCAGGCTTCCCAGCATTTCCCCAGCCATGTGTGAGATTGCCTCCTCTCACAAATCCACCACTAGGAAGACTTATGCTAGCAAATGGAAATGTTTCTCTTGTTGAGCAGAGGTTAGGAACATAGATCCCTTTTCATCCCCAGTGCACGAAATGTTGGAGTTCCTAACTGAGCTTTTCCATTCTGGGTCCGCTTCTGCCACAATCAGGGTTCAACTAGCGGCCATCCCTAACTTTCATGTTAGGTTTTCTAATCTAAACATTATGTCTCATAAGCTGTGTAAAGCCTTTCTCAGAGGGACTACTCTCCTTCGGCCTCCAGTAAGAGATTCCCCTCCTCCTTGGGATCTTAATTTGGTACTAGCCTCCTTGATTATGCCCCCTTTTGAACCAGCTGCATCCTGCTCCATTAAGTTCCTATCTTGGAAAACTCTCTTTCTGGTAGCTATTACCTCAGCCAGACATGTCTCGGAACTTCAGGCATTGAGTGTTCGTCCTCCGTACTTAGTTTTTCATAAGGACAGGGTTGCTCTGAGAACTAATCCCTCCTTCCTTCTGAAAGTCTGCTCGGAGAATAACCTAAACCAATTTATAGACCTCCCTGTGTTTTTCCCTAACAACACCAACAAGGCAGATTACAAACTACACCAATTGGAAGTTCATAGACAATTGCATTTTTACCTGCATAGAATGAAGGATATAAGAAAGTCGGACCAACTTTTCCTTTCCTATGCTAGGGGCAAACAGGGTCTTCCAGTTTCCAAAGTCACTCTGTCCAGGTGGTTGTCTCACATTATTACCTTCATCTATCAACTAAGAAACAGAGAGTTGTCTATCAAACCGAAAGGTCATTCTGCTAGGGTTTTGGCCACCTCTGTAGCCTTCCAGGTTAGGTTGCCCATGGACTCTATCTGTGTCGCTGCCATGTGGGCATATCCTCATACTTTTATTTCTCATTACATGGTCTCCAGGAGTAGAGCTAACTTTGGTTCCACTGTTCTGAAGAGTCTGTTCCAATGAGCCACCCAGGATTGCAGGTGCTAGGGAAGCTATCCCAACAAGCAAAAAACAAAGGCGAGATAGACAACTTAACATAAAGAAGTTATGTACCTACCATAACGTTCCATGTTAGTTGTCTTCATCTCGCCTTCTTTCTTGCGACCCACCCTCCGTCCCCCTGTCCTATTGGACTGAGAGGAGTTCTGGTTTCACTGGCTGAGTTTTCTCTGGTTTGTTTCCTCTACTGACAGAAAGTATTACAGGTTTGCTCAACCTGTTTGTTTGGACAGGTTGACTCTCTGGCTATGTCTGGGGTTAGCTATTACAAACGAGATGTGGGTAGCTTAGCGCTAGGCATCATGGAATAAGGGGTAACCTTGAGCCAGTAAACAGCTCTTGAGCTACAGAAGATGGTCGAGTCGGAGCTAAGGATCGGCTCCGATCCCAACAAGCAAGAAAGAAGGTGAGATGAAGACAACTAACATGAAACGTTATAGTAGGTACATAACTTCTTTTTCCCCTGTACGTAACACTCTTTTGGCTTCCCATAAACCATCCAACAGGAAACTTTTATCTCAGCAATTGGAAATGATTCATAATTTGGTATCGAGAGAAGGGAATGTATCCATTTTCGGCCCTGCTTGATTTGGTACTAGACTATTTGCTGAATCTCCCATTCAGGAGTGGCAGCTTCAACTGTTAGTTCATCTGGCTGCTATCTCTAACTTCCACAATGGTTTCCAGGATTTGTCCTTGATTTCCCACCATCTATGTAAAACCTTTTTGAAAGGTGTCACCCATATTAGACCACCCTTCAAAGAGCCAATCGAACTTTGGAATTTAAAACTAGTCCTACGATCCTTAACTCGTTCCCCTTTTGAACCTGCTGCCACTTGTGATATAAACTTTTTATGCTGGAAAACTTTATTAGTAGTAGCTATTACTTCAACAAGGTGAATATCTGAGTTACAGGGCTTGTGCATAAAACGTCCATACATGGTCTTCCACAAAGACAGAGTACCACTCCAGACTAATCCCACCTTCTTTCCCAAAGTTATTTCAGATTTGACCATTAATCAAACAGTTGATCTGCCAGTCTTTTTTTGAAATTTTTCTAACAGCAGAGAATACTCCCTGCATTTACTTGATGTGCATAGACAATTGTGATTCTACTTGGACAAGACTGAGTCACTATGAAAATCTGACTAATTATTCAAATCCTTCTCGGGACCGAAATTGGGAAAATCTGTTTCTAAAGTGACTGTTTCTAAATGGTTGAGAGATTGCATTTGTTTTATCTATCAGCAAAACAAACTTCTACCAAATAAGGTCAAACCACATTGAACCAGGTCGATTGCGACATCTGTTGCCTTTCATGCAAGAGCTTCCATGGATGACATTTGTGCAGCAGCAATATGGGCTACCCTTCATATCTTTATCACTCATTACAAATTGGATTTGGTATCCAGGGGGAGAGTCTCCTTTGGTTCAGTGGTGCTCAGGAATAACCTTCCTTAGGGCCTCCCAAGAAATAAAGTAGCTAGGGACTCTGTCCCATCAGTAAGGAATGAATGAAGATTAACAACATCCGATAAAGAAGTTATGTTCTTACCATAATGTTCCATTTGTATTGTTGATTTTCATTCATTCATTACATCCCTCCTGCCAACCCCCTCTGAAAGACTCCTGGAGGTTCGAGTTTGGTCCTACCTTTTGATAGGGAATTTGCTCAGACAAAGCCTCTGCTTTCTACCCTTTTTTCTTATGGGCAAACATGATCTCACGTGATAGAGGGGCACTATGGGTAAGCTTAGCTTGAGAGCTTTTTGGCTGGTTCCAGATTGTTATAATGGCTGACTCAGTTTCGAGGATGGACCCGATATCCCATCAGTAGTGAATGAAGATCAACAACACAGATGGAACGTTATGTAAGAACATAACTTCTTTTTTCTAAAATGCAGTTGTGTATTTTTTTCTACAAAAATCCTTTATTTCTCTTATATTATTTATTCCCTTACTCTCGTACATTAGTATAGATCTATTTTACCATTGTTGCTAGTGATTTTCCTTTTTGTCTATTCTTACAACTTTTTGTAATTGTAATTACCATTGTTGGTATTCTTTTTGTCTTCTTTCTCTCTATTTGAAAAAAAAAGTTCATATCTTGTCCTCCTGTTTTTTGTGATTGATGCAGGTATGGCTTTGAAGATTCCTTCCAGCTTAAAAAAAATCTTTGAAATATGGGTACAAATTTCCTCTTTCAGACTCCCATATGTTTTGTGTTTATTGCTTAGATCCACAGCACCTGCAGGAGGATAGTTTTGTTTGCCATAACTTTAATCCCAGAGAGCTCATTAGGAGAAAGAATAAGCTTATTTTTAAAGGTTTGTTACCATCCTTTGGTGTAGCTGTTACTGGGGCTCAATCCCCCAAAGTAAAGTCTAAAAAGTGAATATCAAAGTCTCCAATATCTTCCACTTGCTCAACTCCATCTTTGGAGCCTTCTAGGAAGGGGTCAAAATCGGATCTGAGAAGTTCTCAAACCTCCTCCCCTTCAGGTTCAAAGAAGATCATGGATCCTATGTCCTCTGATTCGGCTAAACAAACCTTCAGAACTGACTGTTTTGGGTCTTCTTATTCTACCAGGAACCTGGTATTCTCCCTCCTTTGATCTTGTGCTTTCCAGGATCCCTTTCCCCTTTATGGAAAGGCACCAGTGAAAATCGCCTTCCCTGGTCTCATCTTGTTCATCCTGGAGTTTGACTGAGGAAGATGTGGATAGAATAATGAAGTTCCCCTCTGTGCAGATCCAGATGGGTGTTTTACTGGTTCCTACCACTTTGAGTCAGGAGGCCCATCCATCGACTACACCACCACCTCCTACTCCTCCTATGATCCCTTTGGTTGCGTCAGAGTCCCTGGATCTGAGTCCTCTGAATGCATCTGGCTTGGATCTGAAGATAACCTTATCTTTGGATCCCAGGGTAACTCTGAGTACTCCAACTTCGAGATCTTCAGATCTGGAGGAGTCTCTGAGCTGAAGCTTCCTTGTCAGATCTGAGGCACTGGAGTCAGTGCCAAAGGTTTCTGAGCTGTCTCTACACCTTGGTGTTTCAGCACTAGATAGCTCAACTCCAACTTCCTCCTTAGGGAGATTGCTTTCAGGGTGGGAGGAGACAGCAGTCCAGATGCCTACCTCTTCAGTGCTGAGGTCTTCTCTCTGTCCGTGGTGGTCTGCCTTTAAGGTTGTGAAGATGGTATTTTCTGCTTCGACAGGAATGATGGATCTAACCCCCCCAGATTTTCAATCCAGCTCTCAGATGTCTCTGCACTTGGAGCTTCATCATTCAATGCCACAAGGACAGCCAGCTTTAGACTCTCAGAGAACCCAGCAGAGTTTTATAGTCTTTTCTGACACTTCCCCAAAGCACCCCACCAAAGTCCCTCAGAAGAGAAAGTGTAAGAGGAGGCATTTTGGACTCTCCACAAGAGTCCGTCACTGAGGATACTGATTCAACAAAAGTTGAAGAGTCCCCATGATCATCCCCGGAAGATGTCTCATTTGGAAACATCCTTGAGATCCTGAAACAGAGGTGGCTGGACACCAGCAACCCTTAACAGGAGGAATAAGTATTTCTGGAGACCTTTAGACCTGGTCCATCTTCCTCCAGAGTTACTCCACCTGCAAATGAGCTCATTGATTTGATCTCACTGTGGGCATGGAAGGAACCTGATTCAGTTGAGTCAATACCTAAGAGGCCAGATAGGATTCTGGCTCCACCTGTGGAGAAGGAATTTTGGAGTAAGGTGCCTGTGGATGCCATGGTCATGGCGGTGGCCACCAAGAAGGAACTTACCAAAGTTCCTCTGTTCATCCCCCTAACAGGGAGTCTAGGGTGGTGGATAGAATTGTGAAGCGTGTCTATGCTTCAAGAAACCTTTGCTGTAAGGTCACTGAACTATTTGGCGCATTTTACTAGGTTGAAAGGGATTTGAACAAAGAACTTTCAGATTCCCTTTCAGAGACCATTTCTGCCAAGTTTCAGTCATCTTTGGCATCTCAGTTGGCTACCCTCCAATCTATTTCAAATTCATCCATGAGGATTATTTTGCATGCAGCAGAAGGTGTCTGAAGGAGAGCGGGTTCAGGCATATCCATTAGGAGGCATGGCTGGATGCATTTATGTGATTTTGCAACTCCTCATTCATCAATGCTCCCTTTGACATCAATTCTTTGTTTGGCCCCAAAGTGAAGGACATATTATCCAGCTGTGATAAAGATAGAAAGACCCTCTCTCCAGTGGGCATATGTTTTCTGACCTCTCAAAGATCCTTTTCTAGGAATCATTAAGGTGATCAGAAGATGTGGTTCAAGAAGTTGCAGGGTCTTTTCCAGGACATGTAGAGAAAGTTCCCCTAGGGGCAGAGGGGGGAACTCTAATGGACAGTGATGCCCCTGCAGCAGAGGAGGCCCACAAAACCAAGGGTCCAGAGATTCTTTCTCTGACAGACCCTACCAGCACTCCTAAAAGAAGGCCCAATTGTCCCCCTCTGGAGGCAATCAGGGGTCAACTATCCCTGCACCAGAAAACCTGGCTAGTCATAAAAGATATTTGGGTGCAGAGGATTATTTACAGAGGTTATATATTTCCCTCTTCCCTTCCATCTCCAACTGCACACAAAATTCCCGATGTTTCACCCAGTCAGAGGAAAGAAGCAGCACTAGAAATACAAAAGCTATTAGGAGAAAAAAGAGTCATCCAACAGGTCCCACCAGAACAGATAGAATCCGGAACATACTCAAGATTCTTTTTAGTGCCAAAGAAAACAGGGGACTGGAGACCAATTTTGGATCTCAGCACTTTGAACAAGTCAGTTCAACATACAAAGTTTCAGATGGTCATGGTTCAGTCCATTCTACCCTTGCTGGGCAAGGACGACTGGATGCACTCGATAGAACTTCAGGATGCATACTATCACATAAAAATAAACAGACAATCCAGAAGGTATTTACTTCTGGCTGGGAGCCAGTCACTCTCAATTTGGAGCACAGCCCTTTGGCCTTACCACAGCCCTTAGGGTGTTCACCAAATGCATGGCAGTGGTGACAGCTCACTTGAGACTGCAAAGATTCCATGTGTTTCCATATCTAGATGACTGGCTCATTACCGCCCCGACCAAGCATCTGCTAATCAGGGTAAGGCATCAGGTTCTGCAGATTTGTTTTCATGTGGGAACAACCATAAATTACAACAAAATATTTCTGAAATTTGATGAAAATTTATATAAAGCAGAGAAGTATGGAAATCAAGAAAAAGTACAAATGAAAATGTTTATGGAAAAAATAAATATGCCAAAGTTAGAGGGAGATGAGGCTCAATTACTAACAGGATAGGAAGGGATGAGATGAAAATTGCCATGTATAACCAATCTACAGGAAAGTCCCTGGGAATAGATGGTATTCCTATGTAAGTTAGGAGAGAAAAAACTGATTAAGATCCGGAAGGTTTTGTTTAACAGTATTTTAAGAGGTGGTGAAGTTACCAGCATCCTGGAAAAAGGCAGTGGTAACAGTAATACTTAGAGGGTGAAGATCCATCAGATCCAGCTTCATACAGGCCCATTTCAATACTAAACCATTATTATAAAGTGTTTGTCTATAGTGGCTAAAAGAATGGCAAAAGTGATACCAAAATTGATAGATATGGATCAGTTTGGTTTTGTGAAGGGGAGGCAAACATTTGACAATATTAACTGAACAGTGATGATTCAGAGGGAAGCAGAATGTAAGAAAGTACCTCTTTTATTGGTGGGTCTTGATGCAGAGAAAGCATTTGACAGAGTAGACTTGGGACTTCATGAGCAGGGCAATGGAAGCATTTGTTCTCCCTGATAAACTTATAAGGTTGATTAGAAGAATATATGAGGGATTGGAGGTGCGAATTAGTGGGTGGGGTCATCTCCGATAATTTCTGCTTGAGTAGAGGAACTAGGCAGGGTTGTCCGCTTTCCCCTTTGTTGTTTGCATTATATTTAGAATCACTGGCAAAGAAAATAAGGGACTCAGAAATTCAAGGATATAATTGATATGGTAGTCAGGAAAAGCTGGGTTTATTTGCAGATGATGATATTTTATACATGACAGAACCAGAAAAGGACATTACAGTGTTGTGGAGCATTTTAAGACAATTTCATATCTTTTCAGGATACAAAATTAATGAAGCTAAAATGAAGGCAATAGTGGTAAATTATGTACTCTCACAAATTGGTCCAACAATGACCATATTTATGGGGTCATAATAAAATGAAGTATTTAGGAGTATGGATTAGAATTGACTCTGGTGGCAGCTAAGGATATATGGGAAGAGACTAAACAGAAGACAATACAAAAATTGAAAAACTGGAAGTTTTATTATAATATGGATACTAAGATACAAGCCATTAAAATGTTTTTAGTTCCTTCCTTTAGCCTTATACATGGGTCAGGCATACTTTTATCAACCTGAGGAGAAGTTGTGGATAGCAATTAAAAAAGAGTTGAAGGATTTTACCTGGAAAGGGAAGACAGCAAGGGTCAAGTGGGATAAGATGATGCTACCAATAGAGCAAGGTAGACCAGTATTGCCTAATTTGAGGAGACATTTGAGAGCAACACAGTTAAGGCTCTTATACATAGCAAAAGCAGAAAACTATAATTCAAAGCAGAATGGAATGATGCTGACATAGGGAGGAAGCTCAAGAAATAAGGAGATATTGGGATTTGGGGTGCAGACACTTAAGGAGAACAACCAAAATCATATAGAGTATTATATTCTTAAAATAGCAGGGAGTATTTCTAAGAACCAAACCAGCATGAGAATGGAGAAGAGATTTTTCCAATAGGGATGACTGTGGTCAGGGATAGATATAATAGGCAAGAGGGGGCTGCAATTTATTGGAGAAAACTGGCAAAGGAACCAAGGTATTGGGGGCAAATAACTACAAAGGGAAAGGTAACAGAATGGGAAGAGGCCAATAATTTATTTGGACTGCAGGTTAGAGATTGCCTTCCCTATCAAGGATTGATGTCAGAGTATGGGCAAAAAGAAAAAAATAGGGGGCTCCTAAATGAAAGACCAGCACTGGTAGAGTTTTTAATAGAATCTAGAACAGAATCTGTCATTAAAAAAAGAATCATTAGTAAAGCATATAAAATACTGCATGATAATTATAAGAATCAATCAGAGGAGCTTAGGATTGGGAAGAGAGACTGGATAAGCAATTCATAGAGAGACAATGGGGAGACGTATGTATATCTCCCAAATATGCAACAAAGTCTAGAAGATTTAGGATCTTTACCTGGAAGTGCAGACTCCAAATAATTTTTCCTCAGAGGGATAGCAAATGGAGGTGTGCTGGGCAAGAAAGAGGGAGCTGGGAACATATTTTTTTGGGAGTGCAGTGAGTTGGCAGACTTTAGGGATTCCCTGCAGACCACTCTGTTGGAGATACTGGGTGAGCAGATTGGACTGACGGGGGGGGGGGTGTTTTTGATTTATGCTACAGAATCAGAATTGCCTAGACATAGTAAAGCCTTGATAAGTCTAATTATGGTGGCCGACACAAAAAGCTATTACTAGAAAATGGAAATCAAAGTCTAGACCAACTTTATTAGAAGCAGTGAATATAGTAACAGAGATAAAACAACTAGAATTTGGGTCTTTAGAAAAGGGAAGGAGCAAACTACATACGAAAAAATGGGAATTGTGGGAACAATATATGCAGAGTAGGAATGAGGTTTAAGGAGCAGGATTTGAATGAGCCATATAATTAACTGATAATGACTGTATGGTTTAAGTGATGTGTAATGCTTGCAACTGCAGTTGTTTCAATAGTGTTTGTGATGTAAATGGTTTGCAACGAAAGTGGTATTATTTTGTATGTTTTTCATTTATATAAATGTAAGATTGCCTTTCATATGTGAAAAGTTAATAAATGTTTGGAGAAAAAAAAACTAAATTACGACAAGCCTCATCAGCAACCAGTTCAGATTTTGGAATTCACAGGAATAGTTTTCAACACATCAGTGACAGCATCTCTCTGTCTTTCAAGAGTACAATAAGATTTCAAATCAGGAGAATAATTTGCAGTGCCAATGTTTCAGCCCAGTTAATCCTTCAGACCTTGGGGTCATTCTCAGCTGCCATAATTTTTGTTCCTCTAGCAAGGTTTCATATGAGAATTCTCCAGTGGATGCTAGCAACACAATGGTCCATTCTTTACCAGCGCCTGTTGAAACAATCACTCAGGCATGTAAGAGGTACCTCTGGTTGTGAATTCATTTGGGCCAACTTCTACAAGTCTGTCCTTTCACTCCCTCTCAGCTCACAGCCATAGTAACCACAGATACTTTCCCACACATTTTATGGAGGCTACAGTCCATGGCACTTTGTCCCCCAAAGAGGCCAACTTGCATATCAATGTCCTGGAGATGACAGCAGTGCTTTTTAGCATTACAAGCCTTCCAGGATGCTGTCCCTTCTTGGGCAATTGTGATTCAAATGGACAATGTCAGTAGTTTAGTACATCAACAAACAAGGAGGGACCAGATCATATCCCTTGTGTCAAGAAGCACTCAGTGTGGCAGTGGGCAATCTCATCCAACCGTTTTCTCACAGCAGTGTACATTCCAGGAAAATCCGCCATGATAACAGACAAATTGAGCAGGTCCATTCTCCTATCTCATGAGTAGTCTCTCAACAAGAAAGTAGCAGAAATTATTTTCTGCCAGTGGGGCCAGCCTTGCTGCAAACTTTTTGCTTCTCCTCTAAACAACAATTGCAGCAGCTTCGTTTCCCTAATCCCTTCTCGGGAAGTCACCAAAGGGACATTCCACTTTGATTGGCCTCCCAGTCTGCTTTATGCTTATCCACCAATTCCTCTGATTCCAAAATTCCTGCGGAAAACCACCAGGTTGAAAGTCAAAGTCTTCCTCATTGCACCGTACTGGCCTCATCAGATTTGGTTCCCCTTCTTGTGGCCTCATCATCTTTGCCAACCTTGGATACTGGATCCAATTTCAGATCTCCTGTTATATCCAACAGACATGGTTCATCTGGCGGATATCCTAGACCTCAAGCTAATTAATAGCCAGACAGCCAATGCAGTCTTCACCTGTTCGTCGTATACTTTTATCTTCCTATAAACCTTCAGCAAGAAAGCTTTTTACAAGTACATTGAAAAGATTTGTTTACTGGGCACAACAAAAATGTATTGACCTGTTTTCAGCTTTGATACATAACATACTTGAGTTTTTAGCTTTGATTTTTAATGAGGGGGTGAGCTCCTCCACCATTAAGGTTCAATTGGCAGCAATATCTAATTTTCATATTAGATTTGAAAATTCTTCTGTGGTTTCTTCTAAACATTGTAAAGCATTCTTGAGAGGCACTCTTCTATTGAGACCCCTGTATAAAGACCCTACTCCACCATGGGTTTTGAATTTGATACTGCAAGCCTTAATTAATTCCCCCTTTGAGCCATTAGTGAAATGTGACCTTAAATTCCTGACTTGAAAAACTGTCTTTCTAGTGGCCATTACCTCTACCAGAAGAATTTCAATTTTCAAGATATTTAGATGTTTTATATTTTTGCCATTCTTTGCATGATTTTTCTATATCCTGCATTAGCATTCTACTCCTTCTGGATAGCCTGATTATATTTGTCTTCATTTTCTTCCTTCTAGGAGCTGCAAGGCTATTTAGGATATGTAGAAAGTCAGGTCAATTTATAACCGAGACCAATCAGTTTATAGCCAGAACAAAGCAATTAACAAGAGGTTGTCTGTCATTTCCTGAGACTAAATAACTGGCAAATACAGTATAGTCTTCTGGTCAAGCAAAAGGGGACAGTGGTCAACTTAGTAAGAGGCCTTAGAGTGCACGGACTATTTCACAGAGACTTGCAGTCACAGAGCAGGCATGCATTTTAACTGATTAAAGTTAATATGCAACAAGGTTCTTCATGATAAATGTTCTTATATTAAGCAATGGGAAAATTCTCAGTAAATGTGTAGGTTTAGGGCCTTGGGGCAGATGAATTGCAGTATCGAGGTCAGATATATTGACTGCAAGCTCTGAAATGGAAGAAAAAAAACTCAACTGTAAAATTATATCAAGGCAATAAAGTTAGTGCTTATTATACAAAAAAAGAGATGGAGGAAGGACCACAGTAAGTCAGCAATTGAATACAGGGGAAATATAAGAGTAGAGTGATGGTGAGAAAGTGTGCTCAAAGTAGTTTTAGCAGGAAGTATACTGATAGAGAACCACAGTAATGCATTTTAAATCTACAGCTGTATTGAGCAAATTATTAGAACATGGCACTATACTAAGTACAATATAAAACCATCACTTAGAAAACATTCATGGAATTAACCAGTACATCAAACCCAAAACAGTGTAGTGTGTGTGAATACCAGAACACCATACCAGCAACTCGCATAACATGCATATTTTTAAAGGGAAACACACTCAGAATATGTAAAACATATCTGTGAGCTGAATGAAAGTGTTACAAATATAACACATTACCAAAGTCTTTTCACTAATTTACACAGTATTAGAACAAATTGAAATGTAATAACATGTGACACATCTGCACTATGATGGAAGATAGTGACTGGGTGTAAGAAGAGAGAACACTGAGTGGATGTTTAGCAGTGCATTCTACTACAATAACAATCCAACCTTCAGGTCAGTTTATAACTGAGAGTAATGAAGTTATAGCCAGAACAAAGCAATTAACAAGAGATGCAAGTGAAACAGGTTGTCATTTTCTGAGTCTAAATAACTGGCATGTGCAGTATAGTCTACTGGCCAAACAAAAAAGGACAATGGCCAAACCTATAAGAGGTACTTAGAGTACATGGGCTGTTTCACAGAAACTTTTAATCACAGAGCAGGCATGCATTAACTGTGCTGTTTGAAGGAAGAGTCTCTCCATTTTGTGCTGCAAACACAAACTGGAACCAGTCATGAGGTTCCCACCATACTCCAGTATGTCTGTCAGCCTCTGCATTCTAGGTTTGCTTACTCCTCTATTAAAGCATATTTGTCGGCCATCAGTACCTGTTTACCTCTAGACCCTCATCTTATGTCCAGTACAGAGAAAGAGCTCTTAAACCTCCAAGGAAACCAATTAATCCCACCATAAGATCTTAATTTTATGCTGGGAAAAACTCACTTTTACCCTTTTTTGAGCCAACCACTTCAGCACTCTTAAAATTCTGCACTTGGAAAACTTTCTTCCAACTGGCTCTAACCTTTTCTTGCAGGGTGTCAGAACTCCAGGCAATCATGGCTACTCTGCCCTTATTTTCCACAAAGACAGGGTAGTGCTTAGGACCAGTCATCCTTTTACTCATTTCCTCCAGTACAGCTGTTTTGAGTGTGTACCTTTAACTCCCAGTGGGTGTGGCTTGAGCCTTTAAAAAATTATCACCTTACAGTTCTAACAAATACCCACTCACAGAGGTGAAATATCAACACAATTGTGTATGTCATTTTGTATTCTTCAAGATAAAATATTCTGATAACTTTTATGTAGCATGGCTTTGGAATTATTAATGCAAATATGAACAAGCAATATTTGATGCCTAGAGGTGCGTGCACAGTAGGAGTTAACTGCAGAAATTCCTGGAGATGAACTCGGCTGTAAAAATGCCTAAGGTTGCAAACAAGCCATCCCTCAATCAAGCTGTTCACCTACTGGCTTTCTTACCCAACCCTCAAAATAGAAGTGGAAGACTTTTATATTCCTTAGACATACACAGACAGCTGAAGTTATATTTAGATAAAAGTAAGACGATCAGAAAAACTGACCCAACTGTTTGTTTCTTTCATGGAGGCTAAGCTGGAACAACTAGTCTCTAAACAGACCATTGCATCCTGGATTTCTAAGACTATCTCCTTCTGCTACTTACTACATAATAAGTCCTTATCCTCCTGCCCTAAAGCACTTTCTACTTGAGCTGTTGCCTCTTCTGGTGCCTTCCACAAAGGAGTTGATGCCAAGTCCATCTTGGAAGCGGACACTTGGTCCTCTATGCACACATCCACCAAGCATTATAAGATTGATGCCTTCTCCAAGTCTAAGATGGATTTTGTGAGATCAGTGCTCTCTCACTTCCTAGACAGTTCCTCGTCTTCACTCTAGCCAGCCAAACCTCTGCCCTTCTATCTCTTCAACTATGTGACTCACTCATCTGTGATGAAAACTACAACAGTAATTTATTTTAGGACATAGTACAGTCGTGTAAGAACTTACCATAACAGTAGATGTCCTAATGATCACTGTTGCAATATTACTTCCCCTTTATTCTATTGCTTTTGGATCATACACATGTACATGCTTTCAGAAGTTTCCTACTTGTTCTAGCTAAGCCCCTGATATTTGACCAGTTTCCTTTCTCAGTTGTCTTCCGGCTGCTGGATTGGAGACAATTTGAGGATCTCAAGTGTACAACCATCCATTACAACTACCCAGTGCACACAAGCTGAGGTAGCTGAGTGACAAAAACATATCTGTGATGAATACTGCAACAGTTATCAGTTGGATATGTACTGTTATGGTAAGTTCTTACACAACTGTATTTTCCCACATTTCATTTATTTTAGGATCAGCACAGTGGGTTCTGATTTGTCTGGTAATCGTCTCTCTCTCTCTCTACAGACTGATTTTGCTTCTGAAGTTAAGGTACTACTTCCTCATTGTTTGTGTTACTTTTCTCTTTTTTCATTTTATTATGTCTGTTTTACTATATTCTCTACTGTTTACATTTATTGATGACTTTAATATTTCCATGTTGTTTACCCTCTGTGTGATTTCCTTCTGTCTTGAAGTCTTCAGGCCCTCTTTCTGTTAGGTTAATTTCATAGCCTTACAGGTATGTTGTAGCTTATTTTCTTAGTCTTTTTTTAAGCATTCCTAGTAGCCATATCCTCTCTAACCCACTTGGATATTTGTTGCTTTCTGGAACATTTCCTAATATTTTGTGAAATGATTCTGAGTCCTTGTAAAATGACCCCTTAAATACAAGTTCACAGCTTCTTATATTTTCTCAAAAATTTACTGACTATTCTGTGAATTTCTTAATTCTGTTTGTTTTACTACAGTACATGAATGAAGTATGGACATTTGTATCAATCTCAACTATAACTGATTTTGCCTCATGTTTGATCTGTTATTCTTAAACATTGTGGTTTTCAGGAAATTTGTGTTGGGGGTTTTCTTTTGCTAAATGATGAAAAACATTTGAGTTTCAAGCTTAGCCTTCAGAAAATGCAGGATAATTTAGATCCTTTTATTCTAGCAATTTGTAAGTACATAACTATATTTAAAAACTGTCACTGATTTGGGGTCTTTTTCCCCTATTATTTGTTAGCTTTGTCTCTTGTTCTTGAGCTAAGAGGTTGAAATGCATACAGTTATGCTTGTCATTGCCTAACCTTGTATCATTTTCAGAGATTTTTTTCCTTAATATTCAGTCTCTGCTTTTACCATCATTCAAAACCTTGTGGTTGTTTGAACTTTCAGGCAGAGTTTATTTTGTCAAACAAACTTAAGGAAGGAAAAACAGAACAACTTTACATATCATTATTTACACAATCTGTAGTTTGCTTTAAGTTGCTTATGCATGATTCTTTTAGGTTCAGCCCCAGCTTTACAGACCATCCTCAAGTGCAAATGGGAAAGAGAACACAAATCTAAAGGCCGTCTGTCATGCTATGTTATCAATGTGAACCTACATTTGTTTCATTTCAGTCCATCCTAGTGGATCACACACCTTAAAATATTCTCTCTCTTTCTGAGTCTGGACTGTAGGAGGAGGGGGTCATAAATCCTGTATGTAACTTCCACATTGGGCTATCACATGGTCCACTGCAATTCTGATAGTGCTGCTGTTATGGCAATGAAAGTAAGAACAGTGTGCCTCTTTATGAGAGACTGACTCAGAGAGACTTCAAACAGTCCTCCACTAATGCCCCGTTTAAAGGGGGGGGGGGCTGCAGTCAAAGTAAGTCCCAAAACCCCATAGCAATCTTGCACATCTAAAGTTGTCCATCATGTGTATTTTACAGAGCAGCAGTGTTCCTTCAGAACATACTTCAAAAAATCTACAGTAATTTTTTCAAAGACCTTCAGACTGTCCAAGGCACTAATGTAAAGGCATTATCCAATTAACAGCAAAATATTGGAAAACTTCACCATCTCCAAAGCAGACAACAGACTTTCATGTTTCCAGTGTGATGTTGCAGAGCCACTGTAATCTTTACAAGAGAGGGGTTTGAAAGAGTTGCAAGACGCCTGGCACCTCCTCAACCAACTTCAACTTTCCTTACATGAGCATTAATTTTTATCATAATGCATTTTTTTAGCTAAATCAGACAGTAACTCTCAGGAAAGTTTAAATAACATCAGTAAATGTAAATTGTATAAATATGTCAAAAAGTACTTGTACAGTAAAGGTACCAATAAATGTGTGTTTTAAAGTTAAAAATTGGGTAAAGCAGTCTAAAAAACTGTGTTCCAACAATGTGCATGTAAATGTCAATGTTAGTTCAGGAGTGTTAAATTGTTTTAGATGCAAAAGGATTAAAACTGTAATGAGTGATATAACTGACACATTTTCATGATATACAGTATTATTCGGCTTCTAATAGTGTGGCTTCAGACTTAACATACAAATTGTAAGAAATTCTAGTTTACAGTCTTCAGAAGTCAGTACAGTACATGTAAATCAAAATACAGAGTTAAGTTGCAGTATTGGAAATACAGATGTAAACAAAGTCAGTGGTATGTATCATGCAGATTTCCAGACAAAACATAAAACAAACATTTGCAGTATCTCAAGTTCACATTTTTTCAAAAACAAATGCTCAGAATGTCATAAATTCTAGTTTGTTTTCAGAAGTCAATGCAAATATTGCACAGGGGGGGGGGGGAGATAAGAGTTCAGATTTTGATTGTTCAGATAAAGTAAACACCAGCATAATTGATACACAGACTTCTGGGCAAAATATAGAAGAAATGCATACCATAGCTCAAGTCAATGTAATTCCTAGTGTTTCATGGCAAAATAAAGAAGAATCACATACCATAAATCAAGCTAGTCTTGTTGCTAATTCTATTAAAAAGGATTTTCAGCATATGTATAAAGATGTGGCGTCCTGCAGCAAAACAGATTATCTATCATTCTTTAAGGTTGAGAGAAATGACAATATTTCATTGTTTGCAGAAAAGAAATTATGGAATAATGCATCGATTAATACAGACACATCAATGTCAGTTACAAATAAGCCTCTACTAGAGGACAGGAGTGCAGTTATGTCAGGATTTAGAGAGTCAAAGGTTACAGCAGTGAGTAGTTTTAAGTGCAACAGTACTGTTCTAGGTATGGACATGTTAGAGTTGCATGCTGTTTTAGACTTCCGTAACAAGATTTTATGGATAAATAAAAATGCTACAGAATGTACAATAGTGCAAACAAATGATACTTGTAAGAAATTGTGTGCAGTAGATTATGCAGATGATGTACAGATATTAACAAATCAGTTACTACAAAAATATGCAGATTCATGGGCTAAAAACAAAATAAATTCTGGTTCAGTTGTCTTAGCTAAAGTGCCAGCAGACAAGTTGCCACATTTTCAGAAACGGTATCATATACTCAGAAAAGCAAAGAGAGGCTAGAAAGGAAAGTTCAATTCACCTTTATGGCCAGTAACAAAAAAGTTATGTTTCAGGTTTATACTAGATTTAAAATTGGTATACATATTTACACATGCCCTTCTATTTATTTGCTGCAGTATCCATTACATGGGGGGTCCGCCTCCGATTGACTCGTACCTCCATCAGTTTTACCAAAGATAATTGCTACTGTGAAGGTACATGTGACGGCCCGCATCACCCTGCGTATGCCGGCCATAAACAGACTGGTATAATGCAGATGTCAGCATGGACCTACCTTAGAACCTTTCTGTCGCCTGTTTGACTGCCAGCTTCGGTTGTCACTCACATAGGAAAGTGACCTTGTGTTTTGTCCGTACTCAGATAAGTATCCCATGGGGTTTTTTGTTAACTTTTCTTGCTACTATGTTGTTGTGGGTTAATGTCGGGTAGAAAGGGCAAGTGTCAGTGTGGAAGGCAGATTCCACATAAAAACTCACACAAGCTCTGTTTATTCTGTCTAGGTCCAGACCACAACCACAGATCTTGTGACATCTGTAAGGCCTTTGTACTAAAGACCCTTAGGAGCCAACTTGCTGCTCTTAAACTATATGTAGAGAATCAGTGTTTAAAATGCCTGGTTATAGACATAGACCCAATGTCAGGACCTTCGGAGGAGCCACCAACCAAAAAGGCCAAGAAACCTTGGCCTGAAGTTATGACTGTGCTCCCTGTTCTGATCATCCCTCTTGAGGTTGATGAAGGCCTGGAGGTTTAGTTGGAACCAATAGACCCTCCGCTGAGGGATACCCAGGGGAAAGCCGTTAAGGAGACTGCCAGCATGTCCCAGAGGGAGTCACAGGCATTCAACCCGGGCACCGTGAGGGAACTATGGCTTATTATCTTCGAAGACCCGCGTGGAGTATCCCAAATCATAGTTTGAGAAGATGTCCTCTCAGACATTGTGGAATGTCACCTGACGTCTGGTCCTCTGACACTTCACCGTATCATAGAAACCCCTATGTTGGAGGCCCCTAAAAAGAAAAAAACAAAAGACCAGATATATCATGCCTACTCAGCAGGCCATGCCATCTGATCTAGTCCCTGACTGGTAGGCTTTTAACCAAGGCCTCTTTAATGATTTCATGGCCTTACGCCAGACATCTGCTTCTGCCCAGGTCCCGCTTAGTCTCCACTCCTAGGAGTAGACGTTTGGCAGATATTTCTTCTGAGAATGAGGAATCTTCAGGGGCTGAGTCCCTTACCTACATCTCTGATTGTTTCTCCACTGCTGTATGCTTTCCCAGAGGAGGAGTCCAGTGGAACTGATTCCCCTGGGGAAGACATCACACTTGAATAGACCATTGTTTAAATGAAGTACTTTTTTTATAAGTAGGACTGCAGTCAGGTTTCTGAGACTCAAAAGAGGTACTATAACTTCTTACAAATGGAGTCCCCTAATCCATCTGCAGTTCCTTCCTGGCTGCATCAAAATCACAAGACTCAAGCACAAGTGCCTAATCGCCCTGACAGATTTTATGAAGGGAAGCAACCCAACACTCTGCACGTATGGAAAATGCACGGCCAAACCATTCACAATACAAACACCAGTGGCCAGCATGGAGTACACCAAGCACTTGAAAAAATATTTTTATAACATAAATACTTTATTCAGATTGGTTAAGGCTAACCAGCCTTCTTCAGTGAACAAGCATTTTACAAAAATTACATGATGTAACAATATATACACTCCCCCAACCAATGACAAACATGGTCCAACCCAAAAATTACAAGTACATTGAATATAAATGAGACAATCATTGTAAATCAAAAGTATACATCTATAATATATATGTGTAAAAATAAAATATACATAAATAATTGTGTATATATATGAGTAGATAAGCATACTCCATATATGATATATGTACAAAATATAATTAATATGTATATAGAATATATAAAACAAAAATACAATGATCTGTGGTATCTTTCATAAGTGGTCTTTGAGTCCAGGAGAAAATAATGCTCCTAGATTAATAATCCAATATTTTTCTTTATGATTAAGAATAGTGTGCCAACCTTGCTGGTTACTCCTTTCACCAATAATTCTATCTATTACCATAAATCTAAATTCAGCATTAGGGTGTTTGATAGTATGTCAATATAGGGCATTTGTCTCCCTTTTGTTTTGGACATCACTTCTGTGTTCTGACATCCTTATTCTCAATGAATGAGACATTTGGCCCACATAAAAGGCAGAACACTTACATGTGGCCAAATATACTATCCAGCTACTGGCACAATTACCAAAAACCCTAAGATCATACATCCTACTTGTGTTGGCACTAGTAAATTAAATTTGCTCACAAATTGGCATGATCCACAATGTCCACAAGGGAACATTCCCAATAACTGATCCCCCAACATTGTCAGTTGTTTATGCACTGCTCCCCCACTGTCTTTGTGCTTAAAGTGTGAGAAGTGTGCACCTAAAGTTCTCCCACATCTGTAAGAATTGGCATCTGGGGCCCAAGCATCCTCTAAATTGGTCATTGGCCATAAGTATATTCCAGTCGATATCTATTACATTTCTGATGTTATTATTACATCCATAAGTTGTCACAAACCTGAGGTTTTCACCCACTTGTGTTGGCCTTCACTGTTTGTATTCCAGCAATGTGTCCCTATCCTGAGCACCATTCCAATTGCTGGCAATTACGATATCTGACTCCCTGTATCCCCTGTCCAAAAACCTATTACATAAATCCTGTCTGGCATGTTCAAATTCTCATGTAGAAGAACTAATTCTTTTGATGCGCATAAATTGTGATTTTGGAATATTGTGGATGGTGTGGTGGAGATGCATACTGGATGCATGAAGCAGGCTATTGTATTGTGGATATTTGTGAAACGTCTTAGTACTAAGAGTATGATCCTCGTTCTGATACACAGTCACATCTAAAAAGTTGATACTATCATGATGTAATGCAAGAGTAAATTCAATACCCCACAAATTATCATTAAGATGCTCCAAAAATTCCTGCAGATATATCACATCCGCCCACCACACCATCCAACAGTCATCCAAATATCTGCGCCAAACATCTATTATATATAACAGGGAAATAGCACCAAGAGGTCTCAGAATTCGCATCCAACCCCTGGTTGGTAGATCGGAGGATCTACTCACCAGGGAATGGAATTCAGCCTTACAACAGGCCTCAATTATGTTTGTGAATATTCTAACTTCGTACCATCAAAGGATGGTTGATATCAAAGTGTTGGAGGTGAAAACCTTTTGTGAAGACTGTAAAAAATATGAGGCAATACCTTTTGTGAAGACTGTAAAAAATATGAGGCAATACCGCAGTATGCCATCTCTCTAAATAAACTTTCTAAGGAGCTGGCAATCTATGAAAAACAAATACGAGAAAGAAAGATTAAAATATTTAACAGAGACATAACTGACTACCAAAGGGGTCGACCTTTTGAAGTATCAAGAACTGTTACATTTTCTGAGACCAATAGAGCTGATAGTATCAACACTACTAGGAAGAGACCTAGATCTTTCCTTAAGAGAACAGAGAATCCATACACTAGTACATCAGGGGAGGAATCTTCTTTTACGGATAATGACAGCGTCAGTACTAGAGAATCAACCATTCATAAAAAGTCTAATGTACAACACCCTTTATATGTGGAAGCAAACGGCGTGGGGGCTGCAAACATAAACATGGGGGCAGGAATCAGCTCAGTGGAGGGCTTGCTGCAGACTATCTTGAAGTAACCAGGAATATTGGCCAGAATGTGTTAAACCTATCTGATGTATCACTAGCTGATGAGCAAACTCTTTTATTGAATAAAGGTCTTGGCTTTGTACCTGGATTCTTTGTGGATGAATATAGCATAGTTACTGATGATCATCAATTTTGTCGTAGACTTAACCTTAGATTATTTTTTGCAGATAATAATACTCAAAGATCTGATGAATTCAGGTTTCACAAATCTGACTTCCAACCACCAATGAATAAACATGTTTCGATTTTTTTTTTATTTTACAAGCGGTACTGAGAGATCTTCATTTTCCAAATAAAGAATCACGCATTTTGGGTCATAATCTTTCCACTGAGAAAGCAGCTGCCTTAGACGAACTCAAAAACAATCATGCTATAGTTATCTTCCCAGCTGACAAAGGAGGAGCTGTGGTTGTTATGAATATGGGATACTATTTAAATGAAGGTAGAGGACAACTTTCGAACACTAGATGTTATATGTTAATGTCTATAGATCCAACCTCCATCTTCAAAAAAGAGAGATACATTCCTAAATCAGGCAGTGGATGAAGGTATTATTAATAGCTCTACTAAGAACCATCTTACCATAGTAGAGCCGCAAAAACAAATACTATACTTATTACCCAAAATTCATAAATCATTAACTCTGCCTCCAGGCAGACCAATTGTTTCTGGTATTGGATCTCTGATGGAAGCCCTGTCAGTATTCTTGACTAAGTATTTGAAACCCTTATTGGCTTCAGTCAGAGCCAGGATCCAGGATACAACACAATTTCTTAAAATTATATCAGATACACAATTGGAGCCTGATGTGCACCTTGGATGTAAAGGCATTCTATACTAGTATCCTCCATTGGACTGGTTTACAAGCATTACAATTTTGGTTGGAACATGCTGCCTTATATCCCCCTGGCTTTAATACTCTATTGGTATGTTTGGCAGAACATGTTTTGAACAAAAATGTTTTTTACTTCCAGGGTGAATGTTACTGGCAGTTGCAGGGCACAGCTATGGGGGCATCATTTGCCCCCATATATGCGGACCTGTTTATGGCCTTTTTTGAGGAATGTATGATTTATGATCCACTTCATAACATCTATCAAGTAGAAATAGATATTTGGCGCAGATATTTCGATAACTGTTGGATGGTGTGGCGGGCGGATGTGATATATCTGTAGGAATTTTTGGAGTATCTTAATGATAATTTGTGGGGTATTGAATTTACTCTTACATCACATCATGATAGTATCAACTTTTTCGATGTGACTATGTATCAGAACGAGGATCATACTCTTAGTACTAAGATGTTTCACAAATATCCACAATACAATAGCCTGCTTCATGCATCCAGTATGCATCCCCACCATACCATCCACAATATTCCAAAATCACAATTTATGCGCATCAAAAGAATTAGTTCTTCTACACGAGAATTTGTACATGCCAGGCAGGATTTATGTAATAGGTTTTAGGACAGGGGATACAGGGAGTCGGATATCGTCCTTGCCAGCAATTGGAGTGGTGCTCAGGATAGGGACACATTGCTGGAATACAACCAGTGAAGGCCAACACAAGTGGGTGAAAACCTCAGGTTTGTGACAACTTGTGGACGTAATAATAACGTCTTCAGAAATATAATAGATACCCATTGGAATATACTTATGGCCAATGACCAGAGGCGATCTCTGCTTAACATACAAGGCCATGTCAAACCCAGAGCTGTTGGACATGCTACACTTAAAGAAATCCCAATCCCTCAGAGCTACATGCTCCAGGGATCTAAACCTTGTCATCACAATAAACAAAACATGCTGGAGGGATAGGTTCCTGACCCAGAGACTCCCCAGACTCTGGAATAGATTGCCCATACATGTCAAGCAGAGTGCCTCTTCAAGAGGAACCTTGATGATTGGATGGGAGAAAGGAAATTCACCCCAGGGATCATGTCAGTCGCCCTGCTAGACAGGGGTCCAGGTAAGTAAATAATGTGGGAAGAAATAGCCAGGGAATTGTTATGGCTAGGCTTGTATAGGCCCTAGGGCTGATAGCCTAGTACCAACCTATGAACCAACTTAGAAGATGCTTGGGCCCCAGATGCCAATTCTCTTACAGACGTGGGAGAACTTTAGGTGCACACTTTTCACACTTTAAGCACAAAGAGAGTGGGGGAGCAGTGTATAAACAATTGACTATGTCGGGGGATCAGTTATTGGGAATGTTCCCTTGTGGACATTGTGGATCATGCCAATTTGTGAGCGAACTCAAACAATTTACGAGTGCCAACACAAGTAGGGTGTATGATCTTAGGGTTTTTGGCAATTGTGCCAGTAGCTGGATAGTATATTTGGCCACGTGTAAGTGTTCTGCCTTTTATGTGGGCCAAACGTCTCGTTCATTGAGAATAAGGATGTCAGAACACAGAAGTGATGTCCGAAGCCTATATAGACATACTATCAAACACCCTAATGCTGAATTTAGATTTATGGTAATAGAATTATTGGTGATAGGAGTAACCAGTAAGGTTGGCACCCTATTCTTAATCATAAAGAAAAATATTGGATTATTAATCTAGGAGCATTATTTTCTCCAGGACTCTACCACTTATGAAAGATACTACAGATCATTGTATTTTTGTTTTATATATTTTATATATTCTATATACAGATTAATTATATTTTGTACATATATGGAGTATGCTTATTTACTTATATATATAAAATTATTTATGTATATTTTATTTTTACACTTATATGCATTATAGATGTATACTTTTGATTTACAATGATTGTCTCATTTATATTCAATGCACTTGTAATTTTTGGGTTGGACCGTGTTTGTCATTGGTTGGGGGAGTGTATATATTGTTACATCATGCATTTTTGTAAAATGCTTGTTCACTGAAGAAAGCTGGTTAGCCGAAACCGGTCTGAATAAAGTATTTATGTTATAAAAATATTTTTTCAAGTGCTTGGTATACTCCATGCTGCCCACTGGTGTTTAGATTTTATGAAGTACCTGAGGATGCAAAATTCCTTTACAAGGCTCCTTATGCTGTTGCTGCAGATAAAATCTTTAAGCTACTCCCTTTGGATAAGGAAAGCAGGATTATGGAGATGTTGGGCAAAACAGTTTATACCTCTGAGACCCATAATTTACCAGACTCATATGACCAAATACTCCTTGGCCCTGTTGACAGATGCCACTAAACAATTTGGTGAGTTATCCGATCCCCTAATAAGACCAAAATTGCTAGCCTTTTGAATTCCTGCAGTCAAGTTACCAGACAACAATATAAAATGTGAGTATGAGACAGTGGAGGCCTCAGCAAGGGCAGATGCCTCAGGGTCAGTCCTTAGGAGATATTCCTTGCTCAGGCTGTAGCCTGCAGCCTTTGCCAGAGGATATCAAAGCAAAACGTATGGACGCACCCCTAGATAACAAGGCCTTGTTTGGCTGTGTGGCTGCTGAGTTTTCTTAAGGCCCTTCAGGAGAAGGGCAAAGAGCTTCAGCACCTCAGACACATTTTTGTTTCCCCTGCACCCTATTTCCGGAGGAACTACCCTGCCAAAACTACCTTTTGAGAAGGCCTTCCAGACACCTGTCTTCCAAAGGGAAAAAAAGACTTCCAGGTCTTCTCCCTCCACACCAGCTGAAAAGAATCTCAGGCCAAATCTGGTAGTCTGTGACTACCAGACCATATGCCCAGCTACCCCCCCCCCCCTGCATCTCTCTGTCCCTTCCTGTTTGGAAAAAGATTACCCAGGACTCTTGGGTCCTTTATATCATAAAACAAGGTTAATTTCATGGTCTGGCATTCCAGACCATCCTTCAAAGGAATTCATCAACCCACTGAAGGCCAAATGTCTTCCTTTTCCCTGGTCTTGCTTTCCATTCTTTCTCAAGGCACCATTCATGATGTGCCTCTAAGTCTAATAGGGAAAGAATTTTATTCCAGAATGTTTCTGGTCCCCAGAGACCTATTTTGGATCTA
Organism: Protopterus annectens; assembly: GCF_019279795.1. Taxonomy (NCBI): domain Eukaryota; kingdom Metazoa; phylum Chordata; order Ceratodontiformes; family Protopteridae; genus Protopterus; species Protopterus annectens. The sequence continues at coordinate 622,846,284 of NC_056748.1, read as the reverse complement.
TCCCATCTGAACACCTTTCTCAAGGTCCCCTCCTTTTGGATGCTGACTCTTCCTACTCTACTTCCTCTGATCATCCCTCAGGCCTACATGGTGTCTTGAGACATAAAGGATACCTACCTGCACTTCCCTATCCACCCACAATTCAGGAAATTCCTTGATTTCTCAATGGGTTCCTCGCATTTTTAGTTCTGTGCTTTGCCATTTGGTCTTTCCATGGCCCCAAGAGTGTTCAGAGTTTCTAGCTCCATTTATTGCCTTTGCCAGAATGCAGGGGATTCAACTCTCCTCATAGTTGGATGACATCCTCACCCAGGCATTGTCACCACAATTGGTACAAGAACACCGAGTTCACCATAAATTTTCAAAAATTGTCTCTGACCCCTCAAAGGACCATGTATTTCTAATATGCAGGATTTTCTCCGTGCAAATGATGGCCTGCCTACCTCCATACAAAATTCAGAACCTCACCTCCTATTTCAAGGAACTACTTCCCCTCAAAGCTCTGTCAGCCAGGGAATTCCTAAGACTCTTGAGGTTCATGGCTTCCACCATTCCCATGGTACTCTTGGCAGCACTGCACATGAGAAAAATTCAATGGTTCCTAATGTCTGTCTGGAAACAACACCTACACCCTCTGATGTTTATGGTCACCTTCTTACCTTGCTTATCTCAGGAGCTAGAGTGGTGGACTGCTCAGATTTTAAAAAATACTGGGCTTCCTTTGCATCCTCCTCCTCCAACCAGGATCTGTACATGGATGCATCAGACTTGGATTGGGGGGGGGCAACCTTTGGAGACTGGAGAATGAGAGCTGTATGGACCCCATACCAGCAGAGAGGAACATATCAACATCAAGGAAATGAGAGCTTTGATCTTTGCCCTATAAATCTTCAAGGCTCACCTCCTTCCAGGAGTGCAGGGATGGTACACAGACACCACAGTGCTGTGATACATCAACAAGCAGGAGTGACAAAGTCCTACATCCTATGCAGACTGGCTTTGTATGCATGAGAGATTGCTCAAAGGAGTCAGATGTCTCTGCTAGCCATCTACATCCCCATAGCCCAGAATGTGATGGCAGATTATCTAAGCAGGTCCATGACTCAATCTCACGAATGGATGTTAAACAGGGATGTGTTCCTGGACTTGGGCTATTGATGGGGTACACCTCAGGTAGACTTGTTTGCCTCCCCCATGAACAGACAACTCTAAACTTACTGCACCAGGATGTACACTCCTGGGGCATGGAAGGTGGATGCTCTTTCCTTTCCATGGAAGGGGATGTTCACATATGCATTCCCCCTTCTACAGAAAGTTCTACTGAAAATTCACATAGAGAACAACCAAAAATCTTGTTGGTGACCCCCTTTTGGCCAAGACACCACTGTTTCCCCCTTCTACATCATCTAGGCAAGGTTAATCACCGCAAGTTATCCCTCAGGATGGACCTCACACAGGAAAAGGGAACTCTCATACACCCTCAGATATCTACCCTGAAGCTAACACTGTGGGTGATAGGGCATTAATCCCCTTTAGACACCTTTATGCTGAGGATGTGCTTCAGGTTCTGCAGGAGGCAGAAGACCCGCTACCAGAAAATCCTGTCTGTAGAACCTCCAGTGGATGTTCTTCACATTTCACTGTTGCAGTCATTACATTTGGGTTATCTGCCTGCAGGTAGCCCTCAGCCAGCATGAATTCCAGAGTCTTGGATTCCTGCATCGGATGCGGTCTCTTCTTCCATGACATTGAGTTATCAGGGGTATAAAACATGCAGCCAATGCCATTACATCAGTCTTTCTTGCCGCGCGGTGCCTGAAGCAGAAACAGTTTGCAATTTCCAGTCAGAACCAAAGTCTTCGAAAAAAGCTAAGTACCCCATTGGGGATCCTTTTTCTTGCTCTTAACCGATGTCGGTAAAAGTTAACAATTGTCTTACCTGTGGAAAGCAAATACCTCATAAAGATTTTCATTCATATGGCATTCCTTGTTTAGGCCCAGACCACGATGCCCCTCGCTGTTAGTTTTGTGCCTTATTCAACCCCCGAACTATTTGTCATTGGTCTATTTACGCAGCAAATTATTTTGGTACTCTGTTTAACTATCCAGAACTGGCTTCAGTAAGCCATCCGACTACCGATATTTTTTAAAAAAACATAAGGATAAAGACAGAGACAGCATAGGTCCAAAACTGCAGACGACACTTCCGTTAAGCTAGTCGCTAGTTCACCGGTACTCATTGAGGTGTTTTTGCAGACCCTGATAGCCACTACTTCAGATTCACAGGCCTCTACTGAGACCCATTTGGAGTCCGGTATGCTGCGAGATGCTTCTTCAACTATGAAACCTGCAGATGTCTCTACCTTGGATTGGTTCAGAGCCGCTGTGCAGGAACCGGCTTCTGAGGGTGTATTCAGGCCTACAGATTTGCATGTTAAACAGACGCCATCTTCTTCATCCAGGCCTAAAACTAGACCCACACCTAGAAAACAGATGTCCAAACCGCATGGTCAGGCCCATATGCCTAAAAAACAAATGCTTAGAATGGCTGAAGACCTTATTACTTTAATTAGGGAAAGCTAGCCTTCCCTCTCTAAGAGACCTAGAACTGATTTTCCTTCTGATTCTTCTGATCAGGATTCTGAAATCTCTGTTTCTTCTGATTACCAGGATTTGCCTTTATCTACCTATGAGGATTCTGATGCAGAGGATTCCATTCCCTCTGCTTCCCGTCCAGATGTTTTTTCTTTTGGTGAAACCTTGTACACTGTTATGGAGCATTTTCGCTGGGAAAGACAGGATTACTCTAGCTCCAATAAGAGGCTTAGGGGATTCTTACTCCTCCCTCAACACAGGCCTTTAGCTATACCTCCTGTTCTGGACATTGTAGATCTTCTTGGAATCTAGCTTGTCCCCAGACACTTTACCTCCAGCTCCCAGAAAACCTGACAGGTATTACAGAGTACCTGACTCTCACAAGTTCCTCTTCAAGAATCCTACTATGGATCCGGAAACCATTTCCCAAGGACCAAAGGGCATTAAGGCTACTGCTGCCAAAAATCCTACTCCCTCTGATAAAGATTCTAGGGCCTTGGTCAGATGGGGTAAGAAGGTATACACTTCTGCTACTTTGGCCATTAGGGCCTTAAATTTCCAATTTCATATGTTAAAGTATCAGCAGCATATTCTGGGACTACTTAAACAGAAAAATGATGGTGATTCCTGACTGTGCTGAACATAAAGAATTACAAGATTTAATGCATTCTGCTGAACAAGTTGGTAAACATACTTTGCAATGTGGTTTTGACTCTCTAGAAGCGTCTTGCAGGGCTGCTGTCACTGGGTCTGTACTTAGAAGGCATGCTTGGCTTAAGGAGCAAAACTTGCCAGATCATGTTAAAGCTAAATTACTGGATGCTCCCTTAAACCAAGACCACCTGTTTGGCAAAAAAGCAGAAGTTGTCTTCAAAAAGATGGAGGAAAAAGCTAAATCTATGCAAACTGTTAAAGATTTCCAGCAAGTACAACCTCCCAGATTTAGTAGGTATTGGCCTTCAAAGAATTGGTCCTTTCCAGTCTGTTCCAGGCCTTCTCAGTCCAAACCCAGGAACAGCAGACCACCTAGGTTACAGTCTCAGGCTACACACAGGCCTAGGCAGTGGGGGACTCCCACTTCCAAAACAGGTAGTAGTAAGACACCCCCTATGGAAAAATGTCACAATGACTTAACCTTAACCCTTCCAAGCCCTGCTCAACTGCCTGCTCCCTTAGAAGGAAAGCTCACCCTGCATGCAAAAAACTGGGAAATTATTACCCAGGACAAATGGGTTTTAAATAGTTTCCCAAGGATACAGATTCCACTTCCACACCTTACCAACCCCAAATGGTTGGCCAGACCTACCCCCAAATCTGTGGGCAGAGGCTCAACAGCAGGTTCTCTCTTCTAAGTATCAGGGCTATTCAACCTGTCCCAGCAGAAGAAAGGGGACAAGGTTTTTATTCAAGACATTTTCTGGTACCCAGAAAAGACAGCAGCTGGTGTCCTATCCTGGACCTCTCTATTCTAAACACCTTTTTGGTGATCCCAAAATTCAAAATGCTGACACTTCAACAGCTGCTTCCTATGCTAGGCAAAGATGCCTGGTTGGCAACCTTAGACTTAAAGGAAGCTTACTTGCACATTCCAGTAAGGGAATCTTACAGGAAAACCTACGCTTCAGGGCAGGCTCCATACGCTATCAGTTCTTTTTACTTCCCTTTGGCTTATCTACTGTGCCCAGGGTATTCACAAAGTGTCTAGCTCCAGCCATTACATCTTGCAGGCAGAGAAATATTCAGATATACCCATACCTGGACGATTGTCTGATTCAGGCAGAAAGCCAGGACATGCTATTAAAACATCTGGCATTCATAAAGAAACTTCTAACCTCGCTGGGGTACACCATAAATGAAAAGGAATCTCATCTAGTACCCTGCCAACAGATTGTATTCCTGGGTGCAAGCTTGAACACAACTTCCCAGTTGGCTTACCTCACACCAGAAAAACAAGTTTATGTGACAACCTACTTCAAACTACTGGCCACAAAGACCCAGCTATCTGCAAGGAAAATTCTTCAAGCCCTGGGGTTCATGGCTTCTTGCATTCTACTAATTCCATATGAGGAAACTACAATGGTATCTAAAATGCCTATGGTGTCAACATTCTCAGGACCTAGAATCAATGATTCCTATCATTCCTTGTATAAAGACAGAGTTCCTTTGGTGGGCAGAGGCCTGCCACCACAATAAGGGTCTCCCTTTCAATCTACCCCTGCTGCCCAAACCCTAACAACAGACGCACCAGCCTATGCATGGGGGTTCACTTGGCAGGGCAGTGCATTCAGGGCAAATGGAACTCGAGTCAGATGCACCTGCATATCAACCAAAAAGAAATGTTAGCTGTACAGAATTCCCTGACAGCCTTCAAAGATCACATCCTTCCAGGACAATTATTGGTAAAGACAGACAACAACACAGTTATGTGGTACATAAGCAGGGGGTAACCCACTCATTACCTCTCTGCAGACTAGCCATGGCTGTGTGGAACACCGCCTTGAGCTACCAAGTGCACCTACAAGCTCAATTCCTGCCAGGCAAGCTAAATTCACTGGCAGACAACCTAAGCAGAAATCTCATGGACCCACACGAATGGAAACTGGAACCAAAAATATTCAGCCTCTTGAGGAACAAATGGGGGACTCCAGAGATAGACCCGTTTGCCTCCCCCCAGAACTACCAATTGGACAAAGTCTGCACAAGGACTCCCCACAGTCAAGCTTGTAAAGTGGATGCCCTGTCTTTTACCTGGGAAAGCCTCTCGGTTTATGCCTTTCCCCCTCTGCCTCTCCTCTTGAATGTTCTGCTAAAGATCAAACAGGACAAACCAAGGACAATACTTATTGCACCAGACTGGCCCCGCCAGCACTGGTACCCCCTCTTGCACAGCATGATATTGCTGGATCCATGGCACCTACCTCAGACACTTTCCCTGCTGTCTCAGCAGGCGGGCCAGATTCTGCACCCTCAACCTCAAACCCTGAACGTTGCAGCCTGGCTAATTCCTTGAGCTCTCCAATAGCATCCCTCAGTAAGCAGGTGCTGGATGTCATTCTGGAAGCAAGGAGACCTAGTACTAGAAAATCCTATGCTGAAAAGTGGAAAAGATAATGTTCCTGGAGCCAGACCCAGGGTATGGGCACTACGGTGCCCAGCTTACCTCATATTCTTCAGTACTTAACAGAAATTCTCCACAAGGGCTTATCCTTCTCATCAATTAAAATTCATGCCTCTGTAATTTCAGCACATTATAACACTGAACCCACCCCTCTTCTCTCACCCCCTGTTAAAGCAATTCCTCAGAGGGGCTAAAACTTTAAGACCCCTCCCCCAGGCGACCCCCTACTCCAGCCTGGGACCTTAACTTTGTATTAGAAAAGCTCACTCTCCCTCCATTTGAACCAGCTACAACTGCAGAGTTGAAATTCCTTTCTTGGAAAACAGCCTTCTTTCTAGCCATCACTTCAGCAAGAAGAGTATCTGAATTACAGACCCTCATGGCAGTGAACCCCTTCATTATCTTCCATGTAGACAGAGTTTCCCTCAGGACCAATCCTTCCTTTATGCCCAAGGTGGTGTCTAGTGTGTCCCTAAGTCAGTCCATTTATTTGCCTACCTTTTTCCCGAATCCACAAAACAAAGGAGAATGAATTCTGCACTCTTTGGACATGCATAGACAACTGAGATTTTATTTGGACAGGACTAAGCCTCTCAGAAAATCTGTACAGCTGCTAGTTGGCTTTGCTGCAGGGGCAGAGGGAAAGGCCATTTCAAAGCAAACCATTTCTAAATGGATAGCCCATTGCATTAATTTCTGCTATAATCACCATGGAAAACCTCCCCCACAGGGAATAAGATCACATTCCACCAGGGCTGTATCTTACCTCTACAGCCCTTCTCAGAGGGGTCCCTACCAGGGACATCCTAGAAGCTGCTACCTGGAGCTCTGTACATACCTTCACCAAGCATTACCACATATCTATTTTTTCTAAATCCAGAGCTGGTTTTGCCACTGCAGTTTTGCAGGGCTTAATAGCTGGCCATAATGCTCTCTAACTTCCTCCTCCCTTCCATAGCTTTGGGAATCAACCCAAATGTAATGACTGCAACAGTAATACACGAAGAACATAGTATAGTTGTGTACACATACCATAAATGTAGATGTTCGAGTGTATTCACTGTTGCAGTCCTGGTTACCCCTCCCTCCAGCCTCCTGACTCTACCTTTGCTTCTTGTTTTAAGCTTTCTGGTGTATTTGCTTTTTGATGGATGTGTAACATAACATATAATTGCTTCCCTTTGTGGGAGCACCTGACATCTGGGGCAAGAAAAACTGATGTAATGGCATCAGCTGCATGTTTTATACCCCTAATGTCATGGAAGAAGAGACAGCATCCGACACAGGAATCCAAGACTCTGGTATTCAGGCCGGCTGAGGGCTACCTGCAGGCAGATAACCCAAATGTGTAATGACTGCAACAGTGAATACACTCGAACATCTACATTTATGGTAAGTGTACACAACTGTACTTTGTCTTACCTGTGTGAATTGATGGGACTGGCTTGTCATATTCTTCCATCAAGGCACATCTGTCTGCCATTTCAGCATGTTTACCTTTGACTTCCAGGTTGAAAGTCAAGCTTTTTCTAAAAGGAGTTCTGCACATTAGACCCCCAAGGAAACCTATTCCCTCCTCCTTGGGATCTTAACTTTGTGTTTGAAAAGCTTACCTTACCTCCCGTTCAAACCAGCTAAGGACTCCACTCTACAACACTGCACATGGAAAACTGTTCTCTTGGTGGCTATTACTTCAGCCAGAAGGGTCTGAACTACAGGCCCTCATGGCTTCACCCCCTTTCGCAGTTTTCCATAGGGACAGTGTTTGCCTGCATACTAACCCATCCTTCATTCCCAAAGTAGTTAATGAACTCTCCCTCAATCAGGCCATCAATTTGCATACTTTCTTCCCTTCTCCACAATCCTCTAGCAAAAGGATCCTCCACTCCTTGGACAACTCAGATACTACTTGGCTAAGAACAAATCCATTCGAAAATCAGGCTCTTTATCTCCTATCACCCAAGAGCCCTGGGACACACTGTTTCCAAGCAAACTATTTTTTCATGGATCTGAAGAACCATTACCTTCTGCTACACAGCCAGTGGTAAGAAGCTTCCTTTCCCAGTGAAGGCACATTCCACTAAAGCTGTCTTCTTCTGGGGCTTTCTTTAAAATCTTGGATGCAGCTGCCATTTTAGAGGCAGCTACATGGTCATCTGTACACACTTTCACCAAACATTTCAAGTTGGATGTCATTTCCAGGTCCAGAGCAGGTTTTGCCAGGGCTGTTTTGCATGGCATTGGGGAGAATACCATTGTTCCTCCTTCCAGTCCTACTGTAGCATGAGCATTGGTGCTCTGCCTCATGTAATGGATACTGCAGCATATGAATAGAAGGACATAGTGTAACCTTAGATGTCCTTCTCTTCTATATGCTGCAGTATAGTTTCCCACCCTGCCTTCCCTCTGATGCTTGCCTGACTCCTGGGTGCTCACTTGCATCAGGCTGGTGCCTGGCAGCATTCGGTTCTGAGGTAGGTGTGTGCTGACATCCACTTTATACCTGACGTCTGTTTATGGCCCACATGCGTGATGCAGGCCATTGTACGTGCCTTCGCAGTAGCATTTATCTTTGGTAAAACCACCATACGTATGAGTCAACAGAACGTGGACTCCCCCATGTAATGGATATTGCAATATTTAGAAGAGAAGGACATCTAAGATTATAAGATTTTACACAACTCTACTTTCTGAAAGCACATGTTGCATATGGTATACCAGAAATGACAATCAAGTTAAATTTGCAGAATAAATGGTTTCCAGTTACAGATCTGGCAAATTAATTTTTTGTGTCATTGCTTTGTTTTAGTAGACATTGTTAAGACCTTTGAATCATGGTAGTAAAGTGTTGCAGTGCATAAATAATATCCTGATACAAGACAGAAGAGCATTTAGAGAAGTTAAATGCTAATGTTCATTGTGTTTCACTGTTGCAGTCCTTACAGTATGGATTATCCTGCTCCCGGTAGCCCACAATCGGCCAGAATACCAAAGTCTGTGGTATATGACATCGTCTGTCTTCGGTTTAAGCCTGATGTCAGGTACAAAGGAAGGCAGCCAACACCATTTCCTCAGTCTTTCTTGCCACAGAGCCCAAAGCAGAAGCATCTTGCACGCATGCTGGTCGGCAGAGTACCTTCTTTTTGTATTCCATCTGCTTAGTTGAAGACATCCTCAGATAAGTACCCCATTGGGGGCCCAGTTTTCTTGCTTTAACAAATGTCAGAGAAAGTTAATAACTGTCTTGCCTGTGGAAAACAAATTCCACACCATGATTTTCACTCCTATTTTATTACTTGTTTGAGCCTTGAGCATGACGTCCCTAACTGCATCCTTTGTGCCTCTTTCAACCTGCATACCATTCGCCATAGAGCTAGGCTCTTGTTCAAGCATTTTGGAGTTTGACCCAAGTTTGTCGGTATGGTGTCTTCTGGTCTCCTGACTTCAGATGTGCCTAAGAAGCACAAGGATAAGGACCGCGACAGGCTTAGGGTCAGATTAACCGACGACATTCCTGTTAAGTTGGTTGTTGGCCCAGCAGTAGTCAATGAGGTGCTTTCTTTGCCCCTGCAGTCCGTGGATGTTAAGCATCAGGTGTCTGTGGAGGCCTCTTCTGAGTCCTCTATGCCACAGGCTTCCACTTTGTCTTCTGACCCTCTGCCAGTCGCCACCTCTGATGGTTCTGGAGCCACTAAGCAGGCACCGGCTTCTGTGGCCTCTTTTCTCCACCCCGAGACCAGATCCAGACCAATGACCTTGGTTCAGACTACTGCGGTGGCTAGGCCTCCTGAGTCCCTCCGGCTTTCTAGCAGGACTTCCAGCCAAAAATCTACTCCAAAGCAGGTGCCGGCCTCCCCTCAAATGCCTCAGTCTCAGATGATAGAGATGGCTAGTGATCTCTTGACCCTTATCAGGGGCTCTCAGCCACCTCCTTCTAAGAGGGCTTGGGAATTGTCCCCAGAGGTTTTGTCTGCCTCAGACTCTGAGGTTTCAAGCACTTCTGCTAATTAAGAGGGAAACTCAACTTTTTTCTGGTTTTGAGGATTCTGATGTAGAAGACTCCATCCCATCCACCTCCCTTCCAGAAGATTTTTCTTTTGGAGATGCTCTGAATACTCTTAGGGAGCATTTCAAATGGGAAAGTCAGGACTACCCTCAGTCTAAGAAATGGATTAGGGAATTCCTGGATTTGCCACAGCATGAGCCCTTGGTTATCCCTCTGGTTTTGGAAGTTGTGGATGATGTTTTCATGGAGAATTCTTTGACCCCTAATTCTGTTCCTCCTGCTCCCAGAAAGCCTGACAAGTATTATAGAGTTCCTGATTCTCATCAGTTCCTTTTTAAGAATCATACTGCTGATCCAGAGATTATTTCTCAGGGCCCTAAAGGTGTTAAAGCCACAGTTGCTAAAAATCCTATTCCTTCTGACAGGGAATCTAGGGCCTTAGATAGATGGGGTAAAAAGGTTTATACTTCTTCCACCCTAGCTATTAGGTCTGTTAATTGTCTTTTCCATGTGCTAAGGTATCAGTAGCATACTTTGGAAGCCATTAAGGCTAAAGTTGCTGGTGTTCCTTCCCTGATGGAGAGTAAGGACATGCAAGATTTATTGAATTCTGCCACTCTTGTCACTAAGCATTCTCTACATTGTGGTTTTGATACTTTGGAGGCTTCTTGCATGGCAGCTGGCACTGGTTCTGTTATTAGAAGACATGCTTGACTCTGGGAACAGCCCCTTTCTGAACCTGTCAAATCTAAATTGCTGGATGTACTTTTGCATAAGGACAATCTTTTCGGTAGCTAAGCAGAAGAGATGTTGAACAAGTTGGAGGATAAGGCAAAATCTATGCAAACTGTTAAGGATTTCTTGCAAGTTCAGCCTCCTTGTTTTAGTAGTTATTACCCTTCTAAGAATTGGACTTTTCTTGACCCTAGCAAACGGGGTTGCACTAGGCCTAGTTGTTACAGGTCTTCTAGGGAACAGACTTCTGCTCCTCTAAAGGTTAAGTACTGGCAACCTTCCTCTTCAAACTCGAGTTCTAAGCAAGCTTCCCAAGGCAAGCATTCCCAATGACTCTGGCCATTCCCTGCCTGCCCCTGTGGGTTCAGGGTTTCCTTTGGAGGGAAGGTTAGCCATTTTTACAGATGTCTGGTACACCATCACAGGTGACAAATGGGTGCTCAAAATAGTATCCCAAGGTTACAAGTTCTCTTTTCACACCTTCCCGGTCCACCAAGGTTACCCCCCAACTTCAAAGGGCAGAAGCAGAAAAAAAAGTTTCTTTACTAAACCAGGGACCAATAGAGCCAGTTGCTGCACTTTAGATAGGCCAGGGTTTTTACTCAAGACTTTTCCTAGTTCCCAAAAAAGGGGGAACCTGGCATCCTATTATGGATTTGACCATTCTAATCACTTTTCTGGTGATTCCTAAGTTCAAAATGCTCAGTCTTCAGAAGTTGCTGCCTATGCTGGCCAAGGATTCCTGGCTGGTGACTTTGGATCTCAAAGAAGCTTACCTGCACATCCCAGTAAGGGAAAGCTCCAGGCAGTTCCTTCACTTCAGGCCAGGGAACAGGCACTTCCAATTCTCTGCACTGCCCTTTGGCTTATCTACTGCTCCCAGAGTTTTTACAAAATGCCTGGCTGCAGTCATTGCTTTTTGCAGGCAAAGAAACATTCAAATTTACCCTTACTTGGATGATTGTCTTATTCAGGCAAACTCTCTAGAGCAACATCTAAAGGATTTGGACATTGTGAAGCATCTTCTCACCTATTTGGGCTACCCTATCAATGAAAAGAAGTCAAAATTGGTACCCACCATGGAGATTGTATTCCTGGTAGCGAGTCTGAACACAGCCGCCCAGATGGTATCCCTCCCTCAAGAGAAACAAATGGATCTTTCAAATTACTTCAAGAATTTGGCAAGCATGACCCAGCTCTCTGCAAGGCAATTCCTGCAAGCCCTGGGATTCATGGCTTCTTGTATTCTGATGATTCCATATGCCAGACTGCATATGAGGAAAACAATGGTACCTCAAAAACCTTTGGTGCCAGCACACTCGGGATTTAGACTTGATTCTTCCTCTGATTCCATGACTGCAGATGGAGTTCCTTTGGTGGGCAATGGCCTGTGCACAGAACAAAGGCCTGCCTTTCTGTCCACCTCCTGCCAGCCAGACTCTCACCACAGATGCCTTGGATTATGCCTGGGGTGCACATCTGGAGGGCAGGTGCATTCAAGGGACTTGGAACTATCAACAGGTTCATTTGCACATAAATCTGAAGGAATTGATGGCAGTCCAGCAGGCCTTGGTGGCTTTCAAGCATCTTCTCTCTCCTGGTACTCTTCTAGTCAGGACAGACAACACCACAATCAACAGGTTCATTTGCACATAAATCTGAAGGAATTGATGGCAGTCCAGCAGGCCTTCGTGGCTTTCAAGCATCTTCTCTCTCCTGGTACTCTTCTAGTCAGGACAGACAACACCACAATCATGTGGTACATCAACAAGCAGGGAGGTACTCACTCTTACCCCCTGTGCAGACAAAAATACGATGGTCCATGGCAGCTTCCATGGGCAACTATCTGATAGCTCAGTTTCTTCCAGGAAGACTCAACCCCTTGGCAGACCAGTTGAGCAGGCAGGTCCTGGATCCTCACAAGTGGCAACTAAACAAGACCATCATCTTTCACATCATTCAGCATTGGGGCACTCCCCAGGTGGATCTCTTCTCATCTCCGAACAACCACCTTCTTCCAACATTTTGCACCAGGGATCATCACGACATTGGTATCCACTTCTTTGCAGTCTCTCCTAGTCTCAGCCTTGGCATCTTCCCCTGATACCAGATCTCTTGATTCAGGAGGGGGGAAAATTCTGCATCCTCCTCTTCAGACTCTGCATTTGGCAGCCTGGCTCATAATTTAAACCTTTTCCAACAGGTGGTTGAGGTCCTTCATGAGGCCAGGAGGCCTAGCACTAGGAAATCTTATGCAGTTAAGTGGAAATGATTTTCAATTTAGATGCAGTCTAGAGGGGAAGACCCTTCTCAACCTTCTCTTCCTATTATTCTTGACTATCTGGCAGGCTTGCTTAATGGTGGACTTTCCTTTTCTTCTATCAAGATTCATGCTTCAGCTATTTTTGCTCATTGTTCTTTTGAGCAGTCCATTTTCTCTCATCCCTTGATGAAACAGTTCCTCAGAGGAGCTAGCAATTTAAAGCCTCCCAGAAGGGCACCTACTCCTGCTTGGGATCTTAACTTTGTACTTGAGAAGCTTACTCTGCCTCCTTTTGAACCAGCTTCTTCAGCAGATTTGAAGTTTCTCTCCTGGAAAACTGCCTTTCATTTGGCTGTTACCTCAGCTAGAAGAGTTTCTGAGCTGCAAGCCTTAATGGCAGTGGAGCCTTTTATCATCTTCCATGTGGATCGGGTTTCTCTTCGAACTAATCCCTCCTTTATGCCTAAGGTGATTTCTAGCCTGTCTCTTAACCAGCCTATACACCTGCCTACCTTCTTTCCTAATCCTCAGAATAAGGGAGAAAGGTTACTGCATTCATTGTATGTGCATAGACAGCTTAGGTCTTACCTGTACAGGACTAAACCTTTTCGAAAGTCAAATTGTTGGTCAGTTTTGCTCCTGGGGCTCAGGGCAAAGCTATTTCTAAACAGACCATTTCTAAGTTGTTTGCTCATTGTATTCACTTTTGTTATTTACAGCATGACAAGATTCCTCCAAAGAGTATTAGGACCCATTCTACTAGAGCAGCCTCTACCTCAGCAGCTTTTTTAAGAGGTGTACCTACTAGGGACATCCTGGAAGCAGCTACCTGGACTTCTGTCCACAGTTTCACAAAGCACTACAATTTACTATTATTTTCTAAGTCCAGGGCTGGTTTTGCCACTGCAGTGTTTCAGGGCATCCTTTCCAACCCTTAAGCAGTGGGTGTTTCTCCTCCCTTTTAGTTTTTCCTGGGCTTTGAGAATGCATTTTGTAAGGACTGCAAAAGTGAAACACGAACATAGCACAGTTGTATACACTTACCATAAATGTAGATGTTCGAGTGTATTCACTGTTGCAGTCCTAGTCCCCCCCCCTTCCATCCCCCTCTTTTCCTAGGGCATAGACTGGATTTTTCCTTTGCTGGTCTAACCTTTTTTGGGGGCTCCTGACAGTTAAGGCAAGAAAAACTGAGGAAATGGCATCGGCTGCGTTCCTTTGTACCCGACGTCCTGACGGGCTTAAACCGAAGACAGACAACATCATATACCAAGGACTTTGGTATTCTGGCTGATTGTGGGCTACTGGGTGCCGGATAACCCATTTTGTAAGAACTGCAACAGTGAATACACTCGAACATCTACATTTATGGTAAGTGTACACAACTGTACTTTTTGCTAGTTTTACAGAAAGTAGAATTTAAAGTCAGTGTTACTTTTTAAAAGTGACAGTACATTCAAAAGTATAGATCCCATGCAATACAAGAGTGCCGCATAAATATGGTGTGTCTTTAAATACAAAGGTTCAAATCTCATGTCAGGAAAAGAAATTGCATTGTAATGTAATGTTACTATATGAGAAAACTTTACATACTTGTAAACAGACAAGTAAATTTCCAGAAACAGATCAGTTCAATTCTAGTTATAAATGTGAATATTCAAACAGTTCAAGATTTTATATGTTTCATGCAGAAATTACAGATTACCAGAGGCACAGACTTATGTAACTGAATTATCAGATTACAGGCCAGCTCAGCATGCTGAATTAGACAATACTGTATGCCATAAAGCAGTACAGTAAAGATCAGTTAAATGCTTTTAGTGACTGTTCTTACTACTTGTCTAAAAAAACTGTAGACAGTAATGATAAATCCTTGAAGCATTCAATAGTACAGAGAGTTAAATGACATCAACTAAAAGAACAGTTATATGTAAGGCAGTGGCCGGAGACCTCCACACTGAAGAAATTCTTTTATAAATTAGACCTTAGGGTCACTGAGTAAACAAAATAAATTCAACAGTTAAATAAACATCCTCGCAGCCATGCTTGGAGAACATACTCATTCTCATTCCATGGTATGGGAATGTTCCTGTATGCATTTCCACTGATTCACAAGGTACTTCTGAAAGTTCAAAGACAAATGCCAAAGATCATTGTGGTGACTCCCAATTGGCTCAGGAATATTGGTTCTCCCTGTTTATGATATTGGTCAAGGGTAATTTCCACAGACTTCCTCACATATTGGAGCTGTTTACACAATCATGAGGGTGACTGGTGCACCCTGATTTGGAGAAATCACTATTAACTGCTTGGATGAGTCTCTCTTGATTTTGTTTAGGCACTTGTTTTGTGAGGATGTGCAGCAGGTGTTCAAGGAGACCAGAATACCTGCTATTAGAAAATCTTATGTTTACAAATGGATGAGGTTTTCTAAGTGGTGCCTAAATGAAAAAAGTCCATTTTTGTTACTATCCCTCTGGTCTTGAAATATCGGTATGAGCTACTTCAGGATACCTTAATGTGTGTAAGTATCTAGGAGCATTTAGTAGTCACCCGTACTTGTCTGATACTTGATCCCCTTCTTTCTGATAAAACAGTTCATGAAAGGAGTATTGTATATCAGACTCCCTTCACAAGCAAACTCCTTCATGGGATGTCATCTATGCTCTTGAAAAAATGGACTGTACCACCTTCTCACTCTGATTTTAAGTTCTTAATGTAGAAAACTGTTTGGCTTATTGATGTGGCATCTGCAAGATCAGTTTCTGAAATGCAAGCTCTCATGGTGGGACCTTATCTGATTTTCCACAAGGTGAGGGTTGTGTTATGCACTTATCCTTTTTTTCAGGCTGAAAGTGGTTTCAGTCTTTACTTTCTATCAGTCTTTTAATCCCCCTATCTTCTTTCTGGAACCTAAGAATAAGGGATAGACATTACTTTATTCTTTGGATGTGCATAGGCAGCTCAGGTACTATCTTGACAGAACAAAGACCTTTAGGAAAGTCAAAAGGCTTTTTATTTTCTTTTCCAGGGCAAAGAAGTGTCAGCCTGTCTTTAAGCAATTAATTGGACATGGGTTGTCATCTGGTATTATTGTTTTGTTACACCCACTATGGTGAGGCAAATGCAGGAAAGTAAAGGCACTTTTCACCAAGCCTTTTCTACTTCAGTGATGTTGTGGAAAGGAGTGAACTCTCAAAGTATTCTAGAGGCAATATCTTGATCCTCCTTACCTTCATGGAGCTCAATGCAAGCTGGATGCTTTCTAAATGCAGTGCAGGCTTCACAAGGACTTTTCTCCTGGGGCTTTTGGACACTCATCCTTCCTGGTTTGGAAATCTACCCATATGCCAGCAAGGCGGTGTGTTTATTGAACACAGTACAGTTGGATAAGTTCCACTTAATTGCAACAGTAGAAATTTGTAGAGCACACTGCCTTACTGGCAGTAACCTCCCACCATCCACCCTTTAAGTGTATGTAGTTGGTGGTTGATGTTACTGTTGTGTTTTTGTTCAACACTTTTTCTTGTGTGTGTGTGGGGGGGGGGAGCTTTTGGTATGGAATAGTATTTGTTCACAAAGCTTGTGTTCTCAGCTGCTCTTCCTGTTGGACCCTAAATAACTGAAAGAATGTGTGAATGTGAGGGGCTGTCCTGTTCATGTCAGGTGATTGGTCCTTCTCACTCACAGATGAGCAGTGGATGGAGTTCTGAGCTTTGAAAGACTGCCATAGGGAGGGTAGCAGAACACTACTGCTCATATGCCAGTAAGTCAGTGTGTTTTATGAAAGTCTTCTATTGCAGGTAAGTGGAACATACGTAACAGTACTTTCTTCGCATCTGGGAGTAGAACAGAGGTGGGATAAGACCAGATTGTCTGTGTAAGTGGGAGCACTGGCTTTAACGTGCTCTAATGAGATAAACCTTAATTTTAGAATAGGTAAGGCCTTTGAGTATAGCCACTGATTTTATGGCAGTTGCTCCTATTTGGAGAGTTAATTTTCCTTTTTGGAAAGTGAGTATAGTTTTGTGAGTATGCTGTGAGTTAAAAGGGGATTGGGTTTTTGAAAATGTATTTAGTTTTTTTCTTTTCTTTTCTTGGGTGTTCTTATTGAAGACAATGTCTGTGTAAAGGCTATATGGTTTTAAATGGAGATTGAAAAAAAACAACTACACACAAGATTATCTTGCCCAACAGTGTGACTCTACGCTGCAAGCTGGAAATATGTATTGAAAAGAATGGTCATGTATAATAAGTGGGACTAATAGCTTTTTATTTTTTTAGCATTGTTACAGGAGATTCATTTGGATATAAATTATTGTGTGAGTTTAGCAAAGAAAGATTTCAGAGTGATCATTCAGCAGTATATTAGGGAAAACAGAAAAGGGTGTAATAATACGGATTGCTATAGAAACTCCAATAGTGATAGAAAGGGGGACAGTAATAGTAGATATGCTGGCTTTTAGTTATATTCTACTTAAATTACTTTTGTGGTGCTTTCAGGGGATATTATTAAGGGGTGGGGACTGTAACCTGACTTACAGTAGTGAGTCTGTTTGGGGGGATATAATAAATGAGGGTAAATTTCTGAATATGTATATGAGAACCTGGTTTAAAATAGTGAGGGGGGTATTGCGGGAATCCTAAAAGGGAAAATGTAACAAAAAGAGGATGAATTTCTAAACATATATGAGTTTGGATGATCTGAATTTAATAGCTGTAACTCAGAATGTACATAATACTCCACAAGATACAATAACTACGCTAGACTGGACAGAAATTATATTTCACAAGAGAATCTATATTTAATTGAAATATTTGAGACCCATCCAATAACTATATTAGATCATGCTCCAATAAAAACTAGCTAAAAATGCATGGTAATGATTTAAAAATGAGACACTGGTACTTTCCTAACTGTTCATAAGACATGAATTTAAAATGTGGTAGTGGGAACGAATTGAGAGTAATTAGGTAAGACTGAAATTCTTCAGAAGGGCAAGCTAATAAGTGCTTTAAAAATGAATATTGAGTTTAAAAACATAAGTAAAAGTGAAATAAATATGGAAAAGAAGTAAAATAATGAGGGGTTGAGAAAATATTGCAGAATAAGAGGATTCTTGTAGAACACGAAGAGGAACGACTACAGAATGCTAAATGGAAAATAAGGGAGTATTTGGACAATATATATATATATATATATATATATATATATATATATATATACACACACACACACACGTTTAGAAAGGTCAGCACTAATTATTTTTGATAACTTTGAGTGCAGCATGCTTAGCATAAGAATGTAGGCAACAGAAATTAGAAAGAGTTGTAGACAAACTTAGGGAGCTTATGAGGAGAAAAATAACCAGAGATTTTATAGAAGTATTAGATATTTTAGAAATTTTATGGAAATCTGTATAAAACAGAGGAATGCAGAAAGTAAGAAAAGGGACAAATGGAAATGTTTATGGAACACACAATTATGCCAGTGTTATAGCAAGTAAGTCTTTCCAGTTAATAACTAACACAGGAAGAAAAGCGATAAAACAGTGATATATAATCAATCAACAGTGGAGTCTTCAGAAATGGACTGTACCCATTTGGAAGTTAGGAGGGAAGAAAGTAATTATGATCTGGAAAGTTTTGTTTCACAATGTTAATATTTTAAAGGGTGAGAAAGTACCAATATTTTAGAAGAAAGCTATGGTGGCTATATTACCCAGCGAGGATAAAGACCTTTCAAGTTCAGCTTTATATAGACCTTTTTCAATTTTAAACCATGATTATAAAGTGTTTAAGTCTAGACTAACTAATAGCAGGGGCACTACCTAAAGTGATAGACATGGATCAGTGTGGTTTTGTTGGGGGAGGCAAACACTTGACTACATTACTAAAACAATGATGATCCAGAAGGAATGAGAGAGTAAGAAAATGCAACTACTGTTGGTGGGTCTTGATGCAGAGAAAGCATTCAGTATTGCCATCTGGGATTTTGAGTAGGACAATGGGAGTATTTGCATTCCCTGATAGACTAATAGGGTTAGGGTATATGAAGGGTCAGATACAATAATTAAGATGGGAAGGTTCCTCTCTGACAAACTGTGTTTGAATGGAGGAACCAGGCAAAACTCTTATTTCCCCTTTACTTGAGTTATATTTAGAACCATTAGAAAGTAAAATAAGGGACTCAAAATTTCAAGGCCATAACTGGTATTGTAATGAACTGTTAACTATATTTGCTGATAGTTTGTACTTGATCAATCCAGAAAATGACATTTCCATTTCAGTGTAACAAAACATCTTAGGTGGTTTCAAGTGTTCTGGGGATGTAAAATTAATGAAGAAAAAAAAGGCTATAGCTGTAAACTATATACCCATGCATGAATTGGTCCACAATATTTATAAGTATGGGGATATAATTATATGAAGTACTTAGGTGTTTGGATTAAAATGGATTTAGTCATGGAAGCTAATGAGTTGTAGGAAGAGACTTAAAATAATGCAAAATCTGAGAAACTGGAAGCTCTTCATGTGGATCTGGATAGTAAGATACAAGTAGTGAAGACATTTGTAGTCCCTTTAGTCTTATAATAGAGGTCCAGGCATATGTCTATTAACCAGAGGAGACATTGTAGACAAAAAATTAACAAAGAATTGAATTTATCTGAGGGGGGATAGGGGAAGAGTTAACTAGATTAAATTGATTCTCCCCATATAATAAGATGGTTTAGGGTTACCTGATTTGAAGGAGTACTTTAGATCCATGCATTTAAGGCTAATACACATAAGTCAAGGAGAAATTATAAATCAAAGTGGAATTACATAAGAGCAGAATTGAGGGGGGGGGTGTCAAGAAATGAGTGTAGGATTTGGATGCAGGCCTTTAAGGAGAATAGCAATGGCCATACACAAAATTAATATTAAAAAGGATGAAATAGATACATTTTGGAGAATATCTATTTAGATCCTGTGGAATGTAACAAAGATGCTAAATGGATAGAAGTAGTAAAAGAAAGAATAAGAAGTTGAAAGCTACAGGATATGAAATAGGATGAGGTAACTGCCAGATAGATATTGAGATAAAGTTAAGAAAAGCCTCCAATTGGTAAATCCCGGGCCCAAATGCAGTACCTAACTTCTGACTAAAAGTATTAACATCTTTGCACAAAGATTTAGCCATGTGTAAGAACTATTTATATGCACACTGCAGACAGACACCAACCTGGTTAACAACAGGAAAAACAATGCTCCTACTTAAGAGTGAACCTGCAAGTTATGCCAGAAATTATAGACCAATAACTTTCCTTCTGACAATGTATAAACTATATATCGGAACTAATGTTGACAGAGTTTATAGTCATTTAGAAGAAAATTCAGTCGTGGCAATAGAACAAAAAGAGAAAGTCATATAGAACAAAGGATCATCTGTTGCTAAATAAAGTCATAAACCTACTGTAATGTGAACTTAAATTGTTCAACTGTTATTGTCTGTGTAAATGTTATTTGTGGAGCTTTTCTCCCTGGGCCTCCACTGAAAAGGTCCCATGTCCAGTCGGACTTTCCCTGTAACCAAATGTAAAATAAATAAATAAAATAATGGAGAACTGTAAAAAGGGGAAGAATCTAAGTATGGCATGGATTGACTACAAAAAAGCATTTGATAGTATCCCACATTCATAGATAAGAGTTCTTAAAAATGTATAAGATACACCCTACACCGATAACCTGCATTACAGTGACAAACCACTCTGCATTTAAGCAATAATAAAGGACAAATTATTATTCCAGGGATAAAAATTCAGAGGGGGATATTCCAGGGTGACTCCCTGTCACCACTGCTATTCTGTCTTGCCCTTAACCCTTTAAGCTGTCTACTTAACGGGTTAGGCCATGGCTATAATTTGACTCCTAGAAAACAAAGTGTAAAGACCTCAGATCTTCTCTTTGTCAGTGATTTAAAATTGTATAGCTCATCAGATGAGCTGAAAGCCACACCCGTAAGTAGTCAAAACTTTTTAGATGACATAAGAATGTCATTTAGTCTTGATAAATGTGTTAAAGCAACCTTTAAAAATGAAGAGAGAATTTGTTTAAAATTCAATAACTCTTTTTACTGATTTTTTTTTTTATTCACGTATATCTTGTGTGTGTGTTTTTTAGGGTCTATATCATAAGCTGAAAGTCTAAAAAGAGCAAGTGTTCTTTAATTGACACCAAATACTCGAAGTCCCATAAAGCTGAAT
This sequence comes from Protopterus annectens, assembly GCF_019279795.1. NCBI lineage: Eukaryota > Metazoa > Chordata > Ceratodontiformes > Protopteridae > Protopterus > Protopterus annectens. Next base: position 622,825,321 of record NC_056748.1, on the reverse strand, counting down.
GGCCGGAACAGAGATTTTTTTTTTCCCAGGGGAAAAAATCGCTGGGGCATTCTCAGGGCTTTGCCATTTCCTCCACCGTGGTGCAATCTCAGAGTTGGTATATTGTCATAGGGGTGGGATGTGGTGGACAAAGCGCCCCACTTTGTTGTGTTTGGATTTTTTTTTTTTTGGAACAGTGATTTTTTTCCCCTGGGAAATAAATCGCTGTCCTATACGTTCGACTTTTTGGGATTTTGCGTATTTGGTGTCGATTAAAGAGCGTTCGCTCTTTTTGGACTTCAAGCTTATGATATAGACCCATTTTTTAAGGGCTGGAATACAATGTATCTTAGTTTTAATTGATTGATAATTAGTCGTGATACATATAAATGCTGACTTGTACTATAAAAGTTGCAAAAGAAGTGAATGTTTTTATAGCATTGACAGTCTGTGCAACTCGAAAGCTTTGCCTTTTGTACCTTGTATTCACTAATAAATGTTGGATGGTTGAGTTCCTGCTATTTTCTTTTGTTGTGGATTCTTTTATGTCTAGAACTCCATTGGTCCCTGGAATTGTTCTTGCTTTTCAAAACCAGTATTTAAAGCAGGAAAACTGCAGCACCAAGAAAACATTAGTCTGGGACAAGAATATGATGTAAAAGAACTTGAGCAAGAGGGATTGTATAAATATTTGGGAAGTGATGAAGGATCAACAGTCATACATGAACAAATGTGAATAAAACTTAGTAAGAAATATTTTAGAAGACTTAAATTAATCCTGAAAATGGTGTTGACAACTAGGAACAAAATTCAAACTCAAATTCAATTTGTTCTTCCTGTCCTAATGTACAGTTTTGGAGTGATTGGCTGACCCCAAAACATATTGGATAGATTAGACAGAGAAATAAGAAGGATGCTTCATGCTCACCAAACTATTTATAAAAATCAGTGCATACCAAGATTATACGTTCCCTGTTCAGAAGGAGGTGGAGGTATAGGCCTCCTTGAAACTGATTAGATATGAAATTGTGGGACTGCACACATACCTGTTGACCTCACAATACCCAAACATAGTGAAAGATTTGAAACGTGAGGAGAAAAAAATCTAAGATGACTTCCCTGGTTAGTCTAGCAGAAGCATATCAGCGTCAAGCAGGAATGGAACTCAAACCAGAAGTATCTAAAAATCAGGCAACTGAATGTGCCAAAAAAACAAGAGAGAGAATATAAAGTGAAGGATCAGATTAGAAGGCAAGAAATGTGGAAAATGCATAAATATGGCTGCAAGTATAGAAAACTTCTGGAAGAACCTCATGTTGATCAGGAGTGAATGCCAGAATGATTAAGGAGAGGCAAATTCAAACCAAAAGATGAAATGCTAATATCGGCAGCCCAAGATAGTGGGCTACATACATATTAGTTTACAAAGTCCATTGAACATGTGGGAGAAGCAGACAAATGTAGATTTTGTAAAACAGAATTGGAAACAGTCGCACACCTTGTTGCTGGTTGTGACATACTAATGGCAGAAGGATTGTATACTGAGAGGCAAAATAATGTGTCAAGATTGTTGCACTGAGGATTGTGCAAACATTATGGTATTGAAGTGGCTCTAAAACACTGGAAACATGAGCCACAAAGCATCATAGAAAATGATAGTCTACATCACATGGGATCACCCATTGCCAACAGTTCAAAAGATAGATGCAAGAAAAACAGATAGAGCATTCCATGAAAAGAAGACAAAAGTAGCATTGAGATCGCTGCATGCAGTGACTACAGTGTCTTGCATACAGAGAGAGACAAAGTCATAAAATATCAAGATTTGCAGGCAGAAACGAGAGCAGTGTGGAAAAAAGATACTCAGACAGTCCCAATAGTAGTAGGAGCAACGGATCTTTTAAAAAAGAATCTACAATTGTATTTAGGTATGTTACCAGTACATGTAACCCCATACGAATTGCAGGAGGAGTCAATACTGGGCACATTGCAGGTGCTGCAAAGAGCACTTTTGCCTGAAATCAAAGATTGAAACAATACTAATTTCATGAACTTTAATCATACTTGGACTTAGGAATTTTCTTCATGGTATTAGAAACACAAAAGATTTGGAGAAATTAAAAAAAATATAAGTTAGCAAAAAATATTCTAAAAACTAACTAACTTGGGAATGGAGAAAGGAGATTTTACCAAATGGGATGAATGCAAATAAAGAGCTGGGAGTTTGAGCAGGGCAATGGAAGCATTTGCAGTCCCTGATAAATTTTGAACAGAGGAAGCAGGCAGAGGTGTCCTCTTTCCCTTTTGTTATTTGCATTACATTTAGAACCATTGGTAAAGAAAATAAAGAGACTCAGAAATTCAAGGATATAATTGGTATGGTAGTCAAGAAAATCTGGCACTGTTTGAAGATATTATTTTATGCCCGATAAAACCAGAAAAGTACATTTCAGTGTTGTGAAACATTTTGAGATACAAAATTACTGAAGCTAAAATAAAGGCAATGGCTCTAAATTATGTATCCATAAACAGATTGGTTCAGCAATACCCATATTTATGTGTACATGATAAAATGAAGTACTTAGGAGTATGGATTAAAACGGATTCTGGTGTGCCAACTAAGGATATGTGGGAAGAGACTAAACAAAATATAATATAAAAACTGGAACTTGGAAGCTCTGTTATATAGATATGGATAGCAAGATGCAAGCAGTTAAAATGTTTTTAATCCCTTTACTTTTATACACAGGTCAAGCATATTTTTATCAACCTGAGGAGAAGTTATGGATAGCAATTAATAAACAGCTGATCTGGGAGGGGGAGATGGCAAGAGTCAAGAGGGATAAGATGATTCTTCCAGTAGAACTAAGTAGCTTGGGATTACCAGATTTGAAGGGATATTTCAGAGTAACATAGGTTAAGGCTCCTATACATAGCACAAACAGAAACCTATAATTCCAGGTGGAAAGGTATGATGATGAAACAGGGGGGGACGCTCAAGAAACAATGAGGGACTAGGATTTTGGATGAAGATCCTTAAGGAGAATAAAAAAAGTCCACAATGAATGCCAGCAATCCAATAAAATGTTTAATTAATAACCAACACTCTAAAACAGAGTTCTCTAGTGCATTGGCCCATAGGCGTTCTAGGAGACGAGCATTAAAACGTGTAACAAATACTCTAACGATTAGCAGCAATTAAACAATTATCCAATAAAAAAACAATTATTCAAAAAAAAAAAAAAAAACATTTATGAGAGAGATTTCCAGCTACATCCCTTGTTGAGACCAGTAGGTGTCCGGGTCCCATATTTTAAAATAAAAGTAGTTTCTTTATATACCAATTTACTCCTCAAAAGAGCTACATTCTCAGCTGAAATATGTTCTAAAACACAACCTCTCAAATCCATATAAATCTCTCCATGAACAGTGTTAAAATGAAATGCTACTGTGCTTTCATACTTATTATTCCTAACGTCTCTTATGTTTTCCTGCAGCCTTATCTTAAAAGATCTCTTACTTGCTCCAATATAAAAAAGGTTGCAGAAACACATCAAAGCATAAACTACCCCTTCTGTATTACATGACTATTCCACTATCAGTTTACCTCTAACACCATTAATATTATCAACAAAATCTAACCACATGATGGCACATAGTACAACCACCATAAGTCCACATTCCAAAATTACATATTTTTATTTCCCTCTCTTGGTACACAAAATTTGTTGTGAACCAACATATCTTTTATACTTTGTTCCCTCTTCAAATATATCAAAGGGGTGTGCTATAAATTTTTAACACAACCTTTTCCTCTTAAAAGGAAGGGCAATTATATTTGATAATATCAACTATCTCACAGGTCAATAAATTAAACACAGTTGTAAAATAAACCTTTTTGTCATTACTACAAAAATAATTATCCAACCTCCCATCTATGTCTTTTTTCTACCATATTTATTCTTGCCTAAACTAAAAACTGCAACACAAATGAAATAAACTAAGTCCACACAAAAAGGACTGAAACCAGGAGCCAGCAGAAATAAATAGATGAATAGGTATACAGTTACTCCAAAACAAAGAGAATCCGTGATGTCAGTGTCCACACTTCTTTATTGCAACACAGTAAATGCAAGCGCTTTCATCTGTCAGTACAGAGACTTTATCAAGATACAGAAACAGAAAACACCCCATATATAACACTGACCCGATTAACACCTTAACAAATTATCACACAATTTCCTTCACCTTCAACCTGCAAGACTTTTTTTTAAAACTTCCCTAAAACAAAAATATATTATCAATAAAACCAAGTCTCAATGCAAGTTTAAGACAAATAAGTTATAAAACACACATATAAATATATATATTTTATATATATATATATATATATATATATATATATATATATATATATATATATATATATATATATACACACACACATACATAAAAGACCAAAACTTCTCTAAGAATAAATACATACATACTAAAAATTTATTAAAAATCTGCCATGATAGAAACATTCATATAAAAGGAAGAAAATTAATACACTTGAAAGGCACTCACCTTTCAAGTGCATTTAATTAAAAAAAAAACAAGCCAGGGAAAACATATAATTTAATCCTGGCCAAATAGTTGCATTCATTCTAAGCTGCCAGTATGCTTCCAACCTTTCTAACTGCAAAGGCCATGGACCTCCTTCAGATCCCCTTTCGGCACATCAATAACAATAAACTTAAAAGAATGTCTCTCATATTCCATACAATGCCTAGCTAAGGTATTCACTTTATTCTTCAGTCTAATGTCTCTGACATGCTCATTGATCCGATTCCTAAGTTTCCTCTCAGCTTTGCCTACATAGAAGCAGGGGCATTGCACACACAAAGCACAATAAACAACCCTCTCTGACTGGCAAGTGCACTTTTCCCTGAAACTGAAGGTCTGCCCATTGATGGTTGCTGATGAGCCCTCCATAATAAAACCACATTGGTTACATATCCCACATTTTTTCATGAGACCTTTAGTAGGGTCACTTCTAGGGTTCTCGAGTAGGATTTTCAAACATCTACCCTTCCTATAGACCACCACTGGGGCATTACTAATACATTTCTTGACCTCGTCACAAACAAAATCACCCAATTCTTGTACAAAATATCAGAAATTAATCTATCTGCACTAAATGTTGTAATAAATACAGACAGAGTTTCTGTCAGCCCTAAAGTTGAACTCTCCCTCAGTGTTAGCTAAATCCAAGGAAGTTATAGTCTCACTGTACTTGGCCCTCATCAGACCAATAGTAGAAAACTCTGTACCTTTTCACATGTATTTGACTAGGCACTTGCAACAGCTGGAGTGGCCTCAGTGGTTCCTTACAGAAAAAATGCAGGGTGTAAACAACATGTTCTGTGTGGATTGACTAAAGCCCCATCCCTTTACTCTGTCTCCTACCAATTATTAAGAGGTGATCTATGCTTAACCTACAATGTACTCTCAAATCTAGCCCTGCTGGAACTTTTACACATTTGCTAGACAAACTACATAAGGGCCATCTGATATAAGGATCTAAACCTGGTCTGTGAGACAAAATATGCTGGAGAGACAGATATGTCTCACAGAGATTACACCTTCTCTGGTACAGGCTTCCTAGTGACACAAAGCAAAGTTCTTCCTTGACTCTCTTCAAATGCAGTTTGGATCAATAAATTGGAAATTGGAAATTCACTCCTGGGTGGTGCCCATGTACCTTATGGACAGAAGAAGTTTGTAAAACATTCAAAAGCATAGGCACAATCCTAAACCATTATCTAGCCCTTAGGGGATGAAAATCGGTTAACATTTGGGTAATAATGGCTAGGCTTGTAAGGGCTGTTAGCCTAGTAATCTCCTGTTCTGTGAGAAGCAATATATATAAAAGACATGCACACCACCAGACTGGTCAAACAGTATGACGCAGAGGAAACACTCTAGGTGCAGTTAATTGACAAGATCCCTATTCAAATCATAGTTAGCTATCGGCCTCCAACTTTAACTCAAGATGCCCACTCTACTTATCTGGATCTCTTCAAATCTATCAAGATTCAACCCTTTACTCTGATCTTGAGTGACTTTAACTATCCAACCATAGATTGGAAGAAATACTCATGCCAAAACACAAATGCCTAGAGACTCCTTGACTTCGTCAATGCAAATGCCTTGGACCAGTTGGTCGGCACCCCCACAAGAGGTGAAAATATCTTGGACTTGGTATTAACTAACATGAGTAACCACTGCAGCATCCCTACAGTGTCATCATACCTGGTAAGATCCGACCACAAAGCGGTCACTTTAAAAGTCACCATCTCCCCTAACCCCCCCCCCCCCAGCTAGGGTCAAACAAAAAAAACTTCTCCAAAGCTGATTACAGCCTCCTGAGGGAAGTTATAAACAGCCTCACAGCCCCCCCCCCCATAGGAACTGGTGCATATGTCCAAACCTACACCAAAGTACTATATGAACATTATTATAGCTGAATGGAATCAGGAATACCCGAGAGGATGAAATCATCCTCCTCAAGGAGGCGTAAACCTATCTGGTGGACATCAGCAATAAATAAAATCTATAATAAAAGGAAAATATTGCTGTCCATGGCCAAGAAGGAGCAGCTGCATAATTGAAAGCAACCTCTCCTTAGCCTGAATAAGCAAATAAGAGCACTATCGAAATCCTCCAAAACAAACTTCAAGTCCAAACTGGCCACATCTACTAAAGACAGTCATAAGGCCTTCTTCACATATGTCTGCAATCTCAAGGGAAGCACCCAGATCTGCTCAGAACTGGTGGTCAAGGGCACCACATACGCAAATGCTGTAGCTATAGCCAACCTCCTGGCAGACAGGTTCAATGCAAATTCACCCCTCTGTCCCCCCATCAGTAAAACAGGACATCCCCAGTACCTGCCTACCTCCCCTTATCTCTAGGGAGCAAGTCATCACTGCTCTCTCAAAGTTAAAAATACAGCCTCCATGGAACCCGATAACATCCCAGGCTGCATCCTACATGACCTCAGACAGGAACTTGCAGCACCATTAGGCACCCTATTCAACCAAAGCCTGATTACCGACTTCATCCCAGCTGAGTGGAGGACAGCCACTGTCATCCCTTTGCACAAAGGTGGAGCATCTACCAATCCAGTAAATTATAGATCCATCAGCCTAAATAGCCTGATCTGTGAGGCCATAGAATGGATTATCATGGACCTCATTAACAAGGACATTGGCAACCTCGAGACACTCGATCCAACACAGTTGGTTTCATCAAGGGGAGGTCATGCTTGTTAAATTTGGTCACCTTTTTTGAGACCATCACCAAGACCATGGACGAGGGGAAGGTGGTGCATATTCCCAACCTTGACCTGGCCAAGGCCTTCAGTACTATTCCCCACTCAGGTATAATAGATAAACTCCCTCAACTAGGCATCAATCCATATGTTACCAGATGGTTAACAAACAAGCCCTCTGATAGAACCCACCTAGTCAAAATAGGGGATGCCACCACAAGCAGTAGATCTGTAACGAGCTGTGTACCCCAGAGATCGGTCTTGGGGCCTCTGCTGTTTTGGTATACTTTTCTGAAGTGCAGGCCAAAACCAGTGGGATATGGCTGACCAAGTTTGCAGATGATTGCAGGCTGGGTGCTGTCATCAATTCCCCTAGTGATATGGACATCCTCCAAGAGGGTCTCACCCAAACAAATGACTGGTGCCAGAAGCACAGCCTCAAACTGAATGCCAAAAAATGTGTCATTATCCCCTTTGGTGAGAGTGATGCCCCCACAAATTATCACATTGATAATAAGGTCCTAAGCATGGAATCAGCTGTGAGGGACTTGGGCACCCAGGTTGATAGCAAAATGTTGCCTGTGTTGTACAGAAAGCTTTATACATGGCCCATGTCATTAGTAAGGGAGGGTATCTCATCCAGGGACAAGGTGGTCATAACATCTGTGTATTTTTCCTTTATAAGACCCAATATTGAGTACAATACCCCTTTCGGCATGTACCGAACAAAGCACATGCAGCAGCTGGAGAGACCACAGAGGTTCCTCACTAGGAGAATCCAGGGCTTCGCACATCTACCTACACAGGTAGGCTAAAGGCCCTGTCTCTCTACTCAGTCTCCTCCAATCTCCTCAGAGGTGACCTCTGTCTGGCATACAAAGCAATCTCAGACTCTGCCTTGATGGGAGTGGTGCATATCCGCAAGTCAAGCTCCACTCAAGTAACCTGCACGCATGACCTCAACCTGGTCTGTGACATCAATTGTTGTTGGTGGAACAGATTTGTGTCGCAGAGACTCCCCCTTTTGTGAAATAGACTCCTCTCTACATCAAGCAGAGTACCTCATTAACCCTTTTTAAGTGCAAACTGGATAACTGGATGGGGAACAGAAAATACACCCCTGGGATTCCACCTGTGTCTCTGCTGGACATTGGCATAGGGTGCTGCCTTTTTGGAGCAAGGGCTAAATTCTTGGGTTGGCTTGTAAGGGCTTCAGGGCCAATAGCCTAATAACTTACTATGATCCTATGTATATGTACGTGTATATATGGTTTCACTTCATAATCTCGAAATGCTGAAATCTTGAATTTCAGCCAAAAGTGCATAAGAGTGAATTTGAATATCTCAAATCCGTACTTATGCATTTCTGGTACATTACGTGAAGTGTTTGGCTGGTATGGTGTCTGGAATTGAAGGTGTGTGTGTGTGTGTGTGTGTGTGTGTGTGTATGTGTGATGTGTGTTTGTATGTGTGGGTAAGGGTAGGGAGGTATGAGTATGAGTGTAGGATTTGTTGGTGTTTGTGTATGTGTGATGTGTATTTGGGTGCGAGCGAGTGTAGAATGCCATGGTGTGATGTCTCTTTTTTCATTATGTGCAATCTCGGAGTGGGTATATATAAGTAGGGGGTGTGGGGGGCACAGCCCCCCACATGCACATGAGGGGTGCAGGGGTTCTTGCACCCCTGCTTGCATGTAGTGTAGGGTTGTGTGGTTTGTGTGCTGTGGGTAGAATGGTTTGTGTGTTATGTGGTATATGGTGTATGTATGTTCGTGATTGTGGGTTTCAGAATTGTGAATGGTTCAGCTTCATAGTTTCAAAATGCTGAAATTCGAGATTATGAAGTGAAACATATATATATATATATATATATATATATATATATATATATATATATATATAATCAATGTTTACTATTATTTTAGAGATTGCTACAATGATGAATCACTAAATAACGCAACCAGAAGGTCTCAAGGTGAAAATGCAGAGGAGGACTTGTTCGATCAGTGTTGAACATCACATCTGCTGACCTATGCAGACACAGAAACAAATGCTAATATGAGTCCAGAAGTGGGTGCAAGTCTGTGTGTTTGAAAAAGTAGTCCTTGGCATTTTTATTGTGTGACCTTCTGGTTGTGTTATTTAGATATTTGACATTGTAGTAATTGCTAAAATTATACTAACCCCCCCCCCCACACACACACACACACACACACACACACGCATTTATTCAGGGATTACTGACATTTACAGATATATTACTGTATATTATAAAGATAATTATAAGGTGCTTTGAATGTTCATCTGTGCTGGACTGCTATTAAAAGATTACTTATTCACAATGTAGTTTATTGTTGAAACATCTGTAACTGGTTTCTTGGACATTTCAGAACTATTTGCTGTTCATAATCCCATTTCAAATACGTGTGTGTGTTTGTGTGTATACACACACACACACACACACATATATATATATATATATATATATATATATATATATATATATATATATATATATATATTACTGCTCTAACAGCTTTTTGTACACATAGTTATCTCAGACAAATTAGGTACAAACATTGCAGGATACAGCATCATTTTTGGAAACCACTGTACTTCCCGATTCTTCCACTTTCATTACATTCAGCCATCAGAGATGTACACTAAAGTAACTGCCTCTGGGGAGGCAGGGTGTGTATGAAAGCAAAGGGCATTTACAAGATCACTACTAAATTATCATTGCTATCGCTTGTCAGGAGATGGGCAGAATATTTATCTCACAGCAGTGGGCAAAAATATATTTATGCAGCCATTATTTCCATTACTTTTACAACAGTCAAGCATCAGAGGTATACACAAAAAGTGGCTGTCTGTGGGAGGTTGAATGAGTGTGAAGGCAAGGGGTGTTATCATTTGTAAATATGACTTATTGGAGAGGAGTAAGTGCAGTGCATATATGTGAATGGAGCAATCAGAAATATGTTACTTTGGCCATTATTTCTTTAAACATTAATTACAATCAAGCATCAGAGCTGTATAAAGACAGAAGTTAGCTATCTTTAGGGGTACAGGTATTCTATATATAAAAGACATTTGCCACTGCTGTTACATTATCAGAGGTAAGTAGTTATTTGCGTGGTTTGTCCAGGTCAATGTGAATTTGTATTGGGTTGAGGGGTCTGTGAAGAGCCAAATCATCACAATTTTTGAGGACAATTTTTGTGATTTCTTGGTCAGAGATGGTATGCCTTGTCAGAAGGAATATATTCTACTAGGACAGTCTGTGGGCAAAAGTAGCTAAAACTAGTGTTTATGGTATTACAGAACATAGTGAAGACACAATCCATGCTTTGATGATATTTTATTGTTATAAATGTGCATCATCTCTGCTATAGATGACTTTAGACTCAGTTTACAACAAACATGTATATTTTCCTTTTCCTCTTCCTCTTCCTCAGGGGTATGTAATACATAAAATCATACATATATCTTCTTTTATAACATGAGGGAAAACTGTTATTTATTTTTGAAATTATTTCCAACAGTTCAAATGTTTGTAACTAAAAAAGAAAACTGTACTAAGAAATGTGAACATTCTAAAATTCGGCATGCAACTGATCCATTGCCTCCACAACTAAAAGCACAACAGTATAGTTTATAACTGAGTGTCTATATTTTTTGTCCAGTAATAAGTATAAAACAAACTGCTTTTGGGATATAGCCGTGTATAGACACTCTCCACCCACAGGCCTACATGGCCATTAGAATATGTTCAGTTGTCAAGCTACATTGTAATCAGTTTCCATTAGAGGTGGGCATATCATAAAGTCAGGAGTGCAGCACATGTCCAGAATATGACTGTTCAAAGTTGTCGTTTTCTCAGAAGTAAATGTAAAAACATATTTTCAAGACTAAAATTTTGTCAGCAGCCATGCTAAGTCTATATATCTATATAATTTGACATTGTGGTGCTGTCAAATTAAATACTGAGCTGCAATAAAAAGTTTAAGGGCAGAGTGGCAGTTTTATCTGCATTATGTTACTTGACTTTTCAAGACTAATCCTCCAAAGGGGTTAAGAACTCTCAGATAGGGTGGACGGGGACAAGGGCAAGAGTCAAGTGGGATAAGCTGATACTTCCAAAAGAAAAAAGGTGGTTTGGGATTACCTAATTTGAATGGCTGCTTCAGCGCTACACAGTTAAGGCTCCTATATATAGCACAAGTAGAATTATATCATTCAGAGTGGAAAGAGATGATGATAAAATGGGGGAAGCTCAAGAAATAAGGACAGACTGGGATTTTGGATGTAGATCCTTAAAAAGAATAACAATAACCAGAATATTATATTTGTAAAGTAGTAGAAAGTATTTAAGAAGATTCTGCCATTAGGGATGACTGCAGTTAGGGGTACAGGGAACAGGCAAGAGGGGCTGGACTTTACTGGAGAAAACTGGCAAAGGAACAAGGTACTGTGTGCAAATAATTAGAGAGGGAACAATAATAGAATTGGAAGAGGCCAAGTATTCATTTGCACTACAGGCTAAAGATTGCCTTCACTATCACTAATTGATAAGAAGTATAGACAAAGAGAAGAGAATAAGGGGATCTTAAGTGAAAGACCAACACTGGTAGAATTTTTAGTAGAATCTAGAATGGACATTGCTGTTAAAAAAGGAATAGCTGGTAGTATATATAAAATACTGGATAACTATAGGAATCAATCAAAGGATGGTAGAAAGGATTGGGAAGAGAGAGTAGATGCATAGTTCACAAAGAAATAATGGTAGGACATATGTATATCTCCCGCATATGAAACAAAATCTAGAAGATTTAGGGGGTTTGCTTGAAAGTGTTTGCATAAGTATTTTTATACCCAAGCAGACTCCAAAGAATGTTTTCTCAGGTAGAAAGCAAATGTTGGAAGTGTGATGGGGAAGAAAGAGGTAACTTGGAACATATTTTTTGAGAGTATAATGAGTTGGCAGACCTTAAAAATTCCCTGCAGACTACTCTGTCAGAAATACTGGGTGAGCAAATTGGTATAACTAAGGAAATTATTTTCTGAGCTATGATATAGAATCAGAATTGGCTAGACATAGTAAGGCCTTGATGAGTTTAATTCTGGTGGCTGCAAAAAAAGCAGTTACTGGAAAATGGAAATCAAAGTCTAAACTGTACTAAAGGTACTGACTATAGTAATAGAGATAATAGAACTGGAGGTGGGATCTTTAGAAAAGGGTAGGAACAAATTACATAGAAAATGGGAATTGTGGGAACAATGCATTCAGAATAATGCTTTGGAATGAGGTTTAAGGGATGGCAGGAATTGAATGAGCCATGTAATATTTGATTGACAATGACTGCATAGACAATTGTATGTGATGTATAATGTTTGTAAACAAAAATATGTCAATATACTTTTGTTTTCATTTATACAAATGTGATTGCCTGTGACATAAGTGATAATTCAATAAAAATGTTTCTTATTTTAAAAAAAGAACTCTCAAGTAGGTACTGATATATAATCTTTTACCCTCTGGTATAAAATTTAAGGTTTCACACGCATTTCACTAACACATTTTGTCACCGTACATTATACTCAATTTTCATTACTGATTGGATGTATGACTTCTGCTAAGGGTGGGGAAAGTAGCACATCCAGAATACATCTTTACTGAGTTGTCACTACATAAGAAACACGTTTCACCAGACTGGTCACTGTTTTGTCACTGCAGCTTGAAACTCCCTCGGCTGAAAGTGGCAGTGTTTGTTGGTCAAATTTTGTATTGAATTACACTGAAATTTCTAAGGGTAAGGTGAATGTCGTGTGCATTTTGTACCTGAATGTCAATGGACAAATGATTCTCAAAGGCTTTATCAAGTATTGTCAAAAGAGATGTTAAGATACTGGACAGGATTCACAAAGCCTCCGTGTAAGAGTTACAAGGCTTACACGGAGGCTGCAGTTAAATGGTGTGATGTCAGCATGTCATGCATATGCATGAGGGCATGCTGAATCACACCTAAGGCTTACACGGTCCGTGGAAGACAGTAGGGGGCGTGTCCGTAGGCCAAGCCCTGCAAACAGACACGCCCCCAGAAGAGTAAAAGTCCCGAAAGTAAACCCCCACGACAGAGTGCATGGAAATGTGAATAAACACAACACAACACATGCCCCCACAGACTATGAACATAAAATATATAAATAAACATGTTATATATTTTTTTTAAATTGTAAAGATGTTTGCCCGTGAGTGCGCTCGTTTGCACGGGCGTGCCTGGCGCTTAGCAGTCAGTGGAAAAGCATATAAGAACTAAATATGCAAAGTAAGCCAAAAAGCGATAGCATAGCGGTAGAGACGTCGGCTGAAGAGCAGGCAGTCATGGTTCGAGCCCCCACAACATCAATTTTTATTTTTAGTGAAATAAGCACGAAACAAGTCCCTGATATATATGTACACATATAAAATTATATTTTATGTAAAATGTAATGAAATGGGCAATTTATTTTGAAGAAATGTGAGATAACAAAATAATAAAAAATGCCAGATGTGCCTATAGCTGAGCTACAGTTTAACAAGTTGAGTGCATCTGCCCATAGGTGAGCAGTGGTTTAACAGGTGCAAAATGAGTGCCCGTAGGTAAGCAGTGGTTTAACAGGTGCAAAATGAGTGCTCGTAGGTGAGCAGTGGTTTAACACGCTGAAACTGTATGCCCCTAGCTGAGCTGAACATAATATGCGTGCTGACAGCCAAGTGAAGCGTAAACCAGCGTAACCCATTTGCATGGAGCTGCTCACTGCGCCAACAAGCTAACCGACGGGCAACGTTGAGCAAGCTGTAACAAAACTGCCTTTACACAGACACACCTTCTAGCCTATGTAGACAGTCATAAATATAAAAAGCAGTGGCCAGGTTTGAACCCAGTATACCATGCACCATAGTCAATGTACTGAACCACTAAGCCATGACAGCTGTACTTAGAAATGCAGTAATAGCAAATATATAGGAATGAATAGAAAGAGGAGCGTGACAAAACAGTTTTTTTGAAGCTGATACAATTCCAAAATGGTCAATCACAGATAAGTGCGGGAAAAACGGCATATATAAGCCCCATAGGGGGGAATACACGGCATAACCGATTGTAGAACCAACTTGCAGCCAGAATGTCAGGTGTAGGTGAGGGTAGTTGCTTTCGAGCACAGAGGTGGGGCATTGAGGAGTCCAAATATATGGTTTGGCTCCTTGTCCACAATCATGAGGCCCAACTCATGCAGGGCCAGGTCCTGTGGGGAGCATATAGGGCTGAGGCATGGGACCGGTGGGCTCGTGATCTTACCAGTGCCACAGGGATACCAAGGACTGGTGAGCAGGTCTGTCACCACCATGTGGACCTGAAGAGATGGAAGCAGGACCAACTGAACCGTTGGATCCAGGAGGCCCGGCAAATGCCCAAAACCCCACTACTGAGTAAGTTACATCTAATTATTTATGTAAGAAATTAACCTAGCTGATATTATGGAGATGTGTATTCCAATATTACTTTATTTATATTACAGCAATAGGGGTCCGTTCTGCGAACCGTAGAGCCTATGGCGATAGACTGGTGCGATTTGCGCCACCAGGCAGATCAGTAATTCTCTCCCTGTAACTGTAAATAAATATAAAAGTATGACAGTTAGCAAAAGAGTGCAGTGTAGTCACTAAGTAATAAAATGTGCAAGTAACAGTGTAAGAGGGTTTACAAGTATTGCTTGATTACAAAAGTGTGATGTAGTCCGTAATCCAAACAGAGAAATGAAAAAGTCTGAAATAAAGATGTCCCACCTGTAATATAATAGTACAAAACCTGCAGCAGGCTGAAAAGTACAGCTGCAGAAGCCGAGTAAAACACGTGTGAAATATATCCCTGTTGAAATACAGAAACATGACAGAAGTGAGACTGTTGGAAAGGATTGTAATAACTACAGGTAAAACATGTCAATAAAGCCTAGAATTAAGTACCATCCTGAATTGTAAAAATAAAACAAGTGAGAGAGTGTGAGAAAGAGTTATGAATCCACCAATAAAGTAGTAATAACTCCTGAATAAAGTATACTGCAGTCAATACAGAATGAAATTAATGTGACAAGCAGAACCAAATTGCGAAATGTGTTCAAAATGTTCCAGCAGCTGGAATGTGTATCCCAAAATCTGGATATGTTGCTCTCAGTCTGCAATATGCAGATAATATGGTTGTCTGAAATACCAAACATCCACAGTTGTCTATAGCAGGATGATGTAGCCGAACAGAGACAGATATGAATGTGTATGAATAAAAATGAAAATGTATATTGATGTAGCAGTAACATTCCTATCACCAACTTGAAGTAGTTATCACATAGGAAACTGTAGGTAGAACTGTAGTGTGTATACATCTGAAGCTATTAGAAATGTACAGCATATGTATTGGTATTTGAAGGGATTAATTAAATTTTCTTCACCCTACCCTATAACCACATATAATCCATTCCACGTGAAATTGGTATGTGCAATCACAATTAACACCCCTGGTCATTTGTCCTGTTGGGTCATACATATTTGCATGTACGTTGATGCATCTGCCCTGTTCATACATCCAAACCTGATAGCCTGTTGCCATCAATCAACCCTGCATGTTGTTGAACTGTGTATTGCTGTTCAAATTATGCATGTGTTATGCTTGCTGTTCAATGGTTTGAATATCTGGGTGTTTGGTTAATGGGAATACTAATGCATGCTGTTACAACTAATTGTGAATGGTATTGTATGTTACTAACCCAAACTGTCATGACATAATGCAAAACATAGGACGACAGGGAAGGCAGGTTCCAGCGGACCCACCTCTCCCACCTCAGCTGGCGAGTGCACCTGGCAGTAGTGCCCAGTCCGGACCCTCCTCTGGTGGCCCTGTGCCACCTGTGGGTGGAAGCGCTGCAGGGGATGGGGCTCGTCCCCCCTCTGCAAGTGTGGCCAGAGGAGAACAACCCCTCACCCTCCATAGCGTCCGGACTGTGGTGCGTAGGGAGATCCAGGAAGCTGTTCTTGGGCCCCTATGCCAGCTTGAGGCACAGGTGGCACAACTAACGGGCATGCCTGCTGCCCGGCCTACACAGCCCCCAGCACAGCCCCGTCCTGGGCAGTGAAGGCACAGTGGCAACTGCCCATGGGTGGGGATATCAGTTCCACTGTTGCCATCTGTGGGCTCATGGGCTATAGATATCCAAACATCCGTCCCCGTCAATTGTGTAACCCCCCCACATGTGTCATACACCGCCCCTGTATGCATCGTGTTTGTCTTGTCTGTTGACCTACCCAACCTACCTCCCCAGCTATACCGACTTCCTTTACCTGACATACCACTCTCACCTGAAAAAAAAAAAAAAAAAGGGCACTCTGTACCCACAAAAAAATTATGCCCCATACATAGCTGCCCATTTCACACACATGTCTGCTGGACATGGAAACTGTCAATTACAATTGGCTGTACAAGTATTATTGTTGTCCTCACACCTCTCTCAGGGGTGGAAGGTTTCAAATGTCACACCAAATTACAAACATATGCACAGCTGTTGCTGATGAAGAAATGGGCAGCTATGGGCCTTACCTACATCCCTACTTCAAAACCCGAGCTTGTTTCCCTACTGTCTTACCCTCTTTGTGACCCCTTTTTCACCACTTTCCTGTCTCCCCATTTTCATTTCTTTCAAAGAAAATAGCACAGGTGTGCGCAAGAGTAAGCACTTTTAAGCGGTTGTAAGCGGGTGTGCGCGGAGCTGAACGCCAGTGCGCATGCGGGAGCTCCGTGCAAACCAGCGCTAACCTGGTTACAACTGCTTAAAAGTGCCTTAGTCACTCTGAATGACAAGTCCTGTAGTCTGCTCAAAAGCAAAATAAAATCCCACTGTCAGTCCCGAACCCAGGACCTTGCAAACAGTAGTCTGTATGACTTACCACTAAGCCACGACTGTTATATAAGAACATTGTGCTACAATAAATATATCATGTAATAGTAGGAATGAATGTAAAGGGAATATAGGATGTGTAGTACACAAAGCATGTCATGTATATTTACTGTCAAATGTAGTGGATTTCTAGAATAGTAGTGTGTGAACAGAAACAGCCATGCTAGTTGGTAGCTAGTAGGTAATAATGTCACTGTAGCACCTTGCAAGCCACACACATACTCACAGCAGGATAATCACTGCCCATACCCCACAACCTCTTACAGGAACACATCCGGACCAAGTAATAAAAAATGTGGAGTAAAGGGCCAAAAACAGGGACACATTCCAAATATTGCTACAACAAACTTAGATAGTTCAGAGAGTAACAGGTTCTCCATTTTGTTGGATGTTTGGAAGGGTATAAAGTCTGAAACTTAAATGTTTGTCACTATAGTCTGACTTGAGCCCAGAGTGATTTGCCAGAAAGAGCTGTTCATGAGATATTGACCAAAATATGAGGCAAAAATGTGGACAACCTGCAAATATCTGTACACTTGAGAGGTCTGACACTGCCATATTTGAATAGTTAAGAGCCTAGACATAGCAACAGTGACTGAGTTACAGGGATGCCCCACAGACTCCCTGTGAAATGTACAAACAGTAGGCAGAAAGGTGTTACAACACATGCAATGGTAACTATGAAGTACTGAAAGTATGCACCACTTGCATGGCAGAAATAGTGTAGTAATACATATGCTCATGCTATCCCACAGTCACAACTGCAGAATACCAGACAATTTAATGGGTGTACCCCACTGATATGTACCATTCCATGAGGCAGATAAAAGATGCACCTGAGAGTCTCTGGGGCCTGCTCACCAGCATACTCAAATACCCTAATAGATGTCAAGGCCCACACCATGGCCAGACCACACTGCATGCAATAACACCCTAGCAGATATAGTAAGCATTCCAAGGTGTGAATGTACATGGAAAATAGGAAAGCCACAGCAACACACTACAGTCAAGACACCTAGCAGGTATACAAGTAGTGAATGTAAAGGGCAAATATTGAAGCCATAGCAACAAAGTGCAAGAGCCACTGCTATACACCAGTTACACCACATGTCCCACAGGAAAGCACACACACCCACATTAACAGTAGTAGTAGTCTTAGGTGTCAGTGTACATACACACTTAGTACAGGAAACTGGAGAAATGAATGGAGAAATGTTAATCTACAACACAGCCGGAAATATGAGAGAGATACTAACCTTTACACTCACAGAACAGTGTCCACAGCATACCAGCATGGTCCCTGCCCTTAAAATCTGAAAGGGCTACGCCTATCTCACATACCTTTTTATAGCACTGTCCTGAAATCACAGTGAGAACTGCAATCAGTACACAACTGGCTGCATGCAATTAGCAAATGCTGGCTAACAATTGGTGCAGAGGCCATCACATGGACATATGCAGATACCTACAAAAGCATGCTGTACTCCCAGTCCACACATGCAATACTTTCATTGCACCCTGTGGAGGTAGGGAGAGACAGAGAAAAAAAATAAATAAATAATAAACATACACAAACAAAACCGGTCAGCAACAACCACTTGAAAGCTGACAACTGGCAAGTGGAGCAGCAGGACACGAAATCAGACTGCAACACAAGCAGCTGTGACAAACACAGGTAATGTAAAGTAATACTATAAAAGTCTACATACTCTGAACCCTCCATATGTGTCATTGGTCTGTATCCATATGTATATGAAGATGTGCAAAGGGCAGGGGACATACAGCAACTATCAGTGAAGCCTGTATATACATATGTATGTGAGGGCATCTATGTGCACATATCAATGTAGGTTGAATGTAGGTTGTAGTGCAATGTACAAAGTAGGTTTCACAGTTATGTATGTTTAGCAGTATGTTAGTGTGTGTATACAGTTTTGTAAACAAACATGTTGATATACCTATCTATCATATGGATACGTATGTATGTCAATATATGTATGTATGTATATATATATATATATATATATATATATATATATATATATATATAATATGCATATATGTATACATACATAGAGAGGGATGTAGGAATACATAGACAGATGTAGATAGATATGTACAAACATATATATGTAATACACACATACAAATATAGATATATGTAGATACATATACATAGACAGACAGATCTGACTATCTACAGGTATGACTGTATATGATGATCTCACACTCCCCCTGTCCCACTCCCTCTGTCACTCTCACCCCCTCTCTGTCACATGACATGTCTTTCTGAAGAAGTCCTTATGAAACATGCCTTTCTGAAGAAGTCTTGAACTTATGAAACATGTCTTTCTGAAGAAGTCTTGACCTTATGAAACATGTCTTTCTGAAGAAGTCTTGATAATAAATAAGACGAAAGCACTAAAGTTCTACAAGAGTTGTTGGTGTGATTTACTATATTTTTTTGAATGCTTTTATTGTCACGAAGTTCAGTTCTTAGTTAAAATTTCTTCTCTTCGTTCAATTTTTTTGAGTGCGGTTAATTTTAGTTATATATATATATATATATATATATATATATATATATATATATATATATATATATATATATATATATATATAGAGAGAGAGAGAGAGAGAGAGAGATGTATATATATTCTGAGTGAGGCACATGTGTACAGATGTATTGCAACAGGTGCCTGGTGACAAAGGCATGGAGTGAACACCAGTGTCAAAACTGGAGTACCATACCCCATTTCAAATCACCTACACCAGTAACCACCAGATATGTGATTGGCTGCCCACCACTGCATGTGTCAGAGGTGAACAGGGTCATAAATGTGTACAATAGTCCCCCCAATGATATTCACAGTAGCACACTATTCCTGGAATACCTGCACATGGTATGTGTCAGCAGACATGGTGTGTCAGCTATGGACATGTAGGTCAGTGTACCCACTTGGCTGCACACAATGGCTGCCACGGTATGTACCTCACATGACAGCTACAGATATGGAGAAGGACACAGTGACATTTACAACACTGTGACAATGCACTCAAACACATTACCAATGCGCAGTGACTGACAACACCACCGAGTACACACATACTACCCACATAGAGGTTACCACTCCTGGATTTACATACTTAAGTCACACCCATGACAGATGTCCAACAACCATAGTAACACCTCACACCATCCACAACCTAAATAACTGCTGTGTGTCGTCTGTGACAGTGCAATAGAGAGCACATGGTGGACGCACAGGTTCCTACCCACAGATAAGACATACCCTGCAATAAACCACACAGCGTTAAGAAGCAAGACTCCCCATGAGTACATGTCACACATACCCCTGCTGAATGTTAGTCAGATAGGTAATATGCCATATGAGTCACCCTGTGTAACTGTTTGACAGGAGCAGGTACCATCACATCACATGTGTCACAATGGTCAGGGTAGCAGAACAGTATGCTGCTGTAGTCCCAGGGGCAATAGCATATTGTATTGTATTGTAATGTATTGTATTGTGTTGTATTGTATTGGCATGTAGAGATGCCCCCTTCGTGGAGTGGAACCACTGCTGCTGTGCGCCAGTGTACAGGTACATATCCTGTAGTCAGGCTAGTGTTACATAGCACTTCTATATGTGTGTTTAGCCCCTCTTGGAGTTCATGTAGCATGCAACCAGGGATACCATCAGGTCCCATTCATGTTGTGTATTCTGCTTTTCTGAGGGCGGCTCTCACCTGGACATCTGTGATGACAGGGAAGTTACAGTCAGCTGGGATAAGTATGACTTATTTTGGGGGAGATGGAGGGGGAAAACCTGCACTGAACCTGTCTGCCACAATGTTGCCAATATGTGTGGGTTCAGTGAATTATTTGTTGTTGTGTACATATTGGAGGGTTTCTGACCAGGTTGCTAACATAACTGAAGAAGGCTTTGTGGTTATCTGTAGTGTCCCTGTTGATTTCCCTCTCAAAGTTGCCCATGGATGTTTGTATGAGAGAAAATAGCTCCTTACTAGTGCTGATCAGACATGCCTTCCCTTTATGGAATTATGCTCTGTGTTGCAGTAGCTTCCATCTTTTGTTATACAATCTGTCTATGGCTGGGGTCCACCAGACAGGATGCTGTCCCTTTGTGGAGAGTGTCTTGGTCTTATATGGGATTGCATGATCCATGCATTCTCTGAGATGTCTGTAGAAATAATTTGTGAAGGGGTCAACATTATGGGTTGTGTCTTCCACTGACCCAGTGGGCTGAAAGGATACCATGTCACTGTTACAAAGTGTAAAGTTTGCATTTGAAATGTTATTCACTGTAGTTGTTTGTGCTGGTGGTGGAGGTGGGATATGTATATCCAGGGCAATTAGTTTGTGGTCAGCTCACAGTAGTTGATGATGTACCCCATACAGTACCTCGATACAAACCCCCAGAGTGAGGAGGTGTTTTGGACCTGAATCAGTGTTCTGACTGCTGGGGTTTGGTAGTATGTCATATGGAGTGTGCCAGGTACTGTTGCACAGTTGTTGGCTGAGCACTGATACCTGGCCATTTACATGTGTATCCAGCAATAGACAGACAGATGCTATATATGTGAGATATGTTGTATCACAACAGTCGAGTAGCATGTGTAGTATGTGTGCCAAATTCTGCTGACATATTTTGCTGATGATGCGTTATTTCCTTTTTCAGGACCATGGCTCACCAGCGCAATCCAGCTTACTCTGCAGCTGAGGATGAGGAGATACACCAGAGCCTGGTGCGCGATTACGCAATACTCTTTTCCTGCACCAGCCAGAATCAGCAGGAGAGGGCTGCACTGTGGCAAGACCTGGTCCATCGGGTAAATGACATAGGCACGCATAATAGGACATATGAGCAGGTACGACATCACTGGAGTGATTTAATCAGAAATGTCCATCAGCGTGCATCGGATATCCACAGGTAACAGATTGCCACAGGTGGTGGGGTGGCTACACATCCCCCACTCACCAGACTGGAGGGACTACTCATAAGTGTTGTGGCTCCAGCCCGCCAACAACAACAGCAGCAGCAGACCTGCATTAAGATGGAAGCTGGAGCCACGCAGCAGCAAGACTACAAGCGTGCAGGTAATATGCCATATGTATAGTTGACTGTTGTGTACACTGGTAGTTAATGCATGTGTGAGGTGTGTCCTTGGTTTGTAGCTGTCATCATTAGTATTTAATGTGCAAGTGTGATATTCTCAATATCAGCAGCTGACCTGTGAAAGGCGACTGTTGTACTATTGACCTGTATCATACTCAGTAACAATGGCACAGTTGTGCCCACTGACATTAATTTCCTCACTTCTGCAGGTCCCTCCGATGTAACAGCAATGCAGCCTATCCATGCTGGTGAGTGTGTATTAACAATACCTTTAATAGTCTTGATAGTAATAGTAATATTAGGCTCACTGAGTAGTGCTCTGTGTATGCATGCAGGTGTGTCTGTATCTGTGTGTTGATATCTCGCATACTGAGTAGTGTGCAAGTGTGCAACTGTGTGCATGTGTGCACCTGTGCATCACTGGTAACATTGTGTAGACATTGTAAACTGTGTTTCCTGTTTCCCTCCCACAGGTTCTGGTGCTGCTCTGGTGTCATGCAGCAGGGAACCTGAATCAGGTGCCATGGGTACTGATAATGATGACATCTGTGTAATGGCACAGGAAGGTATGCCAGGGTCCATTATTGGTCAGCCAATTGACAGTACACAGCTGTCAACCCCATCAATGTGCACAGTTATCCTGCCAATACACCCTTTGTCACCAATGTCCCTAGGTGATGGACAGGATACAGTGGGCATTGACCAGGGTAATGTGGTATCTGTGGCACATGCTTCCCCACACAGCAGCCATGGGAATAGCCCTGAGATGGTACCACACAGACAGATGTCCAGGGGTTCTCGTGGGAGCATCCGTGGGCGTACTGCCCCTGTCAGACGTGCCCATAGAGGTCTTACAATCTCAGCTATGTTTCGGGCTGTCATGCAGGCACAGTCACGTATGGAACAGTACACCAGACAGGGTCTGAGGGAGCTGACAGCATGTCGCACAGCCAAGACTGACAGTATGCATGACATTGCGGCTGCCATCCGTAATTTCACCGATGTCATAGATAGACGTTGTGGGGACATATTAGACCGGTTCCACAACTACATGTCCATGAGCCAGGGCGATGGTGGATGGTTGAGGCATTGACGTGGGCATATGCCAGCAACAGCAGCAGCTGGCAGTCATCGTGGATGACAACAGGGCCGCGGCCGCCCCCATAGTGCCAGCAGCAGCCCCAGCAATGCTGGGTCTGTGCTGTCATCAGACCGCCCCAGGAGACCACGTGCACGTGGCTCTGGACAGGCCCGACAGGGATCTGTGTCCAGTCAATGAACACCTGCTTCTCATGACAGTACCCAGTCTGGATTGGTACCGGATACGGTCCGTAGCACCCCTGCAAGGCACAGGTACCGTGTCCGTGGCCACAGACACTGATCTGTATGACCTGGCAGGTACAGTCTGTGGCTGTTCACAAACACCAGTATATGGCAGCCATGAGGTGGAACTGTGTGCATCCATACACACATGTGAATTGACAACACCTAGGACTACCGCATACACGCACACACTGCATCAACATTGCCCCACCTTGTACTGCTGTTCCTCACCAACACACATACACATACATGTCAATTGGTGGTATCGGTGGCTGACTCAGGCATACCAAGTTCACACCCTGTGCATATGATGAAACTGTGCCACCTCCTGCAATCTGTAACATCAGTGCAGGTACAGGTTAACATGTTGCTGATGCACAGGGTGACTACATAGACGTGTAGTAATAGTATCATGTTGTAACAGTACTGTATGCTGATATAATTGTGGGTACATCCCAGCATGCCTGATGCAGTAAGGGTATGATTGTCTTGTACTGTTGTCTACACCCATGGTAAGTACCATAGTGTATCATCTGCACATGTTGGAATACTGGTGGTAAGGATGTCAACAGAAGGCTACAAACATAGGTAGCACAGGGGGATAAGGTAATGAAAGTATTAATACGCAATGATGGACATGTAAACTGCAATTGGCATGTTGCCCACACTGGACTCTGCAATGCGGATGTTTGAGGATGTTGATATGTGTGCAGTACTACACGACTGGTACAGGACACACAGGAGCACCCTAGCACTGCAAGCTCACATCTCATACCATGCTAGACAGCCCCAACACACAAAACTAACTGTCACAGGAGGAAGAGTCCCCATACATGTCAGGGATACTGTGGTGGCAGGTCAGGTAGCATACATCCTACTAAGTATGGAACCACTGAGTGAAGGCTCAGTGTCTGTTATTTGACATGTGTATTACTGCAGGTATGAGCACCTGGGTTTCCATCCAGTTATTGTACATCCTGATGGTACATGGTCTGTACACTTGTGTGCGCTGAGACTGGACCCTAGCCATCTGACCTGTGTATTTCCATGTACATGTGTATAGTGCCTACATATTTGCACTGTTAGCTACTGGAAGTGGTATAGCTTGTTTGTTGTACAATGGACTACATGCAGCCCTGCTTACTGTAGCTTTGTTTGCATGCATGTTTGCGTGCAGTTACCCTGGAACACTGATCCCACCTGCAATGCAGAGTTACAGAGCTTCTGTGGACTCCTAGTGACATCTGCATACTATATGTATGTCCATGTCTCACTTGACAGAACGTCACTGTTTGTCCTGTTCACATGTATGTTGCCTGTGACACATTGCATATGACTTACCTGGCATTTGTCCACATGAGCAGTCATATATGCCAGTGCTAACTAATCACAGGCACTACACCCTCACATACTCACCTTCTGTTGAACCACCTGCTTTGCTAGGGACGGCTTGCACCTGTCACCCCTGGGCTTTCGGATATTGGCAAAGGCTCTTGCTACCCCCATAGTGCCTTTTTTAAGCAAGGCTCAAAAGACAAACCCACCTCCATAGGTATCACAAGAGATAAGAAACTAAAGAGTAATGCTACTCAACGCCAGAAGTCTAAACCTCAAGATGCACGCACTCAAAACTCTCCTTAGCATGGAGAACATCGATATCTGTGCAGTAACAGAGACCTGGTTCAGGGCTCCCAAGAGCACACCAGCAGTACCAGGTTATCCCTCATACCATGCTTTTCGGCCCCAAAACGTGGACCGAACCACAAAAGGAGGGTGCGTATCGATGTTCATCAAAGATACCCACACCTCCAGGTTGGTGGCAAAGCACGAAGCATCAGAGACTATCCATGTGCAACTAACAGTGGGTAAAACTGCCTTCCAGTTTATAGCCTGCTACAGACCACCCTCCCAAACCCAGGAACCCCACACGGCCTTCCTGAGAACACTGGAAAATATGAAGGTCTCTCCAAACACCATTATATTGGGCGACTTCAACTACACAAACATAGACTGGGAGCATTACTCTAGCTCCAACACCCTAGCCAAAAGGTTCCTAGAATTTATAAACTCAAATGTTATGGAACAACTTGTTACCACTCCCACAAGAGGGGAATACATACTGGACCTGATCATCACCAACATGGGGACTCTATGCTCCAGACCAGAAGTGTATCCCTCACTGGTAAGATCAGACCATAAACTAATCTCACTGGATATTCACATCCCGACCCCACCCCCTGCACAGAAAACCACAGTGAAAAACTTCTTTAAAGCAAATTTCACACTCCTCAAACTGAGGTGGAATCCTTCAAAGCCCCCGGGCCTGTGGAAAATACGGCCCAGACTGTAGAATCCTTTATAAATGCATTCTATGAACACCTTCAGGAATGCATGGATCATGCGATCCCAAATAAAACCAGGACCCAATCCTCCAAAGGCAGACGTCCTGTTTGGTGGACCCCAGCCATAAACAAACTATACAATATAAGGAGGAAGCTACTAAATGATAGAGCAAAATCCCAAAAAGGGAAGGCATCACTGATCAGTATTAGCAAAAAACTACGGGCACTCATAAAATTGTCTAAGGCCAGCTTCGAGAGAAACATTGCACAGAACACTAAGGATAATCACAATGCTTTCTTTAGTTATGTTAGGAACCTGGGTGGTAATTCCCAGATATGCTCAGAATTAGTCCAAAATGACAAAAAATACACCGAATCCACACATTGCCAACAACCTAGCTGACAGGTTCAGCGCAAACTTCTCCACCCCCTCCACACCAAAAGGGCAAATATCTATCCCAGCAGAGTGTTGCCCCCCTGATATCTCAGATGCTCAGGTAAGAGCCGCCCTCTCCAAAGCAGAAGACACAGCATCAGTGGGACCAGACGGTGTCCCGGGCTATCTCCTACATGAACTCCAAGAAGAGCTAAACCCAAACATAACACTACTGTTCAGTCTCTGCCTTACTACAGGATATGTGCCCAAAGAGTGGCGTACAGCAACAGTGGTCCCTCTCCATAAAGGTGGTGCCTCAACGGATCCTGGAAACTATCGCCCCATAAGCCTGACTAGCTTGGTCTGCAAAGCTATGGAAAATCATCATGGACCTCATAAATAAAGATATTGGGGACCTACAGACACTGGATCCTACCCAGTTCGGCTTTGTTAAGGGCAGATCCTGCCTCTTAAACCTGGTTGATTTCTTTGAAACAGTCACCAAGGTCATTGACGAGGGGAAGGTAGTCCACACAGCCTACCTGGACCTTGCAAAAGCCTTCGATACAATACCCCACTCGGGCATTATAGATAAGCTCACCAGCTTAAATATAAATGCCTATGTCACTAGATGGATTGCAAACTGGCTCAAGGACAGAACCCACATGGTTAGAATTGCTTGAGCCATGTCAGACTCCAAACCAGTTACACGTGGTGTCCCACAAGGCTCAGTCCTGGGACCTCTCTTGTTTGGTATATATTTCTCGGAGGTACAGGCCAACATGGAAGGACTGTGGCTGACCAAGTTCGCAGATGACTGAAAACTGGGCGCCATAATCGACTCTCCAGCCAACACAAGCATCCTCCAAAAGGGCCTCATAGAAACAGACAACTGGTGCCAGAGCCATGGCCTCAAGTTAAATGCCAAAAAGTGTATAGTCATCCCCTTTGGCAAAAACAAATTGCCCACAAATTACCACATAGGTGGTAATCCATTAAGTACAGAAGAAGTAATTAGGGACCTGGGGAACCAGGTTGATAGCAATCTCTCATTTGACAACCACGTGGCCAAAGTGGTTAGAAAAACATTTTATATAGCCCACCTAATCATGAAAGGATTCACATCTAGATCAGGGGAGGTCATCATGCCTCTTTACTCATCCCTCATCAGGCCCATAATTGAGTACAATGCCCCTTTTGGGATGTACCTTACCAGACACCTGCAGCAACTGGAAAGACCCCAAAAGTACCTCACCAAGTGGATCAAAGGGCTCAAACAGATGCCATATGCTGCCCGGTTAAAGACACTCCAGCTCTACTCAGTGGCATACCGCCTGTTCAGAGGCGATCTGTGCCTGACGTATAAAGCCATGTCCAACCCGGAATTAATGGATATGCTGCACCTCAGAAAATCCAAATCCCATCGAGCTATGCGCTCGAGAGACTTGAACCTCAGCACTGAAATAAATAGGACATGCTGGAGGAACAGATTCATAACCCAGAGGTTCCCTTCACTCTGGAATAAAATCCCAGTCCAGGTTAGGCAGAGTCCCTCACTGACTTTCTTCAAGAGGAATCTTGATGAGTGGATGGGAGATCGTAGGTTTACCCCAGGTATCACTTCTGTGTCACTGTTAGACAGAGGCACAGTATACTAACCTCAAAAAAGGGCATAGCAAAATAAATTTAAAATGGGTGGCGAAAGCCAAACACATTCTGGCTAGGCTTATAAATGCCCTAGGGCAGATAGCCTAGTATGAATCTATGTACCTTGTTCCCCATTGGCCCTATGTGCTGTTAATCACCATGGCAATCACAATACTATGGTAGCATGTGCAAAGGTCACTTGTCAGTCACCTCTATGGTACAGTTGTGGAATATGTGGGTCATGTGGCAATGTCACAGCTGCTACATGTACACAGTCAACCCTCTCCCCTACACATGGACGTACAACACATGTATGAGATGCAGCCACATAGCCAAACTGGGGACTAAGCACTCTGAACCCAGTACTGGCATAACCTGTCAGGTGGCATGACATACTACAGTGACTACAATACCAGTCTGATGTAGACCTACACTGACAGCAATCTAAACACGTGAACACACTGGGCCATTCGTGGAGCCTCAGAATAGCATCCTGCCTGAGCAGCAGACACCTCTGCAGCTGGCACACAGGCATACATTAAGCCGGAACACAGCACGTGCAACACATAGCACACAAATCCTGTATGCCAAACAGTCACAGCCTGTATGGCTAGACAACACACCTGCTACAGTTGTGTTAGGTGCCTTTATTGTCCGGTACAGTGAGGTCCCGCTCACCAGGCTGGACAAGGTGAAGGTCACAGTGATATGCCCGTGGGGCACTATGGTCCACCACATAACACAAGCATACAGGTCAGTCAGAGGCATGGACACATATGACTCAGTCATGCATTATTGTGAACAACAACCCACACACATGGGCATTCTGTGTGACAAAAACACATGTGGCATGTGTGGAATTCAAAGCCATAACTAACTGTGCTATGACAGTAGTGAGAGCTGCAGTAGCAGAGCGTGCTATTTGCATTACTGGGGGATTTGCCCTCTGCCGCTGTACTTGTAGGGTGCTGACATCATCTCTGTGTAGAGATTGGAATATGCAGCAGCTGGTGTGTTATACTGGTTGGCAAAAGGGTCAGTTCTCTCACACATGTAATTGCATTATTGTGAACAACAACCCACTCACATGGGCATTGTGTGTGTCAAAAACACACGTGGCATGTATGGAATTCAAAGCCATAACTAACTGTGCTATGACAGTAGTGAGAGCCGCAGTAGCAGAGCGTGCTATTTGCATTACTGGGAGATTTGCCCTATGCCGCTGTACTTGTAGGGTGTTGACATCATCTCTGTGTAGATATTGGAATATCCAGCAGCTGGTGTGTTGTACTGGCTGGCAAAAAGGTCAGTTCTCTGTGCATTCTGTGTGCCAAAAACACATGTGGCATGTATGGAATTCAAAGCCATAACTAACTGTGCTATGACAGTAGTGAGAGCCGCAGTAGCAGAGCATGCTATTTGCATTACTGGGGGATTTGCCCTCTGCCGCTGTACTTGTAGGGTGCTGACATCATCTCTGTGTAGAGATTGGAATATGCAGCAGCTGGTGTGTTGTACTGGTTGGCAAAAGGGTCAGTTCTCTCACACATGAAATTGCACATACCCTACTTCAACCCCCCCCACACACACACACTTGCCATTTGCAGGATTCAAACCCCTACCTAACTATGTTATGACACTTAAGATGGACGCATTAGCAGAGCGCGCTATTCGCATTACTGGGAGGTTTCTCTTCTCCTGCTGTACTTATAGGGTGCTGACATCATCAGTGTTTAGAAAGGGGAATGTGCATCCTGTAGTGTGTTCTCCTTGTTGCCATAAGGGACATTTCCCTCACACAGAACTGCACACACAGTAACCCCCCTCACCCAAACACACACACTTGCCATTTGCAGGATTCAAACCCCCTACCTAACTATGTTATGACACTCAAGACGGACGCATTAGCAGAGCACGCTATTCGCATTACTGGGAGGTTTCTCTTCTCCTGCTGTACTTATAAGCTGCTGACATCATCAGTGTTTAGAAAGGGGAATGTGCATCCTGTAGTGTGTTCTTCTAGTTGCCAAAAGGGACATTTCCCTCACCCAGAATTGCACACACACTAACCCCCCTCACCCAAACACACACACTTGCCATTTGCAGGATTCAAACCCCTACCTAACTATGTTATGACAGACCACCCTCCCAAACCCAGGAACCCCACATGGCCTTCCTGAGAACACTGGAAAATATGAAGGTCTCTCCAAACACCATTATATTGGGCGACTTCAACTACACAAACATAGACTGGGAGCATTACTCTAGCTCCAACACCCTAGCCCAAAGGTTCCTAGAATTTATAAACTCAAATGTTATGGAACAACGTGTTACCACTCCCACAAGAGGGGAATACATACTGGACCTGATCATCATCAACATGGGGACTCTATGCTCCAGACCAGAAGTGTATCCCTCACTGGTAAGATCAGACCATAAACTAATCTCACTGGATATTCACATCCCGACCCCACCCCCTGCACAGAAAACCACAGTGAAAAACTTCTCTAAAGCAAATTTCACACTCCTCAGAACTGAGGTGGAATCCTTCAAAGCCCCCGGGCCTGTGGAAAATACGGCCCAGACCGCAGAATCCTTTATAAATGCATTCTATGAACAACTTCAGGAATGCATGGATCATGCGATCCCAAATAAAACCAGGACCCAATCCTCCAAAGGCAGACGTCCTGTCTGGTGGACCCCAGCCATAAACAAACTATACAATAGAAGGAGGAAGCTACTAAATGATGGAGCAAAATCCCAAAAAGGGAAGGCTGACATCATCAGTGTTTAGAAAGGGGAATGTGCATCCTGTAGTGTGTTCTCCTAGTTGCCAAAAGGGACATTTCTTTCATACAGAATTGCACACACACTAACCCCCCTCCACACACACTGAGCATTTGCAGGATTCAAACCCCTACCTAACTATGTTATGACACTCGAGATGGACGCATTAGCAGAGCGCGCTATTCGCATTACTGGGAGGTTTCCCTTCTCCTACTGTACTTATAGGGTGCTGACATCATCAGTGTTTAGAAAGGGGAATGTGCATCCTGTAGTGTGGTTTCCCAGTTGCCAAAAGGGACATTTCTTCACACAGACTTGCACACACAGCAACCCCGCTTACCCACACACACACACACACACACACACACACACACACTGAGCATTTGCAGGATTCAAACCCCTACCTAACTATATTATGACACTTGAGGGAGATGCATTAGCAGAGCGCACTATCCGAATTACTGGGCATCTGTTCTGCACCTGCAGTATTTATAGGGTGCTGACATCATTATTTCTACAGAGGTATGTACATCTAGTACTACCTGTCAGGTGGGGATAGCATATATATGCATTTGCAGCCACCTGCATCAGGGTCAGATATGCACATTGTACTGGCAGGTTATGTTCTATACCATGCTTCGTGACCACAGGACCTGTAACACACAACACAACCATTTTGGACCACCCCTCCCACATCTAGGACACACACTTTGCTTCCCTGGGAACAGTGCCAAGGTATGCAGGTGTTCACATACACCATTCCAGTTGTTAACATCAGGTACAGGTATATTGTGTGTGGGAACTACTCAGGCCTCTACAACATTACCCTACAGCCACTACCATTTGTGAGTCCATGTGCTATGGCAGAACCACTCACCACAGCCACAAGAGGGAATACATATTGCACCTGACCATCTGCAACATGGGTACTCACTGTTCCACACCAGAGGTAGACCACCATTGTTGATATCTGACCATACCCACCTTTCCCTGGACATCCATATCCCATCCCCACCCCCAGGCAAGGTTGTCACTGCAAACAAAGTGTATTTATCAAAAGCAGACTTTACACTTGTGAAGACTGGGGTGGAAGACTTCAAAGGACCCATGCTGGGGGAGTATACAGGCCACTCGGCATATTCATTGACAATTGCATTCTATGAGCATGTGGAAGGTGTGCATTGATCATGCTATCCCAAATATACCCATGACTGCTCCACAACAGGACACCTGTCAGGTATACACCAGCCATATATGGGCTGTCCAACAGACAGAGTGAGCTAATACATTGCAGAGCAGTAGCCCACAGAGGGAGGACATCTCTGAACAGTACTGGCACAACACTTCAGTCCCTCATAATCATCACAACAAAGTGTTGACAGTGAAATTGTCCAGACAATGCAGATAAGGCTCCCCTCAGTCTGTTATTGATGCCCACTTACTGTTAGAGGTCCTCACCAACCCTCTTCCAGCACACACCAACAACATGGATGTGGCTTAGCAAATTCAACCCCTGGGATCTCCACTGTGTCCCTGCTTGACAGAGGCACAGCACACTAGCCTCACACGGTGCCTTATGTGACCTACTTTACAGTGGCACAGTAGCCTGCTGTACTGGGGAGGCAGACGCCAAGCACACTCTGGCTAAGCTGTCATTCCCTAGGGCAAACAGCCTAGTGTTGACCTCTATACCCATATGTTTAATTGTCAGATGCACAATATTTGTTGCTGATAGACTGTTTGCAGGTCTTTATTGCCATAGCATTCCCTGTTTCTATGAACAACTTGTGTATCTGTGGAAGATGTTTGAATATGAGAGGGATCCACTATATCACGTATGTCTCTGTAGTCATTTAACTGTGTGCACTGGGCAGATTGCTGTAATGTGGTTGGTTCCTGGAATAACACGTACAAATACCAGATATGTGTGGCCAACTGCTAAACTGAGATTTGGCCTAAGTGTCTGAGCATGCCCAATTCAGGCTTTCCATGGCATGTTGTCTGACATATGTCTCATTTATCAAAATGTGCGAGCATGCCCAGTGTGAGCTTTCCATATGTTGAACTCTGCAGCTCACCACATTTGTGGATGAGTGTGTACTTCAACAATATCTCACGTTTATGGTTGTGTGTTGTGTGTCATGTTGTGTAGTTACTGTCCAACTGCTTTGTGTCTGAACACAACAGGGATTATACTGTGCCTGCAGGGTTTGCATGGGATACTTTGCATACAGTTGTCAACATCCTTTCATACTGACCTAACACTGTAGTACCGTATAGTGTACTGGTTCAGTACTTTCACTGTGGTGGACAGTATCCTGGGCTTTAGTCCTATCACTGCTTTACATTTTCATAGTGAGCACAACAGCCTGGTTAGGGGCCAGTTGTGCACATCTGACCATGTTGCATTATGTTCAGATATGAACTACTTAAACCAGGCTTGTCCAACATTGGTAGTGTATTCCACAACATAGGTGTACATTGGCAAACACTAGCGATGTGCCCTAGGCCATTTCTAATGCTAGTCGGAGAGTGTGTTTGTCCTTCAACACACATTGTAAGTGGAGTTTGCCATGACATATGTCATGGTTAGTATACTGTGCGTCCGTCTACCAGTGACATAACAGTGATACCCTGGGTAAACCTACCATCTCCCATCCAGTCATCAAGATTCCTCTTGAGGAGAGTTGATGAGTGACTCTCTGGCTAACCTGTACTGGGAGTTTACTCAAGAGTGGGGGTGGCTTCTGTGTTATGGATCATTCAGTACAGCTTGTCCTATGTATGTCAGTGCTGGGGTTCAGGTCTCTCATGTGCATAGCTCACTGCCATTCAGATTGTACAAGGTGCAGCATGTTCATTGATTCCAGCTTGGACATGGCTTTATACATCAGGCACAGCTTGCCTGTGGGTGGGCAGTATGGCAGTGTGTGGAGCTGCAGTTTGTTTAATCAGGCAACACATGGCATCTGTTCAAGCTCTTTGATACTCCTGGTGAGGTACTTTTGGGGACTTTACAGTTGATGGAGGTGTCTGCTGAGGTACATCCCACAGGGGCTATTGTAGTCAATTGTAACGCTGATGAAGGATGACTGCAGAGCCACAATGACCTCCCCTTATCTAGATCTGACAACCTTCATAATTAGGTGGGTATATGGTATGTTTCTGTAACCACTACAGCCACATGCGTGTCCAATGCAGGATATCTATCAACTTGTGTCCCCAGGTCTCTCATTACATGTTAAGTACTTAATGGGTTAACACCTATGTGGTAATTGGTGGGCACTTACTGTATATCCACAGGGGTTGACTATACACTTTTCTGCAATTAGGTTGCTAACATGGCTATGGCACCAGTTGTCTGTTTCTATGTGTCCCTTTTGATGGCTGCAGCATGTCTGACCATGTCAGTTCTGTCCTTGGTCTGGTTTGCAACCCCTCTACTGACATAGGGGTTTATATTTAAGCTGGTGAACTTATCTATAATGAACACGTGGGGTAATGTATGGAAGCCTTTGCAAGGTCCAGCTACGCTGTGTGGACCACATTGCCCTCATCAATGACCTTAATGACTGTTTCAAATGAGTCAAACATGTTTAAGGGGTCTGCACTTAAGAAAGCCACACTGGGTAGGGTCCGGTGTCAGTAGGTCCCCAATATCTTTATGTCTGCGGTACATGCTGATCCTTTCCATAACTGTGCAGACCAAGCTTGTCAGGATTCTGGGGTGGTAGTTTGCAGTATGCATTCAGGCAACACCTTTGTTGAGGAGGACCACTGTTGTACACTGCTCTTTGGGTACATATCCTGTGGTAAGGCTGACATTGAGCAGTAGTGTGATTTGGCATTCCATTCTTCTTGGAGTCCATGTCGGACTCAGCCCAGGACACCATCTCATACCATTGCTGCTGTGTGTTTTGCTTTGTCAATGCTGGCTGTTACCTCAGCATCTGCAATGTCAGGGGGCCAGCACTCTGTTGGGATAGATATTTTGCATTCGGGGGGGGGGGGGTTGCACTGCACTGCACCTGTCAGGTTGGATGTTGGCAATATGTGTGTGTTTGGTATGTTGTTTGTAATATTTGAGTGATTCAGAGCATATCTGTGAATTCCCAACAAGGTTCCTACCATCAGTTAAGAAAGCCTTGTGATTATCCTTAGTGTCCTGTACAATTTGCATCTTCATAGGTTCATACTAGGCTATCCACCCTAGGGCATTTATAAGCCTAGCCAGAGTGTGTGCGGCTTTCGCCACCCCTTGCTATGTGAATATTATGGCCATTTATGATTTACTTTACTGTGCCTCTGTCTGGACGTGACACAGTGAAGACCCCATTGTACATCTACGATCATCCATCTACTTGGCAAGATTCCTGTTGAAGAGTGTCAGTGAGGGGCTCTGCCTAACATGGAGTGGGATTCTGTTCCAGGGTGTAGGGAGCCTCTGGGTTATGTATCTGTCCCTCCAGCACATCCTATTTCATTATGTGTTGAGGTTAACATCTCTCACTCTCACAGCTCCAATGGCTTTGGGTTTTCTGGGGTGGAGCATGTCCATTACTCCTGTGTTGGACATGGCCTTGTACAACAGGCATACAACACCTCTTTGTAGGCAGTATGTGACTGCATTCAGCTGGGGTGTCTACAGCCAGGCAGTATATGACATATATTTGAGACCCTTTATCCTCTTGGTGAGGTACCTTTGAGGTCTTTCTAACTGCTGCAGGTGTCAGGTTAGGTACATCCCAAATGAGGCATTGTACTAGATTATGGGTCTGATAAGAGAACAGTATAGGGGCACAATGACCTCTGTTGACGTAGATGTGAATCCTTTCTTGATACGGTGTCCAATATAGACAGTCTTCCTAGCCACATTAGCAATGTGAGTGTCACATAACAGGTTACTGTCCACATGTGTCCCTAGGTCCCTGATTACTCCTTCCATACATAATGGTTTACAACCTATGTGGTAATTTGTGAGTACCTTGTTTGGTATTTGGTGGGACATTCATACTGTCCAGTGTCTTCAGGACAGCTGGGTGGGGTTCCTGTGTGTGAGAGTGTGGTCTGTAGCATGCTACAGACTGTACAGCAGTTTTGCCTACGGTTAGTTGCACATGGGTGGTCCCCGATGCTTCGTGCATTGTCAGTTACCTGGACGTATGGGTGTCTGTGCTGAATATGGATACTCCCCCTACTTTCATGTTTTGGTCCATGTTTTGGGGCCATAACACATGATATGAGGTATAACCTGGTAGTGCTGGTGTGCTGTCAGGAGGCTTGCTGCAGGTTTCTGTCACTGCACGGACATCAATGTTCTCCATACTGGGGAGGGCCTCGGGAGCATGCATATTGAGGTTTACACGTCTGGCATTGGTCAGCATTACCCTTCTGTTTCTTTCCACTTATGTTTTCTAGGGTGGTGGGTTAGTCTTTTCAGCCTTGCCTATGAAAGGCTCTATGGAGGTGGCAAAAGCCTTATCCAATATCTAGACGCCCAGGGGTAACAGGTGCAAGCCATCCCTGGAACAGCAGCGTGGCTTGTCAAGCATGACATCCCAAGCAGACAGACATTGGATCCCCTTGGAATGACACCAGTACTTGTGCCACTTGTTAAAGCTGATCATTCTGTGTTCTGTGGCATCATTCTTGGTGAGGGTAGGATGCTGCAAATGGTCAGTGTCATACCGGCCTGGACTACATAATCGGAGAGCTCATCTATGTCTCTTTTCATGTAGTCCAGGGAGGTACATCTCAGGTCATTCACGCCAACATGGACAATGACTGCATCATATTTCTACTTGCTTTGGGGTGACCTGTGTACTTGTGTTATGTGGCGTATTGTAGCAGCCTACAGGCAGCTTACTGTACCCTTTCCCTTGTTCAGTCTGGTGAGCAGGACAGCAGAGTGTGTGTCTATGGATTCACCTATTACAACTGTATCAGGCATGTTGTTTCTCCTTCTGGCTTGTGACTGTTTGGCACACCAGCTTTGTGTACTATGTGTTGCATGTGCTATGTTTGGAGGTTGTAGTTGCTTGGATGTCTGCTTTGGAGGCCTCTGTTGGTGTGGTGCATTTGTAATTAGGGCCTCTGGGAATGTTTTTCTGTGTTTGTCTTTGGTTTGCAGTTGTGATAGGTCTATGTGGGACTGGGTTTGTGGTGTGTGTGGTTACCTTCTCCTCCTGACTAGTTTTGACAGTACTGAGTTAAGGGAGCTCAGCCTCCGTTTTGGATAAATGGTTGCATCTCTCACATATATTTGTATTTCTTGGCGGGGGGGGGGGTTCAGGGTTGTCTGTGTACTTGGGGCAGGTGTAACATTGATTCACAGATTCAACTTGTTGTAGCTGACCTTAGTGAATTTATGTGTGGACATATTTTATTGTCATACTACTGATCAGTGATTACTTCCCTTTTTATGTTTGCTGTATCATGTAGTAGCTTCCTCATTCTCTTGCATGGTTTGGTAATGGCTGGAGTCCACCATGCCAGCTGCCTGCATGTATGGCATTGTGTCTTGGTTTTATTTGGGATTGCATAATCCAAGCATTCCTGGCAGTGTTCATGGAATGCCTGTATAACAGGTTCTGAGGTGTGGCCCATATTTTGCACCTACACAGGGCCTTTAATGGATTCCACATCAGTTTGGACGAGTGCAACTTTTGCTTTACACATGTTTTTCACTGTGGTTTTCTGGCCAGGGACTGTGGTCAGGATGTGTATATCCAGTGTGATTACTCTATGGTCTGATCTTACCAATGAGGGATACACTTCTCATCTTGCCATCCAGTACCCATATTGCTAATTATCACATCCAGTATGCTTACCCCTCTTGTGGGAGTGGTACATTGTTCCTGGGCATTTTGGTTTATGGATTCTAGGAACTTTTGTCCTACAGTGTTGGAGCTAGTATAATTCTCCCAGTCTATGTCTGGGTATTTTCAGTCACACAATATAATGTGGTTTGGAGGGCTTGATATATTCATGTATTCCAACATAGGCCAGGTGCAGTTCCTGGTGTTAGGACGGTAGTCTGTAGCAAGCTATAAACTGGGAGGCAGTTTTAGCCACTGTTACTTGACCATGGCTAGTCCATGCTGCTTCTTGTTGTGGTACCAACATGGGTGTGTGGTTATCCTTGACAATTATTGCTAGTCGCCCTCCTTTTGTAGCTTATTCCATGTTTTGAGGCTGTACAGCACAGTATGAGGTGTAACCTGGTAGTGTTATGGTGCTGTTGTGAGCCTTGACCCAGTTTTCTATTACAGGACAGATATCAACATTCTCCATACTGGGGGAGTTTAGACTGCATGCATCTTGCTGTTTAGACTTCTGGCATTGGGTAGCATTACATCTAGGTTCTTATCCCTTGTGATACCTATGGAGGTGGGTTTGTGTTTTGGGCCTTACCTATTCAGGGCACGCTGTGGGTAACAGTAGCCTTTGCCAGTATCCATAAGGCCTGGACTGATAGGTGCACGCCACCCCTAGCAGGTGGAGCATCATGTCATGCTCAGCATGTCATCCCAGGCTGGCACACATTGGATCCCCTTTGACTAACTGCAATACTTCAGCCAATTATTGCACTTGATCATTTCATCGTCATATTGTGGCATCATGCTTGGTGAGGGTAGGATGTTAGTCAGGGTCATCAAGTGTGCATATACTACATGGTGTTACATTGCTTAACACATGGCATTCATGCCTCAGGTGGTGCTGCAGGGCTGCCCCTGTCGGATGCACATACTACACTCCCTGTACATGTTTGAGAGCAGGTTATGTCATTTTAGGCATCCCTGTTATTATATGAGTGAGTCAGAGAGGGGTATCATTCCCAGGGTTCCTACTGAGCCAGTGTATGTGCTATGCATTGCCTCTTTGCCAAGGCCAGGGCATACTGGGCACGCCTACTTCTGCCTACTGGGGCAGGCTCAGGTTGTTCCTCCTCCGAGTCACGCTCTGTCTGTGATGGCCTTGGCAATGGTGGGGGGCTGTTTGGCCCGGCCCTATGCTGGTCCTGCTGCAGCTGTTTTTGCAAGATCATATTATGTAGCATAGCACATACCATGACAATTTGGGTACATGTAGTTGGTGAGTACTGCAAGGCTCCACCAGATGTGTCCAGACACCGGAACCGTGACTTGAGAAGCCCAAACACACACTCTATTACATTACGTGTTTGTGCATGTGCCTCATTATGGCGTTCCTGTTCAGGTGTGTGTGCATTTCTGATGGGTGTCATCAGCCACGGCTCCAGTGCATAACCTGCATCCCCCACTAGTTGTCCATGTGGGATGTCCCCATTGGCAAATGTCTGGTACAGCTGCGTCAAATGCCAGATATGGGAATCATGGTAGCCAGCACACACATTCATTATTATGCCCTGGGCATCACACAAGACCTGGAAGTTGATGGAGGGGAAGCCCTTGTGGTTAATGTAGGCCCTACCCCGCTCACCAGCTGGTGCTTTGATGCGTATGTGTGTGCAGTCTATTGCACCCACTACCTCAGGGTATTCCGCTATTTGTTTGCTGGAAGAGACGCATATTGCTGACCAATACCTCATGGGCATTGGGGAAATATACATGATCACCGACATGTGCTGATATGGCATCCAGGAACTGGTGCAGTACCCTGGAGGCTGATGCCTGTGATATCCCCATCATATCACCAGTTGGTCTCTGGAAGGTACCTGTTGCTAGTATTCTTATGCCAACACATACCTTGGTTTCCACTGGGATGGGTTCCCCTCTGTTGGTTCTGTGTGTGAGGCGTGGCCTGCACAGCTCGACAATTTGCTGCAGGAGGTCTCTGTCCACTTTATAGCGCTCTACTATCTCCAGCTCATGTAACCCGTGGTAGGTGACCCTGGGCCTGTACACTCTTCTCCGTCTGCTCACTGTGGGTTGTCTGGCACCATCTGCATTGTCACCACCCTCAGCAAGTAGCCTATGTCTCCTTATGACAGCTATGGCAGCCCCTAGCATTTCTGCTCTGAGTTCAGCTTTTTCAGTTTTCACTTCTAATAGCTTACTCCTATCTTGCAGTGTCTCTTGAGAGGAACATCCTGCACTGCTGTTTGCAGAGTTTTAAGTGCTTGGCTGAGCTACTATTCTGCCTGTGTAATTGCCTGCTTCTAATTGTTTTCACCTGCTAGCTCCAGCAGTATTCCCTGCTAGCTTCCTACTAATTCTGTTGCTTCCTTTTTCCTTTCTGTTTCCTCAGGGGGGAGCAACATGCATACCAGCAGAAACACGCTCACAGTGGCTTACACGCGCACACACATGCTTACATGGTTCAGAATCTGCTTATTCGGGTTAAAACACACACACACCAGCGCAAACAGTGTTACAAGTCTACCAACAGGCTCCCACATGCTCAGTCTGCCTTACACGCGCGCACACTGCCCTACTTGTGCTTCATGGCATGCACACGTGCGCATACACGCCCAGCAAGAAACTTTGGTGTAAGCAACAGTGTACACCTTCCATTTCTTGACTTTCCCATGCTTATGTTGTGGCACTCTTCTTTCCATGAAATGTGTCTGACATCTGTCATGTAACACTGACCTCCAATGAACTGCATTTCTTTCTACCATTCCCCCCTGTGATGTCACCTATCTCCTACTCTATTCCTCCCCCTTATGTATCTCTTACACTACTCAGAATGTGCTCATTTGCTATGTGACAGTGGAATTCAGTATCCTAACACTCATTTACATCAGATTGCCTACTAATGCTTAGTTACATGTCTTAGACTCAGCTTCCCCCCTTAGCAACCACTAAACGGTGGCCATGTTGTTTTTGGTCTGCTGGTCCCTGCATTGTAAATCCATGTATTGCATAAAACCCACATTTGCGGGTTTATAACCTTCATTTTTATGTTTTATACAGCTCAACCCGTTTGCACGGGGCTGCGCTGCGTTTAAACATCGGCGAGTGCCGAAAAAAAAATATTTATTTTTCATATTTGCATCGGGGTACATTACCAATGGCCACATATTTGGCCATTGGCATGCTGCCTGACACATATGCACCCTTTATTTGGAGTTGACATGGCTCCATTGTGTTGTTTGCAGAAAAGTACTCAGTTGTCAACTGAGTACATTTCTGCAGCTAAAACGGCTCTTACACAGGCTGCTTTGGGCTTCCTGGATAGCTAATCTACCTCATTTGCATGCCTTTGGGCTGCAAGTGAGGTGATTAGCATATCCACGCCCACTCCGTGTAAGAGACGTTTTAGCTGGTCTCTTACACAAAATTTAGGGCTGTTCCTGGATCACGAAGGCTGCATGGAGTCTTACACTACTCAGACTCCGTGCAAGCCTTCGTGAATCCTGCCCACTGTGTCTTAGACACATCCATACACAGTAATTTCACAGTGACAGAATTGAGTATGTTATGTCTTTTCAGGGTGGTGAATGTGGAAGATTCAGAATATAGCTGCTTCAAATTGCCATTATATCAGAAGTATCAACTTGTTTTGTTAGTGGTAAAATACCATACTCAAGATTCGGTGTACTGACTAGAAGAGTGTAGTGAGGTCAGATTCAGCACTCAGCTGTAGTAAAATTTGTATAGATAGAATAGCAGTCATGGGTGCATTTTGTATTTGAATTTACAAAGAGAATGTATTTACAGTTTTTATTAAGAGCTCTGAAAGGCAGAGTGAGATAGTTTCCCTTGGACCTGATCATGCACAGTCTTTCAAAGGAAATT
Source organism: Protopterus annectens (assembly GCF_019279795.1). Lineage (NCBI taxonomy): Eukaryota > Metazoa > Chordata > Ceratodontiformes > Protopteridae > Protopterus > Protopterus annectens. The sequence continues at coordinate 622,783,704 of NC_056748.1, read as the reverse complement.
CCTGGCATAGTATATTTTACTTAGTTCCCTGAGTAACAGAAGGACATTCAGATATAAAATGTACTATATCATCTGGGTAAAGTGTTTTAAAGATGTTTGCCCTGTATTCAGTAATTCCAGTAAATAGCTGCACTACTTGCACCATTTTAAATGGTCTAACTTTTAGGTTCATAGGTGTGTACTAGGCTAATGGCCCTGGAGTCTTTACAAGCCTAGCCCATAGGATTACCCTGGCGTTGTGCTACCCAATCATAGTTCCCAGTGCCTCTGTCGAGTAGAGCCACTGGAGTGATCCCCGGGGTGAATTTTCTATTTCCCATCCACTCAGCAAGATTTCTCTTGAAGAGAGGGCCAGTGAGGTGATCTGCTTGACATGTATGGGAAGTCTATTCCAAAGCATGGGCAGTCTCTGGCTTATGAACCTGTCCTTCCAGCATGTTCTGTTGATTGTGGTAATGAGATTGAGGTCTCTGGAGCATGTGGTGTGGAGAGATTGGGATTTCATTAGATGTAGCATTTCTAACAGAGCTGAGTCAGACATGGCTTTGTAAATCAAGCAGAGATCGCCTCTAAGTAGGCGATATGAGACAGAGAATAGTTGGAGTTTTTGAGTCTGTCCATATAGGACAAGTGTTTAAGGTCTAGGATCCTCTTTGTGAGGTACTTTTGTGGCCTCTCCAGTTGTTGCAGGTGTCTAGTGAGGTACATGCCAAATGGGGCATTGTATTCAATGAATGGCCTAATGAGGGAAGAGTAGTGGGAGACAATGACCTCTTTCTTCCTGGATGCAAAACCCTTAGTAATGAGATGTGCCACATAGAAGAACTTTCTGACCACATTGGCAATATAGTGGTCAAAAGAGAGGTTGCTGTCAACTTGTGTTCCCAGATCTCATAACACCTTCTGTGTTCGGTGGACTACCATTGATGTGGTAATTCAAGGGAACCAGGTTTTTCCCAAGGGGGATGACAACATTTTTTGGCATTTAGCTTAAGGCCATGGTTCTGACACCTGTCATTGGTCTCAGTGAGGCCTTCCTGTAGGATGTCAACATCACTTGGGGTGTTAATAATAGCTCCCAACTTGCAATCATCTGTGAACTTTGTCAGCCATAGTCCCTTCGTGTTGGCCTGGACTTCGGAGAAGTAGATACCAAACAGGAGAGGACCCAGGACCGAACCCTGTGGGACTCCACTCATGACTTGTCTGCAGTCTAACTTGGAGTCAGCTACTTTCACACTCTGGGTTATATCTGTGAGCCAGTTTGCAACTCACCTAGTGATATAGGGGTTGATGCCTAGCTTAGTGAGTTTTTCTATGATTCCTGAGCGGGGAATGGTATCAAAGGCCTTGGCCAGATCAGGGTAGGCTGTATGAACCACCGTGCCTTCAGCCATAGCTCTGGTGACTGACTTGAAGAAGTCAACCAAGTTGAGCAAGCATGATCTACCCTTCACAAAACCATACTGTGTAGAATCCAGAGTTTGGAGATTCCCATATATCCTTGTTTAATAGATCCATGATGATGCATTCCATAGCTTTGCATATGAGACTCATCAGGCTAATGGGGCGAGAGTTCCCAGGGTCTGCAGTCACTCCTCCTTTGTGGAGATGATGACTGTAGCAGTGCACCGTTTGGTAGGGACAAAGCTTGAAGTGAGGCTGTGATTGAACAGGCACACAGGTGAGGTGCCAGTTCACTCTGTAGTTCATGTAGAACACAGCCAGGGATATTGTCGGGTCCCATAGAAGCTGTATTCTTGACCTTGGAGAGTGCTGTTTTAACCTGTGCAACAGTAATACTGGGTGCCTGGCAATCTACTGGTATTGTGATTGGTCCTTTGGTGGGGGGAGAGGGGTAAAGTTGGCACTGAATCTGTTGGCCAGTATATTGGCAATATCTGTTGGCTTGGTATAGGAGGTACAATTGTGCAATAGCTCAGAGCAAATCTGGGTGTGAATCAATCACCGGGTTGGGAGGGTGGCCTAATGGTTAAGGTGTTTGCCTTACAAACACAAGGTGCAGGGTTTGAGTCTCACAAGGGATAATTGGCTAGGCTTAAAATGGCTCGCATGGGCAGTTAGCTTAGTACTAATCTATGAACCTATGAGCTGAGACATACCTCCCTGGACTATGTGAAAAGAGACATGGAGGAGCTCTTGGATTATGTAGCCAAGCGGGTATGACCCTAGCCCTGAGCAGCATCATACATCACCCAGAATTATACCTTTCTAAAAAGTGAGAAGGCACTCTCTTTTTCAATTAAATCATGGTTTTATATTGAGAAAGACTTGAATGCCAAGTGAAGTTGTATAAATTGTGATTATTTTCTGGGTGGAGGTGTGACTGCTATATTGCCTGTTGACAGATCTAAGAGAATTTATCAAGCCTAAATATCTAGCTTTTGCCATTTCAAAGTTATTCAACAACAGAGCTAAGTGTATGAAAAATTCATCACCTTCCTCCCTGTTATTGTTGTGTTCTTCAACCCAGTGACTCTGTTGTCTGCCCCTTATGCTAATTTGAGCATAAAATTCTCTCCCCCTCTCCTTTTATTGTCTGTTGTCATTAAGTGCATAAATCGATCTGTTGCTGTCAATTTTCCTTCTCTCCTCGACTGAAGGGTTCGGATTCGAGTTTTCAGATCTGACTCTGCTGCTGTAAAACCTCGTGGCAACCTTGAACTCTCGAGCGTCTCCTTACCCAGAATGCACCACCCTCATTACCTCAGATCTCATTTGCCACTTCCAACAAAAAGCCATGGTCTGTTGTTCTCTCGAGCTTGTGTGATAAGTAACCAGTTTAAAAACTTAAATTTGTCTCTGCTTCTTATAATTGTTTGTAGATTGTTTTTCTGTCTACTGTTCATTTTCTCCCTTACCTTCCAGAAAGTTGCTGCCTTTTTCCTTCCCTTTACCATTCGCTGTATTTCCCATTACTTTTGTTTAACAACAACAAAAAAGTTTTTTGTGTTAGATATTGTATTTCTGCTTTGGTAGTTGTTTTGGTTGTGCTGGTCTTCTCTTTTGTAGTGATGGCTGACAAAGACAAGAGCCCAGCTGGGTTAAAAAAAAACGTGGGAAATGTGGTCAGAAGATCTCTATGTCTGACTTGCACACCTTGTGTGTTTTTTGCTTGGGACCTCTCTGCCTCCAGGAGAATTGCTCGATCTGCTTTGTTTTCAACCCTAAGGCATTGGTAGATCACAGAAACAAATTTATTCTAAAGGGACTTTTGCCTTCTTCCTTTGACAAAGCTATATCTGGATCTTCCAAAGAGAAACCTAAAAAGACAGCTATTACTTCTCCGAGCACTTCTTCAGTATCCTGTAAGTCCTTAGAAAGATCAACACACAGAACTTTTTCAGATCCTATTGTATTTTTGAATCATTCAAAGAAGAGACAAAAATTATCGGATTCAATTCTTTTGTCAGATTCTACTAAGCCCAAATTCAAGTCCTTGGATCTGATGGCTTCTTCAGATCTAAAGTCTCTGATGAGCAAAGATTCATCAGATCTAAAGAACTCAGATCAGATACTATTCTGCTTAGGATGAGGTACTCTACTTCTGTGGACTCAATTCCATCCAGAGTACCTTCTCCCTTTTTAGAAAGATCAAGGATTCTGTTGGCTCTACCCACCTGTTCATCCAGAAGTGTCATGGAAGAAGACATAGAGAGGCTAGTGATAAAGATGCTCTTGTCTTGACTCCTACCCCATCGGGTCGGGAAGCCCATGCATCCACTCCTCCTCTACCAATTCCTCCTTTGACTCCTATCCAGGTTTCAGAGCCCTTGGATCTGAATCATCCAGCAACACTTCTTTTGGATCAGAGGATTCTGAAATTTTGGGATCCGAGACTTCCTCTGAGCTCTTTGGTTCAATTAGATCTGGAGCCAATTCTACCCTGTCAGGTCCAAGGTGCTACAGTTGACTCTGAGGTTTTCAGAGCCATCTCAGAGCCTCAGGGATGGTCAGTTTGGGTCTGACTTCGGCCTCTGGGCAGCTGTCCTCTGGGCAGGGTGGGACTGTGGATCAGAGGCTTGGCCTTTCAGATCTGTGTCCTTATGCATCTCTGGGATGGTCTGCCTTTAGGGTTTTGGAGAGAGCTTTTTCTGCACCTCAGACTCAAGTGATGCCTTCCACTTCAGATCCCATGTCCTCATCTGTTTCACCTTTGCTCTTACAGTGTCAGCTATCCTCTCTACAGGGACAGTCAATACCATAAACATAGGCTTCCCAATAGGGTATCCTCTCCTCTCCTGATACCTCACCAGAGTACCCCACTGAGGAGATCCCTAAGAAGAGGACATGCAAGAGGAAGCATATTGATTCCCCTGAATCAATCACCAAGGAGACGGATTTTGATGAGGGCAAAGGGTCCCCACTGTCACCTTCTAAGGATGTCTCATTCATAGTCATCCTGGAAATCCTGAAACAGAGAGGTGGCTGGAAATCCAGCAAAACCCTTCACCATAGGAATTTGTACTACTGGAGGCTTTTGATACCAGTCTGTCTACTACCAGGGTTGCTGCCATCTGCTGATGAGCTTGTGGATTTGGTCCCAAAAAGTCGGATAAAATTGTGACTCCTCCAGAGTCTAAACAGTTTTGTTTGAAAGGTCCACCTGTTGATGGCATGGCAGCAGCCACTAGAAAGGAGGTTTCTGACAGAAGTGTCTGTCTATCCTCCTGACAATGAGTTGCAGGTGATGGACAGATTTGGGAAGCACTTCTTTGCTTCAGCGACCTTTGCTTTAAAGTCTCTGAATTAGATGGCACATTTTACTAGTCTTCAGAGGCATCTGATTAAGGAACTTTCAGGTGCTCTCACAGGAACCGTATCTGAAGAGGTGAAAGATTCCGTCACTTCTCAGCTGGCGACCCTACAATCAATTTCTCCATAAGGCTTATTTCTAATGTGGCAGAAGGAACGTCAAGGGCAGTGTGTTCAGGTGTAGCCATTAGGAGACATGCCTGGATGCATTTGTGCAATTTTGCGGAGCCTTATAAGTATATGTTCATCAGTGCTTCCTTTGACGGCACCTCTCTTTTTGATCCCAAGGTGAGAGATACATTGTCCAGGTGTGAGAGGGATGGAAAGAGCATTTCTGCCGTGGGCATATGTTTTTCCACCCCCTCCCCCAAAAATACTTTTCAAGGAATCATCAAGGTGGTGGAAAGATGTGGTTCAGGAAATCACAATTTTTTTTTCCAGGACACACATGGAAGATGTTCCCCCAGAGGCAGAGGGGAGAGTTCAAATGACTATAGATGCTGCCCTCATGGCAGAGGAGGCCCACAGCATCAGGGGTCCAGAGAACCTTTCTTTGGCAAACCCTTCCGGCGCTCCTGAAAGGAGGCTCAACTGTCCCCCTCTTGAGGCAATCAGGGGTCATTTGTCCCTACACTGGAGAGCCTGCCTAGAAATAACAAAAGACACTTGGGTACAGAGGATCGTATCCAGAGGTTATATAATTCCATTTTCCCTTTGTCCTCTAAATTCCAGGAAAATTCCCAATGTTACACCCAATCAGAGGGAACAAGCAGCAATTCCAATACAAAAGCTGCTAAACAAAAGAGTCATCCAAGACATCCTCCCAGACCTGAAAGGATCTGTAACTTACTCAGGATTCTTTTTAGTGTCTAAGAAAACAGGGGACTGGAGACCATATCTGGATCTCAGTGGTCTGAACAACTTTGTTTGGAAACCAAAGTTCCTAATGGTCATGGTTCAATTGATTCTTCCTTTTCTGGAAAAAGATGATTGAATGTGCTCAACAGATCTCCAGGATGTGTACTATCACATAAAAATGAACATATGATCTAGGAAATTCTTATGCTTCCAGCTAGGGGCCAGTCATTACCAGTTCAGAGCACTGCCCTTTGGTCTCAGCTTAGCCGCCAGGGTGTTCACCAAATGTTATGGCAGTGGCAGCAGCTCACTTCAGACTCATGGATTCTGGGTGTTTCCTTACTTAGACAACTGGCTCATCTCCTCCCAAACCAGGCATCAACTCGCCATGGCAAGAGAAAATGTAATCCAAATTTGTGCTCAGGCGTAACCATAAATTTCAAAGTCTCATCTGCAACCATCTCAAACTATGGAATTTATAGGAGAACTACTCAACACAAGGTCAGCAATAGCTTCTATTCCCCTTTCCAGAGTTCAAACTTTGAAATCACAAGTCAACAAGATACTCTGCAGTACCACAGTCCCAGCTTGTCTGGTCCTACAAGCACTAGGATCTGTGGTGGCAGCCATATCCCTTGTTCTGCTGGCCAGATTTCACATGAGGATTTTTTAATGGATGTTGGTATCTCAATGGTCAATATGTCAGCTTCCCCTATCAGCCCCAATTCAGATCACCAAATTGTGCAAAAAAGACCTGATGTGGTGGACCCAGTCAGAACTACTACACGACCATCTGTTTGTCCCTTCTCACCCCATAGCCATAGTGACCACAGATGCTTCCCAGCTGGGGAGGGGGACATTACCTGGCAAAGATGGTCCAAGACATATGGTACCCCAAAGAGGCCAATTTGCATGTCAACATTCTGGAGTTGAAAACAGTGCTTTTAGCATTGCAAGCCTTTCAGGATGCTCTCCTGCCAGGAACAATTGCAATACAAACAGACAACATGTCAGTGGTTTGGTACATCAACAAACAAGGCGGAATCAAATCATGCCCCCTGTATCGAGAAGCACTATATGAGTGTGGCAATGGGCAATTTCTTCCAACTGCTTTCTCTTAGCAGTGCATATTCTGGGGAAGACCAACGTGCTAGTTGAAAAACTAAGCAGGCCATTTTGTTACCTCATGAATGGTCCCTCAACTGGAAACTGGTGGACATGATTTTCTGCAAATGGGGGCAGTCTTGCTGCAATCTCTTTGCATCTCCCCTAAACAACAAGTGCAGCAGCTACTTTGCCCTTATCCCCCCTCAGGGGAGTCCCTAAGGGATGCTGTAATTCATGATTGGCCCCCAGATTACTGTATGCTTATCCTTTGATCCTTCTGATATCAAAATTCCTTCAGAGAGCTGCCAGGTTGAAGAGTAAGGTCATTCTTATTGCTCCTTTTGGCCTCAACAGATTTGGTTCCCCTTCTTGTGGCCTCATTTGATCCATCAACCCTGGATTCTGGATCCAGTTCCAGACTTTGTCTCACCCAGCAGAAATGGTATATCCGGGTCTTCCAAAGCTCAAGCTGACAGCCTGGTCTCTCCATTTCCAGTAATAGCCAGACAACCTATGCTCTCCTGCCCAGCTTAATGAATTCTATTACCTTCCCTCAAACCATCTATGAGGAAAACTTATGCTAGCAATTGGAAAAGATTTGTGCATTGGGCACTTGAAAATGATGTGGATCCATTTTCTTCACCGATTCACACTATCCTGGATTATTTGTGGTTACTTTTTGATCAAGGAGACAGTTCTTCCACAGTAAAGGTTCAATTAGCAGCAATTTCCAATTTCCATGTTGGTCTTGATGGCTCTTTCCTTGCTTCAGATAAACTTTGTAAGACCTTTCTGCTTGGAACACTTTTGTTGAGATCTCCAGTTAAAGATCCTACACCATGGGACAACTCTGGCACTGCAAGGGTTGGTTCTTCCATCCTTCAAACCTGCAAATACTTGTCATCTCAAATTTCTATCTTGGAAGACTTAGTTTTTGGTGGCCATTACTTTGGACAGAAAAAATTTAGAAATTCAGGCTTTATCGGTGAAGCCTCCATACCTAATTTTAAATAGAGTTATATTGCAAATTAATGCAGCCTTTTTGCCCAGAGTTGTATCAGAATTTAACATTAACCTATCAACCTTCCAGCGTTCTTCCCAAATTATACAAAGATGAATATTTGTTGCAGTCACTAGATGTGTATAGGCAATTGTGGTTTTACTTACACAGAACAAAGGACTTCAGAAAATCAGATCAGTTAGGAATTAGAGTACTGAACAAAAACAAAGATTTAAAGAAAATTTATCAGAGAAAAATATATTAAATGTCATCCCATTATGTTTCGTGTATGTCACAACCAAAGAAGATATGATGCCAATCAGCTTTAATATCTAACTTACATCTCCAACATGCAGTTCTAATATTGAACATTGGTTCAATTCTAATCGGTGTAAAAAAAGATCTATGCAAAAATCTCCATGAAAATAATCTCCACTTAGATGAACCTTGTAGTTTGCTTAGATGAAAACAAAATAATGTTTTTATCTTCATCATTAGAAGTTTCATTATTTATAAATTTAAAATCATTCCAATAGCTTTCCTTAACAAATTCCAGCTCTTTTTTAATCACTGTATAGACAAAAGACCCTTCCCTGTAATCTTCTGTTGTACCAAAAAGTAAAATAAAACAGTTACCTTGGGAGTAGATACTCTTAAGCTAGATTGCATTAAATTAATTGTATTTTCTACACATTGTCTACAATTTTGCAATTTCAACTAAATGTCTTTCCCCAAATCATATTTATTAATTAATTATGTTTTGAGCAGAATATAATTTCTCATTATCCATTAGCTGGAACCAATATACTAAATTATTTTCTTTAGAAATATGTGTTGCACGTAAGTTTCAAGTAGAAATAGTATTTTGTATGAAAGTCATTGGAAAAATAAGGGGGGAAAGCATGCTTTATACATTGGATATTTATAGATGAAATTTCTCAAAAATTTTATTAAGATAGAGATATAAGAGGAATTAATTTTATGATTTGTATTATTTAGAAAATAATCTTGTAAATACCAAAACAAAGCATTATTTAATATTAGATTTAATATTGTGTTGGGAAAATGAAATATCCCCTTTTATGGAGCATACTAACTGTTGCAAGATAAGTAATAAAAAATGGAAGAATGATTCTGCTTCCTCTTTTAACAAGTTCTCTAATACCTTGAAAGAAGTCATCAGGAACTTGTGAACATTAAGTCAAATACTCTGAGGGTCACTTCCTCATACAATATATGGAAGTGCTTAAAATAATTTTTAGATAAATGGTTATACATCTGGCTTATTAGCTAATTCATGGTATTCTAATATGTTATTTATATAATAGACACCTTTGTAATTAGTTTTGTTGTGTTTTTTGAATGGTGGTTTGCTTTTTTCATATTGTTATATATTTATGTTGTTTTTCTGAGTGATATTAACTGATTCTTTTTTATATAAATAAAAAACAATAATTTGAAATAAAAAAAAAATCATATCAGTTAGTTGTTTCTTTTCCAAGAAAGAATGTTCCCCAGTAGGCAAACAGTCCCCATTGTAAAATGTAGGTAAAACAGAAGAAAACAGCAATGGTAAACTGAAGCACAACTTGTATCACCATTTAGTAAAATAAAATAACATTTATTTTCAAGTAGGTAAGTGCTTTCACCACAAAATGTGGCTTCATCAGACCATTTACAAATAAAAGTGCATAAACTGCCAAACATTTCCATTTATACATAACACCTCCCCCTAATTAAATTCAAATATTTGTTGTAGCAAATCAATTCAGCAAAAAATGCCCCCTAGTTGCTTGACATCATAAACAGATTAAAACAGCAACAAATTAACTATTTAGTTGCTGATAACTTTTGTTAGATGAAAGGATAGATGTGGACTTGTACGATTATTTAAAAGTAGAGTTTCCCATTATCAGTACTATAGTTGGGATCCCCAAGGTACATAAAAATGTCATGGATCCCCCCTTCCGTCCTATTATATCTGGAAACAAGTCCAAAACTTTTCCTTTTGGATCAGTCATAGATAAATGGTTAAAACCCATATACAAAGTTACAACACATTTACTGGTTGATTCCTGGGACTTTTTAAGAAGACTTACACCGGAACTGATTACGCCTGGTATTTGTTAGTCACCATTGATGTAGTGGATCTGTTTTCTAGCATTCCCCAGGAAGAAGGAATGAGAAGATTCATTAACAGTATAGACAAATATAGCACTTTAGGATGGGACAAAAAATCCCTACTTATAGAATTTATGGAAGTAGTGTTAATACACCACTATGTGCTGTTTGAGGGGGAATACTATAGACAAAGTAAAGGTGTAGCTATGGGAGCAGCTTGTGCTCCCATATTTGCAAATTTATTTTTGTTAGGTTGGGAAACAGAACATATATTGGAGACTGAATGGAATAATTATATTAATCTTTACACGCGATTTTTGGACGACATATTTATTATTTAGAAGGGTGGAGAGACTAAATTATGTGAATTTATGAAATATTTGAATACCAGAAATAAATTCTTGAGTTTTACGTTCAGTACAGAATCTGAATCTACATCATACCTCGACACATATATTAATGTGGAGAATGGAAAGTTTAAATCTAAAATATATAGAAAAAGTACATTTAGCAACTCTTATTTACAATATAATAGTTGCCATCCTTACTCCCAAAAAAGAAGTATTATAAAAGGACATATATAAGAGCAGCGAGGATGACATCTGATTATTCAGATCTGTTAACTGAATTAGTTAGTTTGTTGATTGAATTGTTGACGTTAGTGTTGGATCACAATGTTTTTCTTTTTGGACACCAGATGTTTAGACAATGCAATGGCGTAGCTATGGGCACTTCTTGTGCCAAGAGCTACGCCAATGCAGTAATGGTTACTTGGGAAGAGGAGTATGTGTTCGCAGGTCCTTTTAAAGAACATATACGTTTCTATCATAGATTTGTGGATGATGTTTTTATCCTTTGGGAGGGAGATGTTGACAGTCTCAATAAATTTTTAAGTTTTATTAATGGATCCACAGAGTTTTTACGCTTTACGTATAGAGTGTCACATCAAGAATTAGAGTTTTTAGATGTAGTAGTTGTGAGAGCTACAAATGGGTCTATTTACACCAAACTATATAGGAAGGATTGTCATGTGAATCACCTCCTTCACAGGAGTAGTGCACATCCACCCCATGTTTTTAAGAATGTTGTCACTAACCAGGCTATGAGGGCCTCTAGATTAAATGTTAGAGATGCAGATTTTAATAATGAGATGGCTAGAGTCGTTGGGTTCTTGAGGGAAAGAGGGTATGATGAAAGGACCCTGAATGAGCACATACCCACAGTCACTCAGAAGCGAGGTCTGGAAGCCAAACCATATTTCTCTAATAAGAGAGCTCCAACGCAGAATTCTAGAGATAACATGAAGCAAACAAAATTGAGAATGTCTCTGAAATACACTAATGATATTGGCAGGTACACTGAAATTATTAAGAAACATTGGCAAGTATTATTAACAGATAACACCATAGCATGCCTAGTTGATACTATACCCAGGTTTAGTTACAGGAATGATAAGTGTATTAAGAGGAGGTTATGTTACCCAAAGGAGAATAGAATACATGGTGAATCTACGGGTACAATTCAATGTGGAGCATGTAATTGGTGTAGTTACATACATATTGGAAATTCCTTCTATCACCCGGATCAAAGTAAGGAATATTTTTTTCATGTTTCTGCTACATGTAACAGCAGACATGTGGTATGTTCCAAATTCTATATCGGCAAGACAGACAGACATCTTAGAGAACGTATCAGGGAACATGTTTACAACATCAGGAAAGGGAGCCAGACTAATGCCCTTTCCAAACATGTAGCTATCACAGATGATTCACATGTGTTTAGTTTCAGGGTTATCTGCTTGTTGCAAGAAAGTTTAAGACAAGGAGATATTTGCAACAGAACAGAGAATTTGGAAGCTATTTGGATCACCAAATTGAGAAGCACTGAGGGGCATGGGCTCAATGAGTGCATTCCCTTAAAATCTAGACTAAAGATGAGGCCCCTTAGGAGATAATTTGTGTGAGTTTAGTTATTGCTTTTGAATGTTTTTATGTATTAAATGCATTTGTATATATGTTTTATATAAATTGAGCATATTTTATTTGTATTGACAATGTTACATGTGTTATAGTACTGTTTTTTATGTGTATAGATATATATTCTCTATATTTTCTATATATTGGTAGTGCCTTTAAGATAAATAGAGCATCTCAGGAATGTGAACATATGATATGTCAGCTGATATAAAAGGGGTGTATGTTTTAGTGCTTAGTATACACTAGAAAAGTTCTTCTAAGAACATATCAATTTTACGGTACCCAATGTTAACTTCATTGGTAGAAGAAATTTCATAATTCCCAGAATTCAATAGGATATAATTAATTGTATTAATGTATTCAGTGGTATCATATAGTACAACCCCCCCTCCTTTGTCAGGTTTCATAATTCGCACATTACCATTCTTTTTAAGTTCATTCATTAGGTTGTACTCAATATAACTCAAAATTGTGTTTCATTTTAATATTTTTACATTGATTGGCATATTCATACATTTCATCTATAACCAGCTTTTCAAATGTTGCCAATGTATTGTTCATAGGGGGAGTGTATATACCTCTTTTTTTGAACTCACTACTCAATCCCTTTTCTTTTCCATCAAACTGTATGCAAAGATTCATTTTCCTTAAATATTTCTTAAAATCAACTATATATTCAACTATGTTTATCAGTCTGTTAGGAACAAATTTCATCCCTTTTGTAAATAACTGAAAGTGTTCCTTTTTAAGATCTAATTGAGTGTAGTTAAAAATACTACTTGAAAATAAATGTGATTATATTTTACTGAATGGTGATACAAGTCATGCTTCAGTTTACCGTTGCTGTTTTCTTCTAGTTGTTTTTTTTTTTTTTTGCAGAAAAGAAATTGGGCAAACCATTGTCTAGAGTTTCCCTAACCAAATGCCTCACTAATTGCATTTTTTTCAGTTATGATAAATTGCATTTGCCTTTAACTAAGCAATTGCATGCTCATTCTACATGATCCATAGAAGATTCATCGGTATTTCATTCTAGAGCCTCCATGAAAGATATTTGTGCAGCAGCAACTTGAACTTCATCTCACACCTTCATATCTCATTACAAGCTAGACTTAGTGTCTAGAAGTAGGGCATTCTTTGGCTCAGTGGTACTCAGGAATATCCTTCCTTGAGGCCACCCTGGGATTATAGTAGCTGAGGACTTTTTCCCATCAGTCGAGGATGGAATGAAAATTGACATCAGATAAAGAAGTTAAGTACTTTACCATAACATCTGATGTTATGCAAGTCATCATTCATCACCATAAGGTCTATGATCTGATATCGGACTAGAGACCGATCCAAGGCTCTAGCTCCTCCTCCTCTCATGATGTCCTCTGACCCCCAGATCTCATTTGCCATCTATCCTGTGCAGAAACATGTTCCTCTGACTCTAGCTAGATAAGTGCTTTCTTGCCTTTTTTCTCATACCTTAAGTAGAGTTGTTAGAGTAGTTTTTGCTAGTGTAGTTTGGGGCTGTGAGTTTTTGTTCCTGTAGTTATTACCTCCCTTTCCCTAGCTTAGTTTTCAGTTTAGTTAGTGTGCATTGGGTTTTGGTGCCCTTTTTTTTTGTCGCCAATAGTGCTGTAGTGTTGTTGGTGTGTTTTTAGTAGTATAGTTTGTTTCTCTCTCTCTTTTAGTGTTAGAGTTATGTCTAACAAGCCTGGCTTTAAGAAATGCTTCTTGTGTGGTCAGAAAATGCCTAATTTTGACACACACGAGGAGTGCTTGTATTGATTGGGTGCTTCACACCTGGAGGTTCAGTGTGACATTTGTGCCATGTTCAACCCCAGGGCTTTAGTGGAGTGCTGCAATAAACTCTTACTAAAGGGTTTGGCCCTTCATTTCCCCCTCGAAAGCTTCCTCTTCCAATCCAAAAAGGAAGACCCCTTTTCTCCAGCCAGTTCCATCTAAGAACCTATGGTTGTTGGATCCTAAGTCTCTAGATCCAATTCCAGCCATTCCATCTTGGATCCAAGGTCTTCGGAGCCGAGAGTAGCAGAGCTCTCTCTTGGCTCCAGGGTCTCTCCAGATCAGAGGTCCTCAGATCTGACCAGTTCATCTGTTCCATCAGCTGTGTTTGCTAGGCCTTCAGATGTGATGGGATAGTCAGATCCTATTTTAGGTCTTGGAGGAGGTAGTCATCAATTCTTCCTCTAAACAGATGCAGCCCACTCCGAGACATCACAGCCATACTCAAGAACACAGTAGTAGGTCAGGGAGATCTCTTTTAAGTCCACCCACTCCTCTTCCTCCTCCAGATCTTCGAGGTGTCTCTTGCTCTCAGATATAGACAGGAAGATGAGCTTCCTCAAGGACCAAATAGAATTGGGGCTCCTGGCTTCCCTGGCTCATCTGGCCAGGGGAGCCTTATCCCTCCTGGTTTCTCATTCTCCTCATCCAACAATGGTGACTTCGGAGTCTAGGGACCAGGACATCAGCATTCAGATTCTGGCGAGGCTGAGTATTCTCCCTTTTTTCACCCAGTCGTGGTTCTTGGCTTATTCTCTTCCCCCACCCTCGGAGTAGGGTGAGTCCCATATCAGTGTGGTTGACACCGGCTCAACAGGGGGGGTCTGGTACCATCTTCTCAGACAGATCCCTTCCCCTTGACACCTCTGGGCAGGTATCATCCACGGGTCGCTGTGCTGTTTCCAGACTCATTCCTCCTCGCTAGGTGACCTCTCCCTCAGATGTGGGGATGGGCCTGCTTCCAGCCCCTTGGCTTTCCAGGTGTTAGAGAGGAGCTTTACCAGATCTGGAGCTTCCTCTGCCACACCTCCCGGTCCCTCCCTTTGGCTGGTGAGGCCTCCCATCCTGTCCAGGGTCAGCCCTCCTGATTGAGCCTTCGGGTGGTTTCCTCAACCTCTGGGAGTCCCTGTTTCTTTTGAGTCCTCCCTGGAGCCCCCTGCAGAGGAGGTTCATCATAAGAGAAGGTGCAAAAGGAGGCACTTGGACTCCCCTGTGGAGTCTCTCACCAAAGATACGGACCTCAAGGAAGAAGATGGGTCCCCCAGATCTCTGCCGGACAGTGTTTCCTTTGGAGACATCCTTGAACTCCTGAAGCAAAAGGGTGGATGGTCTCCCCAAACCCCATCTTTGGAGGAGTCCGTATTTCTGAAGGCCTTCAGGATGGGCCTGTCTACCTCCTGGGTGTCCCCCTCCCACTGATGAGTTGGTAGATCTGATCACATCACCAGCAATGGCCTGGATGGGAGTCTCACATGGTGGAGCCTGTTCCAAAAAGGGTCAAAAGGTTTCTTAGTCCTCCTGCAAACCATTCCTTCTGGAGCAAAGGTGTCCCAGTCATAGTGGTTGCCGGCACCACTAAAAAGGAGCTAGCAGAACAGAGCTCCACAATCCATACCTCAAACAGGGAGCCCTGGGAGATGGACTGTTTTGGGAAATGTGTACACCTCAGCTACCTTTGGACTGACAGCACCAAATTATTTGTCACATTTTATCCAACTCCAAAGGGATTTGGTCCAAGAGGTTTCTACTTCCCTTACAGAATTGTTGCCGGTGGAGGACCTCAAGAAGGTGTATCCCAAGCTATACACTCTGACTTCCCTCACAAATTCCTAAATGAGGTTAGTTTCCAAAGATGCAGAAGCTAACTCTTGGGCAGCTGGTACAGGCATTTCTTTGAGGCGTCATGCCTGGTTACATTTATGCAGGATTGCGGAACCCTTCAACATATCCTTTATTAATGCCCCTTTAATGGTTCCACTCTGTTTGGACCTTTCATGAAGGACACTTTCACCCACAGTGAGCATGAATGGAAGGCTCTGTCTGCAGTAGGGATAAAGCTTTCTGCTCCCCAAAGGTCCTTCTGTAAGACCCAGTGGGAAACTAGGAAGATGTGGTTCCATACATCACAGTCTCCCTTTCAGAAAGCTCCTGAGGATTCCTCTTCTAGATGCAGAGGGAGAGGTTTCAGTGGACGACGATGCCCCCAAAGCAGGGGGCTCTGCAAAATCAGGGCTCCAGGGAGCCCTTCTCTGAGCAGCCCTATCAGTGCTTCTGAAGCACTTATGGGCTGCTCTGCCCTGGAGGCAGTCAGGGGTCACATTTCCATACACCCATTAGCCTGGACAAACATCACCTCAGATCAATGGGTGTTAAAACATTTATTATTTCCAGGGGCTATTTCATTCCCTTTTTGGAAGACCCTCCAGTAAGACATTACCTCCCAGATGTTCCACCCAGTCAGAGGGAGTTGGCCTTCAAAGAAGTTCAACAACTTCTTTTAAAAACAGCAATCCAGGAGGTCTCAGCAGGACAATTCGGATCTGGCACTTACTATTGCTTCTTTTTGGTGCCAAAAAATACAGGGCACCTACATCTTATTCTGGATCTCAGCGAACTCAATCTTTCAGTAAAGAAATCAAAGTTCTGGATGGTCACTGCTCAGTCCATTCTGCCCCTTTTATGCAAGGATGTTTGGATGTGCTGTTTAGATCTCCAGGATGCCTACTATCACATCAAATAGACAAGCGTTCCAGGAGACATCTTTGCTTCTGTATAGGAGCCAATCACTACCAGTTCAGAGCACTACCCTTTGGTCTCACCACAGCCTCTTGGATGTTTACCAAATGTATGTCAGTGGAAGCAGCTCACCTGCAACTGGAGGGGGCTCCAGGTCTTTTCATACCTTGGTGATTGGCTCCTCACAGCACCTTTGAGGCATCGACTGATACAAGAGATTCATTATTTTCTTCCCCTTATCCATCAGTTGGGGATCACCATCAACCTTGTGAAATCCATTCTGATCCCCAGTCAATAGTTGGAATTCATAGGAGTTCAGTTAGACTCTGTTTCAGAGATTGCAGCTTTATCTTTACGCAGAATTCAGCTGATACGGGAACAGGTCACTCAGATCTTAGACCTATCGTGCCCCGCCCGCCCAGTTCACCTAGTTCTTCGGGCTCTCAGATTTATGGCCTCAGCCATTCATCTTACTCCTCTGGCCAGGTACAAAATGCAAATGTTACAGTGGACCTTAGCTGTCCAGTGGTTGTCTCTGCTTCATCACCTGTCTATGACCATAAAACTGATGCCTGTGTGCAGACGTCACCTCCAGTGGTGGCTTCAATATCAGGATCTCTCTCTCTAGGCAGGTCCTTTTTCTCTCCCTCTTCCCATGGCCACAGTGATGATGGATGCCTCCCTGCTGGGTGGGGCGGGCATTTTCAGGGGAAGACTGTCCAAGGCACATGGTCTCCAATAGAGACAAAGTTTCATATAAACCTTCTAGAGACGAGAGCAGTTCTTCTATCATTGCAAGCCTTCCATGACCGCCTCCCTGTAGGGATGATTGCAATTCAGACAGACAACACGGCTGTGGTCTGGTATGTCAACAAGCAGGGGGAACATGTTCTTACCCATTGTGCAGAGAGGCCATGAGAGTGTGGGAATGGGCGATATCCTTTTGCTGCTTCCTTACTGCAATGCACATACCCGGGGATTCAGGATATTGGCTGACAGGCTCAGCAGATCAATCTTGAGTCCTCATGAGTGGCCCCTCAAGCCTTCTGTCATAGAGCAGATTTTTGACCCTTGGGGTCAACTGTGCCTTTTTGCCTCCCCAACCAACCACAAATGCAGCAGGTACTTCACCCTGATCCCCCCCCCCCTCTGGGGGAGTCACAGAGTGACTCTCTAGTCCACATTGGCCTTCAGATCTCCTTTATGCCTACCTTCCTGTCCCATTAATACCCAAGGTTCTGTAGAAAGTGCAACACCTGAGGACATCCATGATGCTCATTGCCCCTTTCTGGCCTTGTCATCAGGTCTCATCTGAAGTACCCGTCATGAGTACAGGATCCCCGCCAGGATCTGATTTCCCACCCATCATGGCTTCCTCTCCCAAACCTTCGGACCCTTTGTCTAACAGCATGGTTTCTCCATTTCCAGTGATCATAAAACAGTCCAGGCTGGCATCGCCCATTAAACATATCATTCTAACCTCCCAGAAACCCTCCACTAGAAAGGTATATAGTAGCAAGTGGAAAAGGTTTTCTATCTGGGCTAAGAGCAGGAATCTGGATACCTTTTCTGCTTCAGTTTCAGACATTCTTTTGTTCTTGTCTTCCCTTTTTCAAGCAGAAGCCAGTTATTCTACTATCAAGCTTCAGTTGGTGGCAGTTTCCAAATTTCATGAGAGCTCTGAGCCTACCTTTTTGTCTAGGCTTTGTAAAATGTTTGTAAAAGGTTTTTTTCTGCTCGTCCACTGATTAAATATCCTTCCCCTCCTTGGGACCTCACGCTGGTTTTGCAATCTTTGACTAGGAGTCCCTTTGAGCCTGGTAGTTCCAGCAATCTCAAGTTTCTGTCTTGGGAGACGGGTTTCCTGGTGGCTATTACCTCAGCTCAGAGGGTCTCAGAAGTGCAAGCTCTCACCATTACTCCTCCTTACATGATTTTTCACAAGGACAGTCTTTATTAAGATGAACCCCCTCCTTCTTGCCCAAGATTGCTTCTGAATCTTCTCTAAGCCAATGTATTCAACTTCCAGTGTTCTTCTCCAACTATCCCAACAAAGGTGAGTACTTCCTTTATACCGTGAACCATCACCAACAGTTACAGTTTTACCTGCATAGGATAAAATGTTTTCGCAAGTCAGAACAACTTTTTGTGGCTTCTTCCCTAGCAGACATGGTCTTCCAGTTTCTAAGGTCACTATTTCTAAATGGATATCTAGCTGTATTTCCACGGTCTAGGAATTTGCCCACCTTGAGGTTCCAAGAAAAGTCAAGGCTCACTCCACTAGGTCTATAGCAACTTCTTCAGACTTTTTAGCAAGGCTTTCTGTTGATGACATTTGTGCTGCTGCCACTTGGTCTAACCCTCACACATTTATTTCTCGCTACAAGATTGATCTGATTTCTAGGAGAAGGGCTTCCTTTGGCTCCACAGTGCTCCGGCATGTCCTTCCTTGATGCCTCCCAGGGTGATGGTAGCTGGGTACTCTGATCCTGTGGTGATGAATGATGACTTGGATAACATCCAATTAAGAATTAGGTACTTACCATAACTCAGCATCTGTGTTATCCTACTTCATCATTCATCACATTTTTCCCTCCCACCATCCCCCTCCTTGTAGATCAGGGAGGTAGTTGGAGTTTCCCTCCAGTCTTGTGGGAGTAGTCTTGGGGTTGTGTTGCAGCAAACTCAATCTGGAGCTCAGAGGGCAGCAGGGCATCATGGGAGAAGGAAGAGCTAGAGCCTTAGATCTGTCTGTAGTATGTTGCCAGCTCAGATACAATATCGGATCCTTGACCCTATGGTGATGAATGATGATGTAGGATAACACACATGCCAAGTTATGGTAAGTACATAACTCTTAGTTCCATCTGTGTTGTCCATTTTCATTCCTCCTTGAATCCCCACTCACCAACCCCCACCCAGTGTTATCTGAGGAGCAAGTGGATAGAGACAGCCTTGGGTGGACTTTCCCTTGCCTTTTATGAGACCAGATATAGTTTTGTGCTTCTGTTATCTGCTATTTTTTCTGCTTATAATTATTTCTATATGAGTAAAAAGTTAGTCTTTTGTTATAGTCTGCAAATAAGATCTTAGGTAATTGGGGTGGTGCATTCTTGGTAAGGGAGAAGCTTGAGAGTTCAAGGTTACCACAAGCTTTTACAACAGCTGAGTTGGATCCGAGGGCTCGGATCCAAACCCATCAGTTGAGGAGGAATGAAAATGGACAACACAGATAGAATGTTACGGTAAGTAAATAACTTCTTTTTTTGTAAAGGCATCTCCTTTAAGGTATTACTTTTATCCTCCCATTGCATTCAGTATATCCAGAATAGCGAGTGTCCACCCAGCTAACCCATCTTGATCTTTTATACTTTGTGGCTCTTGAGTTGCCTACCCTTAGTACAAATTTCTCCCAGTCTCATCTCACTTGCTGTTACTAGTGAGCCCTAGACAATCAAACTGGAAAGCTCCTCTTATTAGACTGTTAAAGCTTCAGTTATCCTCTCTTTCATATCTCCCTACCTGCATAGTGCACAGTCCAGTACCTAGAAGAATCAGCCCCTTTTTATTCCATCTGACTGGGGAAAGACTACCTCTGACTGGGGAAAGACTACCATTTACTGGAGAGGCTCCTCTATATTTTGTGCACTCTTCTATAATTGCATATAGCTTCTGCTGATTTACTGTACTAAACTAAAGACCTAAGCACTGAACAAGATGGAAAGACAGCCTGCTATTTTCAGTTCTGTTACTAACCTTTTACACTAGCTCTCCTATGACAGTGCACTGTTTTATGCTCACAGAAAATTAACTTATTTGCAACACTAAACTTCATTCCACCTTAAAAAATAAACTAGAGGTTTGCTACAATAAAAGAGGTTTGCGTCCAACTTACTAAACTGTTCATACCACTGTCCAACATCTACACTGGGTCACATTACCTAATTACCTTACCCACTCGCAACTGCTTAGTGTCACCAAAACCCAACACCTATCCATTGCTACATAACATCCTCAAACACTCCTTCCTTCATAGGAATCTGCTCACAGAACTAATATCTCCTGACCAGGATCAAGACTCATAAAAGTGCAAGCAACTCACTTTATTCAACCTATGTTGCTAAGCAATGGAGTTCCATTCCATCCATTCTAAAACAAGACAGCATAACCATACATTTGAAACACAACCTAGAACAACACCTAACTTCCTCGTGGCTATGTTCATGCTCCCATTCTGACTAAATCCGCCTTCCTTTTTTTGTCTTCCATTGCCAATCTCTCTGACAATCACCCTGACTCTTTCACCTTTCTTATCACTGTTGCTTTATTTTTTATCCCCACTACTGCTCCTCCAACCAACTTAGATCGGTAATCCTTTCCTAATACCACTCTCCTTACCCACCTCATCATATTACTTATCAGCTGTTATCTCAACCTACCCACTAAGAATTTTTGCTACTTATGTTTTACTTGATTATTTCTGATTATACATTTCCTTTTCTATTGTCTGTTGCTGCTCTAGTGACATCCTGTCTTATTAATGTCGATATACATATACTGAACCTATGTGCATTATCATTGTTCTTGTATCTCTAGCTATTAAATGTTAACATGTCTTTAACTTATGTAAAATAATATAACTTCTAAAGTATATGATAAATGTCTTTACTATTTGTCTTAATACTACCTGCAAACTAATGCTTATAAAGTTTAATTTCTATTGTTGTTCATTGTAAATATGTATCTTATGTGTGCCAAGTTGGACTTTCCCAGTAAACAAAAGACAATAAATAAAGAAATAAACACTAGAAACTCCATTTGTGAGAAGCGTCAATACCTAATCAGTCTGGACAGAGCTGGATCATGGTCAAATGGGGACCTAGATGGGGTAATGGATTGGACCTCCCCCATTAACACACACCCACCAGCCTCACACACACATACCTACCTCTTTCTTAAAGACACATACACTTACCTACCTCATTCTTACAAACACACACACACCTACCTCTTTCTTACACACACACACACACACACCTACCTACCTCTTATACACACACACACACCTCTTACTTGTCTGTCCATGTTTCACAATCCAGATGTCGTCTTGTATTCAAATTCTGCACATGTGCTGACACACACACATTACATATCCATCTGTGGTCTGCAGTCCAAATGTGTTCAGGTATTTAAATTCAGCAGAAGACGACGTAAACAACAGGTCACGTTGTTGCATCTGTGTGACTGGAGACAAAGGGCCTTCTTAAAGAAGAACATCCTTAAAAAATACATAAGAAGTTATGTACTTACCATAACATTCCATCCGTTTTGGTTTTGTCAGTCTTCATTTTTCCTCAATGGGTGGATTTGGATCCACTGGATCTGACTTGGCCAATGTTAAAAGCTTGCAGCCACCAAATCTCTTGAGCATCTACCTTACCCACAATGCACCTACCAAATTACCTCAGATCTTGTTTGCTGCTACATTAGCATAGAAAGATTAGGATAATTATGGATAAAGCCATATCCAGAATCATATATATATATATATATATATATATATATATATATATATATGTATATATATATATATATATATATATATATATATATATATATTTTTTTTTTTTAGAGAGAGAGACCATGTAAATACTCGTTACTCCAGAAGCCAAAGACAGGGTTGGTGGGAGGGGGGGTTGAGGAAGAAACAAAACAGATGGAATGTTATGGTACGTACATAACTTCTTGATCTGATGTTGCCAGTCTTCATTCTATCCTCAACAAGTGGGGCATCATCCCTAGCTACTTGTATCTAGGGTGGACTCAAGGAAGGATATTCCTGAGCACATCATAGAATTGCATGATGTCCTACTTCTGGAGACCAGATCCAAATTGTAATGAGTGATAAAGGTATGAGTAGTAGCCCAAATTGTTGCTGCATAAATATCGTCCATAGACATTCTTGACTGAAAAACCATGGAAGCAGCTATGTATCTAGTGGAGTATGCTTTCAAGGGTGGTGTAAGAGGAATGGCCAATTTAGCATAGACAAAAGATATGTAATTTGTCAGCCACTTTGATAGGGAAACTTTGGAAACTGGTTTTCTCAATTAGGTTCAGAGAAGGAGATAAACAGTTGGTCTGCTTTCCTGATTTTTTTCTGTTCTGTGCATATAGAATCACAATTGTCTATGAACATCCAGTAAATGTAAGATATATTCTCCTTTGTTGGTAAACTTGGGAAAAAACTGTGATAAATTGATAGTTCTACTGATGTTGGAATGTGACACCATCTTTGGAAGAAAGGATGGGTTGGTACATAAGGTCACTCTGTCTTTGTGGAAAACCAAGTAAGGAAGTTTAGAAGGTAGCACTTGAATCTCAGAAATTCTTCTTGCAGAAGTAATGGCAACCAAAAACAATTTTTCCAAGTAAGATATTTAAGGCCACATGTAGCTGCTGGTTCAAAGGAAAGTTGTGTGAGAAACTGAAGTATCAAATTTAAGTCCCATGGAGGTATAGGATCTTTAAAAGGAGGCTTTAGAAGAAATGTCCCTTTTAAGAAGGCCTTGCTCAATTTGTGAGAAGTTATGGATGTGCCATTAAACTCTATATGGTATTACGCTGTTGAGCCCAAAGGGCAAACCTTTTCCATTTACCTTAACATGTTTTCCCTCTCAAGGGTTTATGAACAGATAAAATTATGTCAGATAGGTGATGAGAGCATAGATTGTCTGGCTACTAACGCAATTGGAGAAGCCAAGCGGCCAGCTTGAGGTTTAGTATATCTGGGTGTAACATGCCCGTTAGGTGAGACAGGAGGTCCGGATCTAGTTTGCATGAGGGTTGAACCAGGTGAGGCCATAGGAAGGAGAACCAAATGTGTCAAGACCAATAGGGGGCAATGAGGATTACTGTGCTCCTCAACCTGGCAGCTTTCTGCAGAAATTTAGCAATCAATGGGATTGGTGGGAAGGCATAAAGGAGACTGGGGGGGGGGGCAGTCATGAAGTAGACCATCCCTCGGTGACTGTCCCTGTGGGGGATTCAGGGCAAAGTAGTTGCTGGACTTATTGTTTAGGGGAGAGGCAAAATGATTGCAGCATGGCTGGCCTCATTGATGGAAAAATCTCATCTGCCACTCATTGAAGGACCAGTCGTGGAAGAAGAAGACACCTGCACAGTTTGTCCGCAATCACATTGGATCTCCCCAGAATGTGCATCCCTAAAAAAAAGCAATTGGAAGAGATCACTCACTGCCAGACCTTGAGAACTTCTTGACAGAATGCATAAGATTTGGTTCCCCTTTCTTTGTTGATGTACCAGAAAATTGACATACCTGTTTGAATTGCAATTATTGTCCTGGAGAGAAGAACATCTTGAAATTCTGTCAGTGCCAAGAGCACTGCTCACTTCTCCAGAAAATGTATATGCAAATTGGCATCTTTGGGGGACCAATTACCCTGGACTGTCTTCCCCAGACAATGCCCCCCCCACCCTATCTTGGAAGCATCCTTGGTCACTATGACTTTTGGTTTCTGGGGGATGAATGGACAGCCAAGACACAGTTGATCGGATTGGATCCACCGACAGAGATATCTTTTGCAAGTGTTGGTAATCTTTATCTGGAACAACACCAACTGATGGAAGCTTGATAAGTGAGTAGCTAATAACCATTGAAGGATCCGCATGTAAAACCTGGAAAAACAGAAATAAGGTTTTCACTACCACCATTAGGCCTAGGGTTTGGAGAACTGTGTGGGCTAAGATTGATGTGTTTTCTACAACCTTCTTGACTTGTGACCTTATTGTTTGAACTTGTGGTGGAAGGAAAGTAATGGCAGTCTTTGTACTGAGCAGTGCTCCAATAAATTTCAATATCTGAATTGGCTGAAGTTGTGTTTTGCTGTAGTTTATGGTTATTCCTGGGAGAGTGCAGGTGTATAGAACCTAATCCCTTGAGTGAATGAGTTGATGTCTGGTCAGAGTGGTAATGAACCAGTCACACAGAAAAGGAAATCCCTAGAATCCCTGCAACCTGAGGTAAGCTGCTACTAATGCCATGCATTTGGCGAACACCCTGGGGGCTGTGGTGAGTCCAAAGGGCAGTACTCTGAATTGGCAGTGACTGGCTCCCAGCTATAAGTGTAGGTGTTTTCTGGATCACCTGTTCATTTCTATGTGATAGTAGGTGTCCTGAAGATCTATCAAGCACATCCAGTCATTCTAGCCTAGAAAAGGAAGAATGGACTGAACCATGGCCATCCAGAACTTGGTTCAGTGAAAAAGATTTGTTTAGATATGTGATATCCAAAATTGGTCTCTAGTCCCAGTTTTCTTTGGCAGTAAAAAGAACCTTGAGTAAATTCCAGATCCTATTTGGTCTGGTGGGACCTCTTGGATGACTTTTTTTTCTAGCGGCTTTTGAATCTGGATTGTTGCTTGATCCCTCTGACTGGAGGGAATAGCGGGGATTTTTCTGGGAATTGGTTATGGTAGGGAAAATGGTATTACATAACCTCTGGATATAATCCTCTGTCTGCACTCAAGTATCTTTTGTCTAGCCAGGCTCTCTGGTGCAGGGATATTTGTCCACCCAATTGCCTCTAAAGGTAGACAACCAAGCCTTCATTCAGGAGCACTGGTAGGGTTTATCAAAGAAAGATTCTTGTGAAACCTGGTTTTGCAGGCCACTTCTGCCATAAGGGTGATAATGTCCATTGGAGCTCCCCCCACCCTCTGCCCTTGGGGGGCACCTTCTCCATGTGTGTCATGGAAAGGACCTTAGGACTTTTTGAACCACATTTTTCGGCCACTATGCTGATTCCTGGAGTAGTATCTCTGGGGAGCAGAAAAATATATGCCTACAGCAGACAACGTCTTTCCATCCTTCTTACACCTGGACAGTGTTTTCTTTACCGTAGGACCAAAAAGAGTAGTTCTGTCAAAAGTGCCATTGACAAAATTGGACTTAAGTGGCTCTGCAAAATTGCACAAGTGCATCCAAGCATGCCTCCTCATGGAAATGCCTGAATCCTCCCACCAGTCTCAAAGTCCCTTCCACTATGTTGGAAATTAACTTCTAAGAACTATTGGATATTGACTATAAGGTTGCCATCTGAGAAGTCATCGAACCTTGAATCTCTGCAGAAATGGATCCTGAGAGAGTATTTGCTAATTTCTTGGTCAAATCTCTCTGAAGTCTGATAAAATGTGCCTGATAGTTCAGCGACCACAAGGCAAAGGTCTCTGAAGCAAAGACACATGCTCAGAGGCCTCGGAAGCTGTTGAAGACTTGGGGGTGGGGTGGAGGGTGAGAGGTGCACTTAGTGATCTAAAAAGCACAATTTTTTAAAACTATTTACTACCACAACATAAGTTTACTTGGAGGACATTTCAAGTTTAGCTAATTTCCCTTTTGGTGCTTGAATTAACATTTCCTGATTGGTTTTACCTATCCCATGGCTGATTGTATATTAGCCCTAGTGAGAATAAATGTGATCATACTATAGATAATTTGATGGGACCCATGTAAGGGATGCAACATTTAGGAACTGCATTTATCCATTAGTGGCATGAGGGGTGATCCTGGAGTACATTTTCTAATACCCATCCTTAGATCCAAGTTGCATTTGAATATGAACATGGATGAGCTTTGTTTTACTTGAATGGATAGTCTGTTCTGGAATAGTGGTAGCCTCTGTTATATATATCTATCTCTCCACAACATTCAGTTTAGATACCTGGACTGAGTATTTCTGATGCCATTTGACTTGCTGATGTTCAGTAGTCCATCTGTATTAGGTCAGAGGATGCCTTGTATGCCAGACACGTCACCTCTAAGCACTTTGTAGGATACTGAATATAGTGGTAAATCTTTGAGGTGGTCCATACAAGACCTATTGTTTAGGACTTGTATCCTTTTAGTAAGGTATCTCTGTGAGTATTCCAATTGTTGCATGGGTCTGGACAGATACATGCCAAAGTAGGCATTATACAAAATGATTGACCTAATGAGTGGTTTGTAAAGGGGGACAATAACATCTCTAAATCTAGTCAAAATCAATTTGTTTATAAGCTGTGCAGTATAGAAAGACTTTTTCATGATTCTAGGCACATGTTAATCGAACGTTAGGTTACTGTATACACAAGTTCACAAATGCCAAGCAACTGGGTCACTTCTCAGGGGTTATTGTCAATTTGGCAGTTCCCTGGAGTAGATGACTTCCCAAAGATACAATAATGTATTTCTTGAAGTTTAGTTTCAATTCATGGTTTTGGCACCAGTTATTGTTTGGGACAAACCTTCCTGCATGATGGCAAAGTCATTTGATGATTCAGTAGCTGCTCCTAGCTTGCAGTCACCTCAGACTTAGTCATCCAAAGCCCTTTGGTATTTCCTTCTACTTTTGAGATGTATATGCCAAACAGAAAAAGTCTCAGCACCGAACCCTGGAGGACTCCATTGGTGACTGGTCTCTTCCCCTATTTTGATCTCCTGCATTCTGTGAGCAAGCATACATGTGTGCATTTTTTGATTCACCTTCCTGATTGTATTAATTATATTCCTTGTAATACAGCACAATTTATTAGGATGTGTTTTAAATTTGTAGTTTGGAACAGTCTTCTGGTAAGCAATGAAACAAAATGTATGAACTGGTTTACCATAAGAAGGTCGACCCCGACCCCATCAAATGATGGGATCATCGACCCACTTCTGCGAAACCGACATTGTCGAATTTCGACATTGTCAAAATATGACTTGCTGTAAACCTCGGAACTGGCTTTAACATGGGTCGAGATGGGGGCAAGATTCGTACTTCGACAATGTCAGGTTCAACATTGTTGCCGTTCGGCCTCCAGACTTTGACTGAAGTGGGTTAGACTGAACCCACTTCGACCTTCTGATTGTCACCTGTATGAACCAGTAATGACAAAACTGCCCATTTTGGAAAATTTCAACCATAAAAGGCCACTCAAACTTCTGTCATTACAATCCACCAATATCAGTAAATATGCAAAATCTCTGCAGAAGTATGTCATCTAAATAATTCTACATTAAACGAAGCTGTAATTAATGAAGAGGTTGCTGCTAGCAAGCAACTTTATATTTCATTGTTTCATCTACAAATAGTGCCTGTTGCCCTTGAAGAATAAATTGCCTATGCTACATTAAAAAAATGATAAGCTAGTAATTTTGCAATGGGGAATGGGTGGTAAACTGATTACAGAAACATAGTTACTAGGCAACTCCTCCAAATAAAGACATTCATAGGACTGCAGCATCCACTCCCTTTAAAGTACAACACAACACAGTACACTATCAGTGATCTATCTGCATACTGTGAGAGTAGAACCCACAGCCTTCTGCATCAAAAGCAAATATACTACCTGTTGTGCTACTAACAGTGCAAACAGCTTAGCATAATACTAAACTTCTCTTCCCCTGAAGTTTTGAGCTCCTTGTAAAATCCACTTGACACTCAACTAAATCTCCCAACTTCACAGCACAAGAAATCTGGAAAAAGCCAAAATTTATTTTTTTTGGGGGGGGGGGGGGGGGGCAAAGGCCAAAACCAGGGACACATTTTAAATATTGTTTGCATAATCTTAAAAAGTTGCTAAAATAAAGTGTTCTGTGTTGCCATGTGTTTCCTGAAATATAGGAAGACTGAAACTTAAAGGGCTATCATTATTTAGTGAATTCATTTCTCACTGATTTGCCAGAAAACCACAAATTTTAAGAGGAACAGACCAAAAGTATGAGACAAATATTCTGTGAAAATCTAGACAGTTGAGAGTTATGGACTCAACTTCCTGAATCACAAGTGGTGTTATGGGTAGAGAACTGAGGCTCTTGTTTGAGCCTGAGTAGCACTAACCACCAGGTATACCTAACTGGGGCATTTTACACACACACGCGCACACACACACACACATGGGAACACCATAACTCCTGCAAATAAAAGAAAAAACTCTCCTTACCGGCATGACTCTGGCTTTGGCAGCACCAACAGTACAGTGGCAGCATAACTCCTGTAACACAGAACAATAAGAAAACAAGAACAGCTAGTTTAGTTAAACGTCCGCACGCAAAACCACGTTAGTGTGAAAACTCCCCTTCATTATTTTTTTCTGACAGGTCTTGTAGCTGTAAATGTGTGTGTGGGGGGTTCCCCCTCCCCCTGGCTCTGTGGTTCCTGCACCCATATGCATGCTTTCACAGACTGTCCATCGCCCGTGACTCCCTGTTGGGGGGATGGACAATGGAACTCTCATTGGCTAGTTCCTTTTTTCTGGCCACCACAATGACCATAGTATAAACTGGCACCACTTTCCCCCAAAACTATCTGTCCACAGGCGGTGCCATTATCCTGTCCAGTCTCCAAGGTATGGGTTCTTTGGAGTCTGGTTCCTTCCATGCCAGTCTAGAGATCATGTCAGCAAACTTGTCTGTGGGTGGAGTCACCCAGGAAGTAGAGGGTCCCATACTGAAAGTCTCTAGGAGAACAGATTCCTCCAGTTTAGGGTTGAAGGGAGTCTAGCCACCTTTCTGTTTAAAGATTTCTAGGATGCCTCCAAAAGAAACACCTTCAGGAGGTGACTGTGGGCACCCTTTGCCCTTGTTGAAATCCTTGCCTTTAGTGACAGACTCCTGTGAGGAGTCTAGGTGCTTTCTCTTGCACACCTCTTCTTGGGCATTTCCTCAGAGGGATGCTCTGGGAAACTCTCAAAAGAAGAAGTCAAAATTCCCTGGAAGGGAGCCTGAGGTTTAGGTACAAGATGCCCTCCTGGAGAAAGGTAGTGAGGATTGAGATGCACTGGGGCATCATGGTGGAATATGTAGGATCTGAAGGGAAGGATCAGTCAGGACTGCCGAGGCAGAGAACACTCTTTTTTGCAACGTTGAAGGCAGAGCTCGAAGGAGCCAGAGAGAGGCTCTGATCTGAGAACAGGTTTCCAAATCATCCCCTCACTCCACTCTGTCAGCACTGCTCCCAAGGAGGAAGCTGGAGCCAAACTGTCCAGTGCTGAGGTGTTGAGGAACAGAGATGTCTCCGAAAACTTCAGAGTTGAATGCTGCACCCCAGACCCAGCAGGTAGGCTTCAGCTCTGAGAGCTCTCTGGATCCAAAGGGATCGGAGGTTTTAGAGGCAGTGTCGGATCTGAGACTGACAGTCCTGTTCGACTGGGATCCTGTGACTCTAAGGTAATGGATGGTGTTAGAGGAAGAACTTGCAAGGGGGCTGTGGTGGAATGTCAGGTAACCTGACCCAGAGGGGTAGGTGCCGAGGGGAGACTAATCTACGCCTGTGCCAAGATGATCTCCCTCACCACTCTCTCCACATCTTCTTTTGTGAGACATCTGGAAGAATGGGTAGAGTAAATGGAGGTGGATGCTGGCCTCTGCAAAAAAGGTGATGGGAGTCTGTCAGGAACTGGGTCCACCGATGGAGAATATCTGGTCCAAGAACACTATGAAGACTGCAAGGGTTCTGTCTGATCCAGTGTGTTAGAGTCTGATAATTTAGTCTTCTGATCTGGCCTAGCCAGTGCTGGATCTAAGGTAATTTGGTAGGTGTGTTGTGGGTAAGGGAGACGCTCAAGAGATATGGTGGCTGTGAGCTTTAGCATTGGCCGAGTCTGATCCGAACCCACTCTTTGAGGATAAAATGAAGATTGACAGCATCAGATTTATTATTACTATTTTTTAATTAAAAAATTAATCACCTGGCCAGCAGGCTCTCTACCAGCCAGTGGGCACTAGGTAATTGCCTTGGTTGCCTAGTACTGTATCCGACTCTGATTCTGGAGTCTTCCCTCTGACCTAAAAAGTTGCTGTGTGAGCTTCATACACCTCCATCTTGGTTGCCTAGTACTGTATCTGGCTCTGAGTCTGGAGTCTTCCCTCTGACCGAAAAAGTTGCTGTGTGAGCTTCATACACCACCACCACAACCCATCACTAACCACAGCAAAATGTCTTACACTCAGGTTGTAAAAAGCACTCCCAAAACCTCCTAGAAATAAGATTAAGTCTCATCAAAAATCAGGCTACTCACCTACCAAATGCATACTTACTATAATTTATTTATTTTATTTTATTTTACATTTGTTTACCAGGATAGTCCAACTGGATACATGTCCATTTTCAGTGGAGGCCCAGGGAGAAAAGCTCCAAATAGACACACTTACATAGATTACACAAGAAGTTAGATAAGATTAGAAAATATAAAACAAAGTGATTATGTACAATGGTTTAGTATTGTTCCCTAGTAGGGACTCACAATTCTCATGGACAGACACAATTAAAAGCAAGAGATGTCAGATTGGATAATGAGCTTGGTGACATAGTTGCATGTTATGATATTTACAAATTATGCTTTCAGTTTATAACTTAATCAGGGTTGGTACATGGGCAAAGCCAGTTCACTTTGAGATACTGTTTGAGGTTTCTTTTGAAGAGACTTTTGGAAGATTGGAGGGTTATATAGTTTGGCAATGAATTACAGGTTTTGCCAACAAAGTTGGCAAACAGGGATTCACCAGCAGAGTTATTATCTTTGTGGGTTTGGACCAGTAGTTTGTTGTCTGACCGTAGGGATCTCAGGTTGCTATATAGCTTAATATTTATAAGTTAGGGGGTATCCTCAGGGTGGTACAAAATTTTGTGCACTATTAAGAGCTGATTTAATTGAATTAAGCTGAGCAGTTCTAGCCACACTAGTTGTTTCAAGTTCTGACAGTGCTGGGTTCTGTATAGGTGGAGCCAGTGGTGAATCTGGCAGTATGGTTGTAGCTATGGGACAGCTTACCTAGTTCAGATTTGTTGAGGTTTGAGAGTACAGGCGGGGCATATAAAAGAGTAGAGAGTAGGTGTGACCGGGTGATTGCATACCTAGCCAGTGTGGCTAAAAATGTTTTGTTTCTATACAGTGATTCAAGCTTATTATTGATGGTCTGTATGGTTTTGTAGACCTATAGGTCAGATTTGAGATTATTGTCTATAATAATAAGTGTGTTGATCTGGAGAGATAGTGGTAGCATTGTTAGACATGACAGAGAATGAAAGTATGGCAAATCTACTAGTGGGGGTGAAGAGTAGAAGTTTAGTTTTATTGGGGTTCAGCAGTAGGCATTGGTTGGCAAGCCAATTCTCAATAGTGTTAAATGTATTTTGGGTTAGGATTTGCAGTTCGGATGGGGAGGTGGCTGAACAGATCAGAGTGGAATCATCTGCATATTGAATACAGGTAGCTTTAGGGATAGCAGTGTGAAGGTTGTTGATAAAAATAGAGAAGATTATTGGACCTAGTATGGAGCCTTCAGGGACACCAAGTGTGAGAGGTAGCTGGCTGGAGAGTTTGCCCTGCCATAGTACCGCCTGTTGTCTACCAGTCAGGTAGGCCCGTTACCACTGGATTGCGTGCTTATTGAGGGGAAATAGATTTTAGAGAAAGAATGAGAAGTTCATGGTTGACCATGTCAAAGGCTTTTTATATATGTCAAGAAAGAGGGTGGAGGATAGCCTGTTGTCATTCCTGTTTTGGTTTATGGCATTAGTAAAGGAAAGGAGGGCTGAGGTGGTGCTGTCGTATGGCCTGAAACCATGCTGGGAGTTGGATAGTAAGTTAATTCTGTGTAAGGTATTGCATTAGTTGCTTGTGTACACATTTCTCTATTATTTTGGCTAGTGGGAAAAGAATGGCAATGGGTCTATAGTTGGATATGTCTGTAGAACTTCCACCTTTATGGAGTGGGATGACTTGGGATATTTTCCAGAGGGAGGAGATAGCGCTTTCGGATAAGGTTCTGTTGATAAGGATAGGTATGGGATATGCAATGGCATCTGCAGCTATTTGTAGGTACTCTGCAGGGAGGAGGTCGGCAGCAAGGGTGGTAGATTTTAGTTTTTTTTTTTTAAGTGTTTTGATAAAACTAGTGGATATTGGTTGGAAGCTAAATTGGGGGTGATTAGTGGGTAGATTAGGGATGTGGTTTAAGTTTGTGGGGGTTAGTTGATTTGCTAGGGATTGGATTGTTTCAGTGAAAAAGTTATTATAAGCGCCAGCTGTGGTCTCTGGGAACTACGAGTGTGGTTAGGGTGGTAGAATGACCTGGATGAAGTAGTTGATTTAAGCCTGCCCAGAACATTTGAGGGTTGTTTTGGTGTTTTTGTAGGAGATTTGGTAGAAGCTTTTTTTTATCTAGTAAAACAGATTTTTTTTGTATCATTCCTGAGTTGACGATATTTTAGATGGTGAAGTGAGGCTTTAGTTGTTCTCCAGCTGGCCCAGGCTCTGTTTCTAGTTTTGATTTTAGATTTGGTATCTTTTGTGAGCCATGGTGCTGTTTGATCTAGATTTTATTGTATGTGCTGGAGCATGGGAATCAAGGTTACTTAGGAATTTAGTGGTAAAGTGAGCTATAGCCTCTTCTAATGGTAGATTTTTTAGTTTTGACCAGTCAACTGCTTTTAGTTAGTTTAGGAATATAGCAGTGTCAAGGTTTTTCCAGTTTCCACGTGTTTTATATTTGGTCTGGTGAGGATTTCCTGCCTTATGTTTTATGATATTGGTAAGTAAGTGGTTGCTAAGGTCATCAGGGAGAGTACCAGCTGTTGCAAGTTGGGGTTGGAAAGATTGTAAAGGTTATAAAGAGTCTCCCTTAGCAAAAGCACTTCAACTATACCACTGTGAACCACAGAGGCAAGAGAAATAATTAGTGATAGGTGATGTCACACTATTGTCAGGCACCATAACCCTTCACTCCTAAGCTAGACAAGGAGAGGATTACAGTAAGTTGTTTTTGAAGCACCAGAATTTCTGACATTGCAACAGCCCTAAGGACCCTATGTCCAAAAAAAATATTACTATGAAGTGTTGGTACATACTGGGATGAATGTTTTGAAAGGTAAAACTCTAAGGGGCACGCAGAAGGACATGTCAGGACATTCCATGCATGTTACTGATGCAGCTAAGACACTGGCCCTGTGTGGAATTCTTCCTTCACCTCAAATGATGCCTAGATATAAAGAAAAGGTAATAGGTTTCAATAATTGGTTAAATATCTGGTGTCATTCTAGAGGGATCCAGTATATGTCAGTATGGGCACAAGATGCTTGACAGTCCTGCTTGGTTTGCTAAGGATGGACTGTATCTTTCATTTAAAGGTTTCAACACACTAGCTAAAGCCTTTGTTTGCCCCACAATGTCAGTCCTGAAATTGGATCACACAAGGTTGACTCTCCTCAACACCAGTGCCTGATTTTGAGGCACTCCTACTTTTGAAAAACATCCATATCTGCATAGTTACTTCCATTTAGTTAAAAGTAAGGAGCACTCTCCCTCTTTGTGAGTTTTGTACTTTTCATGTCCAATGGCAACTGTTCTAGAGCCTCTATAAATGTCAAGAAGCATAGTACCTCCAAGCAAATTCCTTGGGACCAAGAAACTTAACTCATTGAACTACTGATCACTAAAGATAGGATTAAATCAGTAAGTTGTTACATAACACCTTCTTTGTCCCCTGATAGCTACATTAGATTATTCAGTACTCTAAATGATCTTCCTGTTAGCAAAAACTCTATTATTTTGAGTGACTTTAACTAGCCTTTAGTAAACTGGGACACATACCTCAAATGTAGGCTATACCCAAAATTCCTAGACTTTATAGGATCGTAGGAGGTTACTAGGCTAATGGCTCTGGGGCCCTTACAAGCCTAGCCAGAGTTTATCCCCAAAAATGAAACCTCAGTCAGCACCTGTTGACCCTGTCATTGAGGAGTACAGGTGGAACCCCTGGGACAAATTTATGGTTTCCCATCCACTCATCAAGGTTGCTCTTGAAGAGGGTCAGTGAGGTACTCTGACGTGTATGAAAAGTCTATTCCAGAGACTAACAATTCCAAAACTGAAGAAAAACAAACATATTAGATTTAGGCCTTTTGAGCGGGTAATGCACGAGGTGTCAGCCTTACGGATATAGAGCATCTCAAGTAGGGCAGGGTCCGAGATTGCCTTGTCAGCGAGACACAGATCACCTCTGAGTAATCTGTATGTTACCAAGTAGAGTGATAGTGATTTAAGCCTGTCCGCATACAACAGGCATTGAAGGCCATGGATTCTTTTTATGAGGTATTTCTGTGGCCTTTCCAGTTGGTGCAGCTGTTTGAAGAGCTACATACCAAATGAGCCATTATACTCGATTATTGGCCTAATTAGGGAGGATTACAGAGAAGTAATAACCTTCATTTTTCTGGATGCAGTCCCTTTACTTTACTTATAAACAAAAACTCTCTTGAGGAGTTGCTAAACAAACATACCAGAAGATGCAACATCCTTGACCTGATTTTTACAGTTGTGACTGCCTCTTGCACTACTCCTCTGTATCTCCTTTCTCAGTAAAGTCTGATTCCCCAAATCCCTACTGAATCCAAGGACTACAAATGTGCATACCTCAAACCACTTTATGATGAAATATCACAATTCACTGCAATTGCACCACCTTGGTACAGCAGCAAGCATTATTAAGGAATTCTAAAATGTATAGAGCTGTAGAATTCCTACCAGAACCAAGCATCATGGACAATTCAAAAATAATCTGACACCATAAATAAACGCTATAAAAGAAGCAAGAAACTCTATAAATTAAACAGCAGCTCCAAAACTCTTGTTTTAAAGGAAAATATCAAAAAACATTAAGAAAGCTGAAAAAAACACAATCAGGTCCACTTAAAGAGGCCATAAACTTAGGTCAGTCTCTGATAACAAAAATAATTATAAATCCTTCTTTAACTGTGTTAGAAAACTAAGAATCAGTGCTCTACATTGCTCTGAAATTATTCATAATGATGCCTCCTATTCTGAACTGAGAGATACTGAAAATTTCCTTGCAAAAAATGTTAGTGCCAATATCATCACAGGGACTTCTATGGAAAGCCCTGAAATATATCAATTCCTTCCATACTCCCTCCCTAACCCATTTATCTATAAAAATAATTTACTGAAAATGCTAACCAAGAATACTCCCCCCTTGGAACCTGGTAGTATACCTGGTTGCTTAATTAATAGTGTTAAACATTCCCTTGCAGACCCACTATTTAAACTTTTTAACCTCAGTTTAGCTACTGGTTTTATCCTTAATAAGTAGTAATACCCCTGCATAAGGGTGGCTTTACAACTGATCCAGCTAATTACAGACCTATTAGTCTAATAAGCTTCATCTGCAAAGCCATGGAAAGTATTATAACTGACTTTGTCAACTATAATATCAAGAATATTATAATACTTGACCCTTTAACAGCTGGCATCATACAGAAGATAAATGCTTTAAAATTAATCCATATGTTGTAAGATGGCTAACATACTGTCTGGGAGACATAATCCACACAGAGAGATTGCAACCATCTCATCAGAAATTAAGGTGACCAGCGGTGTCCCCCAGGCTCAGTACAGGACCTCTACATTTTTGCCCTTTATTATTAGATTTCCAAGCAAAAAACCAAGACCTCTGGCTACCAAAATCTCAGATGACTGTAAATCTGGAGTTGTTGCTAAGTCACTTTCTGATGTCCAAACCCTCAGAAATGAACTCTCCCTACTAAACTCTTAGTGTACTTAAAATGGGCTCAAACTAAATGCTAAGCAGTCTAGTATCATTACTTTTGTCAGGCAACCCATCCCCTCATCATACTATATAGACAACAGACCACTACAAAATGAAAATATAGCTGGAGACCTAGGAACTTGTTGACAACTCCCTCTTGTTTGATTATCATATGACAGTAGTTGACAGGAAATATTTTTATTTAACATATCTAATTGCCAAAGGAATATCATCAAGGTCTAAATAGGTAATCACTCCCTTATACTCCACATTGACCCAGATCATTGAGTACAAGGTCTTCTTCAGAACATACCACACTAAACATGTCAAACAATTCTCAGAAAGACCCCAAAGGTTCCTAGCAAAAAAAAAAAAAACAAAACAGGCCAAATGTTCCCGGGCTATCAAAAGGGACTGGAAGGCTGAAAGATCTATCCCTTTATTCAGTATTTTGAGGTGAGATATCTGTCTGACGTAATGTTCCATTTAAGAACCAGTTGTCCTGGACCTCCTGTATCCCTTTATGTTAAATAGTTCCACCAACACTAGAACCAAGGATCTAAATCTTCACTAATGAGTAAATAAGACATGGTGGGGAGACAGGTTTATAAAAGTGTGCCTCCATAACCTCTGAATAAAAGTTCCTTGCTTGTTAAGCAGTGCAGCTCATCATCATCCTTCTTTAAACATAACCTAGATGGTTAGATGGGTTTTCTCCAGGATTGACTAGTACAGGGAGGTGCAGCCTAATGGAACATGCTGGCAAGGTGTAAATGGTCATAAGACTCAAAGACCCTGGAATATCTTTTACTGTAATAGTCTGTAAACCTAAACCCACCATTGTTCCTTAGGGATTTCAATCCAGGGCAGTGCCGAATTTGACAATATCACTATATCCAAAACAAAAGGATTATTCAGTGCACTGCCCCATGAAGCACATGTGATTTTAGTCAAGGAGCATTTACACTGAGGAAAAAAGTGGCCTTATCTGGTTAATTAATATATGTGAGTTTTACTTCTGGTATAATGGCAATACATGAAAGATATATTTTGGCACATTCTGCTTTTCTCATCTGTATAAATGCAGAAAGGTCTTAGCACTGAGCTGAGTAGTGTTTAAACCACTAACATTCTGCTAAAAAGTTGGGTTGATGTTTATAATGCTACTTCTAAAATAAAGACCGAGTTCAAGTCTTCCACTTCTGTATTTATTGTAACTGTGTTACCACTTATACCACGCCAGCACACCAAAAACACAGTTACTGTTTACCTTAACATACATCTAGCATTAAATAATTATTTGGTAGCAGTAGGTTGAGTAGTAACTCACCAAAAAGCAGGAGACAGTAGTTGATGTTGCCAGTTCTATATATATATATATATATATATATATATATATATATATACCCTAAAGCTCATAAATAAATCACCAACAGCAACCATTTAAACTTGAATAATAAAACAATTTACTTGAAATAAGTAAAATTAAGCAAGGCATTTTGTAAAATGAAGTAGGCAATAGCTACAAACTTGCACAAAGAAAATGCAAAATGCGTGTGTTAGACACATGGAATAAAGCAAACATATAGCTAAACTGCTTATACCACTAGCAAAGCAAATATACTTAATGTCAACCTATCTCTGAATTGTAAGCCTTAATATCAGGTGCACAGCTCCACAAACTACCTGATTCAGCTTGAGCTCTGTTTAAGAAATGCAGTCTACTTGTCCACACCAAACAAGCATGGCATTTCCATTTTCTGTACTTAGAGTCTAAGGCAGTCCTTCATGCTTGGATCTAAAAGCAGATTATACTTTTTCTGTTTTCAGAGTAATTTAGCTTGTGGGATCCCTAAAATGCAATGCATCCTTAATGTGAAGCAACATTTCAAGAAACACTTCAAATGTGTGTACATTTGAGAAGCAGGTGTAGTTTTGCCTTGTATCACTTTTGATAGATTTTCACTTTTTGTTGTTTTTTACATTCCATGCATTTCATGTACTGCAAGATTTGCAATCACATTTTTAAGAAAATAACGCACTTTCATTTAAATACAGCTCTGTGCATGTTTTACTGAAAACTGCAAGCTTTATTTGTATTTTTCTTGTCTGAAAATAATTAGATTTGCTTTGGCATGGTACTACTACTCTACAGTCCTCATTCAGAAACACAGTGGGTCCCTCTTAGATCATAGTCATTCCTAATATTAAAGAAATCAATCATCTGCTAGTTTAAAAATTTTCCTTTCTTATTTCTTGGGGAACCCAAGCTACATGTGCATAAAGTGTACTGCAAAACAAAGGAAAATTAAAAAAGGAATAAGGGTATGTAATTCAATAGCTAACTTGATTGCAATGACAGTACTGTTACTATATCCAGTAAGATTATAAAACTCTAATATACCGAGCTGGTAAACTTTCATTAACATTTCTTGTGATACTACAATGCCATACACAGAATATGCAAGTTAGCATTGCTTTGAGATATTCATTAAGCTGGGGTGTGAGACATGTAACTAATACTAGATTTTGAGGGTTTTTTTTTTTTTTTTTTGCATCATTGTATATGTACCTGCCTGCCATTTTGAACTGCATAGTTAATTAACCCTTCACTGCAGATATGACAAAGTGTCAGAAGTCAAAGCTTTTCTGAAGCACTGAGATGATATATTTTGCATTTAACTCTGGTTTGCTTCACTGCTTCTGTTGCCACAGCCATTTGCTTTATACTGCTGTCTTTGTCAGGTACACCATGAGGTTAAACCAGAAGTAAGTGTAGGAAAGCTTGGGCAAGCAAGCCATACATTGCGCTTATTCTACAATTTGTCTATTATTCATATTTTCAAAGTGAAATCATCAAAAAAGTTTTTTTCACTGTCATTCCAAATTGAAACTCACAAAATTGTTTAACTTTTATGTTCTATCAAATCACCAAAGTATTTTCACTTTGTTTCTTAAATTCTTGACGTGACGTGATGACCTCAGAATAACCAGTAACTTTGAGATTGCAGGCATAAATCTGAAAATTGGAAGTCTTGGATTCAGTGTTTTGAGCTATACCACTGCAAGCACCCTTAAAGACAAACCAGAAAGGCTCCAATCTGTCAAGTTTTTTTTTTCCTGTCACGGGTAAGGAAGCTTTGA
This sequence comes from Protopterus annectens, assembly GCF_019279795.1. NCBI lineage: Eukaryota > Metazoa > Chordata > Ceratodontiformes > Protopteridae > Protopterus > Protopterus annectens. Next base: position 622,744,589 of record NC_056748.1, on the reverse strand, counting down.
AGGTATTAACGTGTTTGCTTTTAAAAAGGAGGACAATGTTAAAATGTAAGTTCCAGGAATACTGTGAGTCTAAGAGCAGCCTACCACACTATATGAGATATTTATTAAGGGGTTTAGGAAACTTTATATGCTTATGTCGCTGTCTTAAAGAACAGAGTGCAAAATTACACATCTGACAACTTAAACAGAAAGCAGTAATACTTTCCAAGAAAGTGGAAGAAAATATGGATTGAAAATGATTAAAAATATTTCATAAACATTATTCCAGTGGAAGTTTAGAAGCAAGGAGGGAAAACAGTGATAAAGATCTGGAAGGCTTTGTTTAACAGTATTATAAAATGAGGAGAGGCACCAACATCCTGGAAAAACAGTTGTGGCTGTAATACCTAAATATGGTAAAGACCCATATGATCCAGCTTTTATATAGGACCATTTCAATTTTAAACCATGATTATAAAGGGTTTTGTTCTCTAATGGCTGAAAGAATGGCAAAGGAGATGCCACAATTGATAGATATGGACCAATGTGGTTTTGTGGAGAGGAGACAAATATTTGACAACATTAATAGAACAATAATGATCCACATGGAAGCTGAATGCAAGAACATACCACTGTTATTGTTGGGTCTTGGCGTTGAGAAAGCATTCAACAAAGTAAGCTGGAATTGTATGTGTAGGGCAATGGAAGCATTTGCATTTCCTGATACAACAATATGGTTAATTCGAAGGATATATGGGGGATCTTGTATCCCAGCACAAAAAAAAAAGAAAATCATTCAATAAATTTGAAAAAATTAAATAAGGAATGTAAATGGAAAAGTTTTATTTGAGTGTATGTGTCTTTAAATTGTATACATTTTTACAAGTTAATTGAATGCATTATTGAATCAGTGTTTGGTTAATTAATCAACTAACAGTCATTTTTTTATATAAAAGTAATTCATTTTCAGATGCATTTACTTTGTAAAGGCTGTGTTCTAGCCGAGGTGCTAAGAGAGATTATTTTGCTGCTACATAATTTATTTGCTGTTCGAATAAAAGAAATTGTGTGGAGGTTTCGGTTCCTAGTCTTTCGTGGTACTTGTCTTCTTTTTTTGAAAGTGGTTTAAATAATACCACTGTTATTGTTGGGTCTTGGTACTGAGAAAGCATTTGACAAAAGTAAGCTGGAATTGTATGTGTAGGGCAATGGAAGCATTTGCATTTCCAGATACAACAATATGGTTAATTAGAAGGATATATGGGGGATCTTGTATCCCAGCACAAAAAAAAAAAATTCAATCAATCCTATGTAAACACTATGGCTTTAGAAGTGCAAGGTTATATTGTAGAGTTAAAAAAAAAATCTGTAGACTGGAGGTGGTAATCATTTCTCCAGAATGTGTGTGAAATGGGGGGGGGGTACAGCAGAAAAATATTAATGTTAATTGAAATTAAACAGTATGTAAAAGCTGAAATGTTTGTAGGTACTAGTGAAGTACATTCAATGAATATATGATTTGCTAAATGCAGAGACAGTGCAGTCACTTATCGTTAAATTAACTGTGTAATATTATTCAAGCTGTGAATGAAGCACAAAGAGAATATTTGTCTGAAAGTTGTGAACTAATACAAAGCAGTATTATTTAAAATGGACACGAGAGCAAAATGCAATAAAATTAATTTACTTGTTTAATTTTTCATTTAAACTGCAACCTGTACAAATCAGCATTTCATGTTGCTGTCTTATGCTGGGCATAAGCAGAAGCTTTTGAGATAAGTCAATTGACCTGAATGTACAAAAATGAAGCACAAGGTATTGTTTCAGATAATCATCTTGCAAACTCAAAACCCAACTAAAACAGCTATTTTTTCACAGAAGCTTGTAATTTTAGATATAATACATACAGAGAAGATAAAGAAGTATTCTGATGGACTGAATGATAACAATGTAGTGTGAATTCTGAGGATACTTTGACATGCAAAATTTGTGACACAGAAGTACGAGTGTGTGTCTGTCAGAGTGCAGAACTTTTATAGTGATATGCTCATAAAGAATGTTACAAGCAATTGTGAAGCTAGTGTAATTCAGGAACAGTTGAATGTTGTGTACACAGTACAGAACTCCAGGAAGAGAGTATATATATTTATAAGAATTCTTCTAGTAAACAGCCATTGTATATCACAGTGAGAAAATTCAGTAAAATGTGTCTGTAATTTACAGCTTTGTCATGTGTCCTCAGTGTGCTAAATCTCAGTAAGCACCTACTTGTTCATGTGAGAGTTAAACAAGCGGTTAGCTAAGGCTGCCATGCAGCATTTTGGGAAATGTTTCCCTTCCTCGATGTTGTGCTGTTATGGAATCAGTATACCTGTCACGTGGGTGGTGCTGGGGGGTATATTTCCCCTATGAAAAAGACTTGTTTTGAAGCATTGCATTGTTTTATATGTATGACAGGCAGCTTTTGAAGATCTGCTAGCAGGGAAATACAACCTGAGCAACTGAGTTTCATTCTTCAGTAGTAAAAACTTGAGTAATGGTTCATAATAAGTAGACAAGCATGAGTCACAGAGTACATAAGTTGTAGCACAGAATATCAATGATATTTGAAGGAGGAGTAATGACCTCTGAATGTTGTCTACAGGCTGGGTACCACATAAAGGAATCATCTGAGGCAGTTCTGTGATTCATGATTCACATCAAGCACCTGTTGTGCTTAAGGCTAGGAGCAGTAACTAATGTATTTGGAAACAGTAGTGGTAGCAGACAGAACCAAAAATAATGGGCTAGGAGTATCGTGATAGTGTTCAAGCATGACAGGGTCAGAATTTGCACTGATTCACAAGATCTTTTTAAAAGAATCGAGATAGGAAGCATTATCCACTTCATATTATTGAAGATGTGGTGCAACTATGCATAATACCAAATTCATGTTCGTGTTTGATGCAAACCGGATGTTTTGACAGATCAGGTTGGATGAAGCCAGTTCCAAATTGTGTACATTTAATAGTTTTCTAATGATGTGTGACTGTTTTGCGATAAACTATCATAAGGATGATCAGAAAACATTTTTAAAGGCTGAACAACACTTGTTTCTACAGCAATAATTTATAAAAGCACATTTGCAATACAGCCTAATGTCACAGAGTAAGTTCATAGGTTGGTACTAGGCTATCGGCCCTAGGGCCTATACAAGCCTAGCCATAACAATTCCCTGGCTATTTCTTCCCACAATATTTACTCCCCTGGACCCCTGTCTAGCAGGGAGACTGATGTGATCCCTGGGGTGAATTTCCTATCTCCCATCCAATCGTCAAGGTTCCTTTTGAAGAGGGCCAAAGAGGCACTCTGCTTGACATGTATGGGCAGTCTATTCCAGAGTCTGGGGAGTCTCTGGGTCAGAAGTATGTTCATCTGTGCCACTGGCCCCCTGCAAATGGTAATGGGCTTGTGCTGCTGATACGATGAAGCAGCCAGTGGTCAGCTCTTCTATTCTGTGGGGAAGGTTCAGGGAGACCCCCCTCTCCCTGTGTGACATCTGATGAAATCCAAAAGCCTTGCAGTTTAAGTAGGGAGAGTGACAGATGTGCTGCTGTCAATGCATGTTGCTCCTTCTGGGTAGGAACTGTGACCAATTATTACTGCAGGATAATGGCTTCCAGCTCCAGGGTCATAACTTCCTATACCTCAAGAAATCAGGAGGCTCATCCATTCAAGAGGCATATCAGAAATTGTTTGGTAAGGACCCATAGATGTACCGAGGGGTGGACAGGTATGTGTGAACGGGTCTATATTATAACTTTGAAGATGTAAAACTTCGAATGTCATAATATCTAACCCACTACATCGAAGGATGAAAATAGCAAAGCCCCGGAACATCGAAATCTTACCTAGGGCAAGATTTCGGTGGGCCGTTCTGTGGCTTCGCTATTTCCTCCACTGTGGTGCGAGAGTTACGGACCTTAGGGTTAGGGTGCGGGTTAAGGTAAGTGGATAGTTAGTAATGTATGTATGGTTTAGTGTAGGGTTGAATTTTGTTAATTATATGTGTGGTTTATTTATTTTGGTGCTCTTGTGTTGTGTGTATGTGTCTCAGAATAACAATTTTTTCCCTGGGAAAAAATTCGCTATTCTGAGCGTTCAATGTTATTACAATTCAAAATACCAAGTTCGAACTTATGGTGTTCGATATTTTGGAATTTTGAATATATGATACAGGCCCTGTATGAACACAACTAGTATGGATAGTGGCAGGCCAGGGGAAGAGTTCAAACAAAAGCATTTCTGCAGTGGATATGTCCCTGCACTTTCACCCCCACTACTCATGTATGCTATCTCTGAGATTTCTGTATCTCAGAAGAAAGAAGAATCCTTTGGGATACTGCAGTCTTTATCCTTAAATGGAAATAAGAGTGCCAAACACTAGTTTGTCAAACACAAGCCTGGCACCCACATTTAGTACACCCTAAGGTAGCAACAAATACTTAAGGCTACCTTTTGGGATCTCATTAGCACCCAAGATGTTTTGAAAAGATAGAAGTATGACTTGTGGCTAGGAGTAGTAGTTAATATTATTAATGACATTATAGTTTGAGGTGCTTCAAAACTTGAACATGACAAATGACTAATCAAGTTGTTGCAAAGATCATATTAAAGGCTTTGGAATGCAACAAAGCCAAATGCCAAATAGGTGTCACTTTACTGACATATATGGGACTTGTCCTGACTTTGAATAGTCTACATTCAGATGTTGATGAGGGTCATACAACTTTGAATGTGCAAAAAACTACTGATAAATTACCTCTGATGTGATTCTATGGAATAGTAAAGCATTTGTCAGCTTGTTCCACACTTATCAGAAACCAGAGTGCTATTAAAAAAGTTGACAGAACATGATGTGATATGGTATAGGTCAGAAGATCAGGAAAATAACTTTGAGTTACTAAAAGTTTAGTGACCACAGTACCACCTTTGAAATGCTAATCTAGTGTCCTAGAAGTTGATATAAGTCAACAGAGGTTAGGAACAATTTTATAAGAGCAGTTTTACTACAAGAAGGCAGACATGTTGCTTACACATCAAGGGCAGTTTGATTTCCAGACCCATATTGTACAAACTGAAAAAGAAATGTAAGTATCTTTGCATACCAATAGTTTGATGACTACATTCATGTTAGAAATCTTTACACAAAGTGTTTGCAGGAGAATGTTATTAGCATGATAGAAGTATGACCTTCAAGTACAATATAACCCACAAAAACTTATACGTATTGCAGAGATCATCTCTAGAGAATATTTAAAGGAGCATAAAGAACTCCTGCTAGAGAAAGGCTTGGAAATATTAGAGTCTCTGTCATAATTACCTTTGACCACTGAAAAATGTTACAAGAGCTAAAAGCTGCTACAATGTAATAGTTTAAATGTACAGTTAGCGCAAGATGTCATTATGACAGCATGGCTGGATGGAGTATAATAGTTACCTCAGTTAATCAAGCTGTGCTTTTCCTTTTAGTTATGAACTGTCACCTGCAAATACCGATACTCAAGGGGTAATAACATAACTATCTCTTACTGAATGGCAGTGTCATATACTGATAAAGCTGCACAAGTCACATCTTGAAGTGACAAAATGCAGAGAGAGAGAGTGTGTGTGTGAGCGAGCACATGGCATAACTTGACATCTGTAGAAAGTTAAGAAATGTTTCAAGACTGCGGAATGTAATAGGAAACAAAAAAATGGAGCTAATCCCACTTGAAATTATTTTACTGCTTTGTTTGAAGTTAGATGTTGATCTGTTCAAGTGCGGCAATCTTAATTTCTTGTTGGGTATAGATTGCTATTCCACATATCTTAATTTGTTCAATTAAAGACACTAGAGTACGATCAGTGATGTAATTTCTGAAATCCAAATTTTCAAGGCAGAGAATACCTAAGCAAGTAGTGCATGATAATGATTTAAACCTTTCCAGCTAGGCATTACAATTGTTTGGCAAATTTTTGGAATTCACGCACACAACTTCAAGTCCAAGATACTCTACATAAAAAAAAAAATAGACTAATCTGTTGTAACTAAGGAATTATTCTTTTGAGATGGGACGTGGACTCTGGATTGCTTAAACATAGTAAGACCTTGCTAGGTTTAATGCTACTGGTTACTAAAAAGCAATTACTTGAAAATCAAAATCTAAACCAAATGTAACTGAACTGAATATTTTAAAGGAGATAAAACTGAAAGTATAATTGTTAGAAAAATATGTATTAATGTGTATATGCTTAATGCCAATTAATAATCAAAAGAATTAATATGCTTTTCATTCTATTTTACATGCACTGTGTTATATATAAATTGAGTTTCATATGAGACTGAAAAAGATGCTTTTGAAAACTGCAGCATACTTTCTGAAACTTGCAAGATGCCCTCTGACCTAGTAACTGCTAGCACAGCAATATTCATGTTTATGCCTTTTGGAAATGTACTTGAGAAGCAGGTGCTTATCTGCTAGGTCAGGAATGAATGAACAATACTATATTCTGTAAATGTAATGATTTTAAACAATAAGCTCTGTTCGAACCATGAGAACATGTGCAGCTGCAGTAGCTTAGAGATAAAGTAGACAAAGGATTATTAGAGAAATGAACTGTTAGCATTGTGCTTGAATTAGCCATAGTACCTTGAATGGTAACATAACATGTATCTAACTGGTAGTAATCAAGGCCATGTTGTTTTCCTCAGGAAGTTTCACATAAAAATTGATAAATCAGCAGAAATTCATGGGAATGATGGTCAACAGATGATGATGAAAAAGGTGGTAATCTGTTACGTCAGCTTGATAGGCCATGTCTAGTTAGAGAATGTATAAAAATGAAAGTATTTCCTGTTTCTAGTTAGACAAACTCTGTAATAGCACGTTTTTGTCTCCTTGCTGCAAGATTAAAGTGCCTTAACCTGAACCTACCATGTTTTGATAATTTTTAAAGTATATTTTTCTTTTGACAGTTTGGTCCTTCGGACCGGAAAGTACCTCTCGCTCTAGGCCTAGGTCAGAATTGGGCCTGGTGGCATGCATCCGTACGGAGAAGAGGCCAAATCGGCTCTTCTGTGTTGAAAGACCTCCGACTGAATTGTTGTTCGAAAGAGGCCAGCCACTGTTTCTGATCTGGGATTGGAGGATGAGTCAACGATCCGGTGGATCAACTCACGGAGGGTCAGGTAAGGAGGAATTACCTTATTTCTGTTTTAAGATCAGGGACTAGTTACAGAACTGTTTTTGTCAGGAAGATTTGTATGTGCAGATCAGGAACAAAAAAGGGTTACTGTTTTGTCATAGATCAGGGAAACAGAATAGGTAGGCAGTTATTCTAGATAAATTGTGAAAAGATATAAAACCGTGGTACCACGTGATAAAAAGGGTTACGTAACAATTTACAGCTTAGCTAAGGCAACAATGGGAAATCAGTGCACGAAAAGTTCCCGAGACCCGCCCCTAACTGAAGACGCGAAATATATGCAATTACAGCGTGCCGACAATGTTAAGTATTATACAAAATGGGTTGATAAGTATAAATTCAATGGTAATTTAGATAAACTCGTACTTATTAAACTTGTCAGGCAACTAAAAACAGACGCAAAAGGTCAATTAAAAAAGCAATGACAATTAGGAGTCCCTCAGGCACATAGGTGGCTTGAGGAAGCAAATCGCAGGGAACAAAAGATAAAGAATTCAAAAACGATGTTCTTAGACAAAGAAGATAATAACTTGGTAATAGCAACGGCCCCTCCTTCGCCCCCTCCGCTTCCCTTACCAGAATATGAAGCGAGTGGACAAGCTGATCCACCTCCGCTATACCCAGCTGTTTCCACAGCATCAAAACCATTTGTCAGGGATCCTATCGAGACAAGGTCTCGAACACGCGACTTGAGAAGGGAGATTAAACTATGTGAAATAAATAGAAAATCACAAGCTATGAGTGAGGAAGAAATATGTCCACTCATAGAAGTGCCAAATCCTCAGGCAGGACAGGATCCGACTCTTTTGGTTTATAGACCGTGGACACGGAAGATATCCGGAAAGCCACGGAGGGAATTTCCCATCCGAAAGTGAATTTTCGACAATTTTTAGAAGACTTACAGGGTATGAGATTAAGTTACCATTTGAATGGAGAAGAAGTAGAAAAAGTAGTTAGACAAATTGTAGGTCCAAATTGGCACATGATCAGTGGCGACTGGAATCCTCGTGACGCACAGCTTAGACCACTCCCACATACTAATGTAGAATTGGATGGCAGAGTGAAAGGTCTGACAGACCGAATCTCTGAAAAATGGAAGCCTAGGGCTGAATGGACTTGCATTAATCAGTGCATTCAACAAGAAGGTGAAACAGTTGATAGATATTATGCTAGATTATTAGAGTGTTTTAATAACCACTGCGGAATGCAGATACCAGAAAACCAGACACAAGATTCCCCATATGAACAACAGCTAAAGAATGCATTCTTGAAGGGTAGTATAACTCCCATTAGCAGCTTTATTACAAAGCACATGGTAGATCATCGTACGAGTAGATTGCAGCCATTACTTGAATATGCTAGACATGCAGAGAGACATTTTAATAGTAAAAAGAAAAAGAAAACTCAAGTATTTTCAGCAGAAGATGGGTCAGAAGTATTTGTAGTACAAACTGGGAGAAAGGGTAAGAAAAATACCCAGGGAAATAAACAATCTGACAAGCGATCAGAAGATTTTGAGGAAAGGAAGAAAAGAGGTGAATGTTTTAAATGCGGGAAAAAAAGACATTTAGCGAGGGATTGCAGGCTAAATAAGAAGGTGACTACAGAAAATAAGGAGGATGAGGAATGACTATATGATAGTCAGGAATCACTGAATGAAAATAAACAGGAAAAGACAAGTGCAAATGTGATAGCAAGGGTAGAGGATGTGACAGAAGGGGGTAGAGGATGTACATGAATTTGTAGACGTTGATGAAAATGAAATTTTGGTCTTAGCCTTATTGAGCCTAGAGCTTTACTTAGCAGATACAAAACCGGAAGTGACGCTTCTGGTAGAGGGGAGGGAAGTCAAATTTTTGTGTGACTCAGGGGCTTCACGGACCCTGATACACCCTTCCAAATTACCGGAAGATTCAGAATCACCAGATTATATACTAGTGAAAGCAGCTAATGGACAGCTGTATCGGGAGCCACTCTCCCATGACATAGCAATAACAGACCCCGTTTCAGGAATGACCCAGAAAAGTAAAATTGTAGTTTCTGCAAAATGCCCAGTAAACCTTTTGGGTAGAGACTTAATGCATATATTTGGCATAGCCGTAGTTCCAACCATGCAGGGTATGGAAGCACAGCGACAAATGGATACTTTTGTAGTGTGACCGGAGGGTGAGATATATTATTGGTACAGCCAGGACTTGGTTACGACTGGTTCAGGGGCAGTAACCGAGAAACTGATGAACGTAGCCATCAGTAAATCCCCCTCCCTCGACATTGACAAACAGCATTTGTTGCATTGTGCTCTATATTACTGTAATAGACCAGGACCTGATAAAGAATATGAGCAGGAATTGTTTCAGAACCACGCAAACAGACTAGTGTTACGAAACTTGTACTGGGACACAGAAGGAAACAGTGTAGTAAGCTGTTCATTGCCCCAGGAATTTTTAGCACTTTACAAATCTAATCGATTGCCACATGTTAGTTTAACTAAGAATAGAAATTTGAAATGGGCAGACTTAGGAGAAAAAGTCACAAGGTGGGAGAAACAGACAGAATTAGAACTCTCCAAACAAGGAGTACAGAAACAGAAATTGAATTGGATAACACAGACACACCCAGCTGTGCACTCACAGGCTAGTGAGAACAGCTGAGTATTACTCTTATTGGAGGAAGAGGAAAAAGCCTTGCGAAACATACCAGAGACTCTCTGGTCAACAGGGAAATCAGATGTAGGACTTATACGAACAGCAGGACCAGTTACTATTACACCAAAGTCAGCATTTAGACCTCAGAAAAGACAATATCCCTTGAGAAAGGATGCAGAGATAGGGATCAAACCTATAATAGCAGCCTTACTTAAGGAAGTAGTCTTAATGGAATCTCCTGATTCACCATGTAATACACCCTTATTTCCTGTCAGGAAAGCAAACGGGGAATGGCGTATGGTCCAAGATTTACAAGCTGTAAATAATGCAGTTATACCCAGGGCACCAACGGTGCCAGATCCGCACACCTTACTGAATGATTTAAAGCCTCAGCAAAAGTATTTTTCTGTGGTAGATATTAGTAATGCATTTTTCTCAATACCGATACACCCCGACAGCCAACATTGGTTTGCATTTACATTTCAGGGGAAACGGTATACATATACGAGATTACCACAGGGATATTGTGAAAGCCCAACAATATTTGCACAAGAAATGGCAAGCAACCTGGCGGGATTTATTCCCCCGAAAGGTAGTCAAATTTTACTTTATGTAGACGACATTCTGCTAACAGCCCCCACCCAGCAAGAATGTAAAGAGGACACCATAGCATTATTACAGTTTTTAGCTACTCAAGGACACAAAGTAAACAAGAACAAACTACAACTTTGGAGAAAACAAGTTAAGTACTTGGGATATGTAATATCCAAAGACGGTAGAATATTAGACGAAGATAGAAAAACAGCAATATTACAAGCACCTAGACCAGCTACCAAGAAGGAAATTATGTCCTTCCTGGGAACTACTAACTTTTGTCGGAGTGGATACCAAATTATGCTTTGGAATTTGCTCCACTGACTAATTTAATATTCAAACAGCCGATGGCAGCACAGGATTTATTACAATGGACACCAGAAGCAGAAGCAGCTTTCTGCAAGCTGAAACAACTGATAGCATCATCCTTAGTTTTAGGATTACCGAACTATCATAAGCAATTTTTTTCTAACTGTAGACTGTAAGCAAGGTTATATGACATCAGTATTGATACAGCAGCATGGGGACAAGCAACGCCCCATAGCTTACTATTCATCACAGATAGACCCAGTGGCGTGGTCCCTGCCCCACTGTGTACAAGCAGTAGTTGCAGCTGCAATGGCAGTGCAGGCTTCGGCCTCAGTAGTGTTACTCCACCATCTCACATTGAGAGTGCCTCATGCAGTCGCAATTATTTTACTGCAAGAAAAAGTAGCATATCTTTCTCCTGCTAGACATCTTTCCTGTATGACTATACTGTTGAGCCAACCTCATATGACAATTGAACGATGCACAACTTTGAATCCGTCAACCTTGCTCCTAACCCCTGCAGATGGCAAACCGCACTGCTGCCTGCAGGAGATTGAGCAAAAGACATTACCTAGACAAGACCTTACGGATGTTCCCTTGAATGATGCCAAGGTGACATACTATGTGGACGGCTCGTGCAGGCGGGGTCCTACAGGACAGATCCTATTGGGGTATGCAGTCGTTTCCGATACTGAAACTTTAGAAGCAAAATCTTTACCACACAATTTATCTGCACAAGCAGCGGAGTTGATTGCCTTGACAAGGGCATGTACATTAGCAAAAAGTAAGAAAGTGAATATTTATACTGACAGTCAGTATGCTTTTTCTACTGTACATGTTTTTGCACAGCAGTGGAAAAATAGAGGAATGATAACATCTACTGGTAAACCAATTAATCATGCGCAATTCATTTTAGATTTATTAGACTCTATTTAGTTACCTCAAAAAGTAGCTATTTGCAAATGTGTAGCTCATACCAAGCAACAGGATAGAATTTCAAAAGGTAATGCGCGGGCTGATACAGCTGCGAAACAGGCAGCTTCAGCCTCAGCAGATTTTCTTTTGAGTGAGGAATTACAACCCTCTGAGATTTTAGATTTAGAAATGTTAAAAACAATGCAGACACTTACTACAAATGTAGAAAAACAGAAGTGGATAAAACGAGGAGCAATCATTGAAAAGGGACTGTACATCTCCAAGGAAAAGAAACCAATTTTGCCATCTAACTTGTTTAGATATGCAGCTTTGTTGAGCCATGGGCAGAGCCATGTCTCAACACGGGGATGGTACAGTTAGTGAATTGAGTGTTTACAACATATGGATTTACAAATTACACAAAAACTTTTTGTGCAGCATGCCATGTTTGTAACAAGCATCATGCACAAGGGGCATTGAAGCCTAAGCAAGGGAGTTTCCCTACACCACAGTATCCGTTTCAAACTATTTGTATGGATTTCATAGAACTGAATAAGTGCGAAAATAAAAAGTATTGCCTTATCATTATAGATATGTTTTCTAAATGGGTGGAAGCTTTTCCAACTAAAAATCCAGATGCAGCTACTGTTGCAAAGGTCCTTGTTAAAGAAATTATACCCAGATTTGGCATACCGGAAAAGATTTATAGTGATAATGGTACACATTTCGTGAATCAAACAGTGCAACAACTTAGTCACTATTTTGGATATCGTTAAAAAATCACTGCACCTACCGCCCCCAATCTGCAGGATTAGTTGAGAGGCATAATGGGGTGTTGAAGAATAAGCTTAGGAAGTTAATGAGTGAGACACAAAAGAACTGGGTGCACTGTTTGCCTCTAGCACTGTTGAGCATGAGAACTGTTCCAAATGCAAAGGGATTAACTCCTTTTGAAACTTTGTTTGGGAGGGCATATTATACACCTCAGTGGAAACCTCTCATGTCTACAGAGTAAGAGGCTGACAGTTCACTTGTATTTTTGAATAACAAACTTTTGCAGTTAAATTCTGTTTCAGATAAAGAGCAACCGAAATCGGAAGCACCAGTAGCCCCAGGCACCTGGGTCTGGGTGAAGATTGTGAAGCGAAAGAACTGGAGTTCTCCGAAGTGGGAAGGACCATACCAGGTATTACTGTCGACACCCACTGCAGTCAAGATCGTGGAGTGAGCTTCCTGGATTCATTTGACGCAGTGTAAACTGGTTAAGAACTTTGAATTGGACAAAAACTTTGTTACTATTGTACAACGAGAACATAATGGCCAGGTACAGAGTGAATAGAGACATTGAGCAACCTCAGAAAACTTGTATGATCATTTTGATAACTATGCTAATCACATTGTTCTTTTTGTTGTGGCCACTCCTTTTTCCTGCCACAAAAGTTGAACTGATTAAACGTAATGAACCAAACATAGACTGGTATCCGAACTTTAACACTTATCAGGCAATTACACGTGTGTATGCTGAGACTTTTAATGTTTCGAGCTGCTGGGTCTGCACGGCCATACCAACAGAATACGGGGGTTTATTGATGGTTGCTATCCCCCTAGGGGTCAATGAGACCTGGGAAAATCTGTTTTTTGACACAGTTGCTATTAAAGCACATGATAAGGTAGCACTGTATTTGCCTGTAACACAAAAAGGAATTGTATGTTTTTACAAAAATGATACCATCCAAGTGGGATGGAGCAAGTGTAACGTCACCGTACAGTATAAATGTTATAAAAAAGCAAATGATTTAGGTGGATCTTGTAGTACAGATTATGACTCATTTTGAAATCTACGCATAAGACTCTTGATCAGGTACAACGTAATCCTGTACTTTTTAAACAGTTATCTGTAATAGACAGGAAAATGTTTCATGCAGGGCAGTCATTTTGTAACTAAAGTAGAGGACTGTTATTTTGTGTGTGGTAAAAAAGCATATAAATGGTTACCTGAGAATTGGTCTGGCAGTTGTTTTTTGGGATACCTGGTCCCGGCCATCCGACACACTGCAGTTTTGCCTCAGGGAAATATTCGAAATACCCGAGATGTGACCAAAAAGACTGTTAAGAAACCTGAGAATCCAGTGGGACAGATTGAAGCGGGCTGGAAAGACCATCATAATGTGGGAACCAAACTTGCGCACATGGACTTGAGTGATGCTGTCATATCCTGGGCAGGTATATTACCTGCATACGGTGCAGTTAAATCGATATGGGAGCTGCACAAACTGTCAAAACTTCTCAAAGTAATGAGTAATGCAACTTTTTCTGCTCTTGAACTGATAACTGATGAACTGAATGCCATGAGAACTGTAGTACTCCAAAACCGAATGGCTCTTGACTTCACCCTAGCGGCGAGGGGTGGGACGTGCACTTTAATCAAAGAAGAATGCTGTGTGTTTATTCCTGATCATCAGCAATGAGATTAACGATCATCTCGAGGTGATTCAGCAAGTGTCGGCCATGACCAAACCAGGCCCAAATCCTCTGACAGACTTTTTCCAGAATGTATTTGGGGGGGTGGGGTTCCATCCTAATGAACATATTGATTGCCGTTGGGGTAGGATTACTCCTAATAGGAGTTTGTGTTTGTTGTGGAATCCCCTGCATGAAGAAATTAATCAAAGAATTCATAGATATATCAGTATCTGAGACTATGTATCAAAGTACTGAATTTGAAGAGCTGCTAGAATGTGAAACACTTTCATAAAAGTTTAAACTGAATGACTTTCTTAACTGCAAATCCTGATTGGAAGAGGTTAGGAAAAGAAGCAAACTGTTTATTCTTTTTTGAAAATAGAATTAAAAAGTATTAACAGGAGGGAAATGTTAGAAAAATATGTATTAATGTGTGTATGCTTAATGCCAATTAATAATCAAAAGAATTAATATGCTTTTCATTCTATTTTAAATGCACTGTGTTATATATAAATTGAGTTTCATATGAGACTGAAAAAGATGCTTTTGAAAACTGCAGCATACTTTCTGAAACTTGCAAGATGCCCTCTGACCTAGTAACTGCTAGCACAGCAATATTCATGTTTATGCCTTTTGGAAATGTACTTGAGAAGCAGGTGCTTATCTGCTAGGTCAGGAACAAATGAATGAACAATACTATATTCTGTAAATGTAATGATTTTAAACAATCAGCTCTGTTCGAAGCATGAGAACATGTACAGCTGCAGTAGCTTAGAGATAAAGTAGACCAAGGATTATTAGAGAAATGAACTGTTAGCATTGTGCTTGAATTAGCCATAGTACCTTGAATGGTAACATAACATGTATCTAACTGGTAGTAATCAAGGCAATGTTGTTTTCCTCAGGAAGTTTCACATAAAAATTGATAAATCAGCAGAAATTCATGGGAATGATGGTCAACAGATGATGATGAAAAAGGTGGTAATTTGTTACGTCAGCTTGGTAGGCCATGTCTAGTTAGAGAATGTATAAAAATGAAAGTATTTCCTGTTTCTAGTTAGACAAACTCTGTAATAGCACGTTTTTGTCTCCTTGCTGCAAGATTAAAGTGCCTTAACCTGAACCTACCGTGTTCTGATCATTTTTAAAGTATATTTTTCTTTAGACAATAATATTTAGAAAAAAAGGAAACAATCAGTTACATAGAAGTGAACAGAATCTGTGGGAACAATACATGCAGAATAATGTTCAAGAGGAGGTGAAGGGGGAGTTGAGTTTAAGGGAAAAAAGGAATTCAGCAATTTATGTAATGTCAGGGTGAATAATTGGTGTGTGTGAAAAATGTTACTATGTTTTTCTTTTACAGTAATGTATGTGCCCTTTTGTCACTGTTTTGTAATAATTTAATAAAATTGTTTGTAAAAAAAAAAAAAAAAAAAAAAAAAAAGTAGATAAAATGCTCCAAGTAAAGAGCATCCTCAGAAAGTGTAGTTATTCAAATTAAACTCTTATCCACCATTCATGGCTAGACTACTAAAATCCACCTCTCCAATCCTTAGCACTTGTGCCAGGACATTTGTTAGTGGACAGACAGTTAAGGTCAAATCTTCCAAGTTTATTCCCATTATTAGGAATTAGCATCCAATATTAATTGGCACACTAAATGTAAGACCGTGTCCACTTTTCTTTACTTGAAATGTGTTTGTGGTTATTAGTTAAGTATGAATGTGCTTATTTCTTTCTTAATGCAAATAAAGTTAATATGTTCATAGATGACTACTAGGCTAACTGCCCTGAAAGGCCATTTTAGGCCTAGCCAATAACCCAAGGCTAGAATGAAACTCTGTACATTGTGCTTATGATGTGAAGACCTTAACCATTATTCCAAACTCACCAGTGTATGACATGAAGCACTAACTATTGTCTGTATTATTGCAAAGCTCCCACCAAGTCTTCAATGAAAATGGCACAACCCACTAGATAACCTGATGATGAAAATACAGATGTATTAATTGAAATGTGTGATACATTGATATCAAAGAAATCATTGTGAACATTGCCAGACATGCATATAATTCCAAAGAAGTGCTAAGCCATGGTTAAAGTGAGCAGCAATGCACAATAAGACCATTGCCATTCTTTTAAAATAGGAGCATTGACCGCCTATATATTTTTAAAATTTTTGTAACATACATACAGAACTTTATATGCATATATACAAATAGGAATTATGCATACATATGAATCACACACAAAAATGAGAAAACATATTTCCATATAAATATATTTCTATTGTGCTTTTAGTTGACAAATTGCATTAGTATCATTTTTTCACTTTAATTATTTTTTTCAATATCAGTATGACCAGTCTTATTTCCTTGTGGCATACAACACTGGAAAGACTGATAACATTTTGAAAAGTTATGAGGTGCTTTTTATATAATTAATTCTTTTTTATAATTAATTATTATGTCCTTTCTTGCTACTGTTAAAAGTGTTCACATTAATAGATAATGAGATACATTTGTATACCCTAGAATTTGAGTATTAGTTACTGTAAGAAAATTAGAAATTATACATATTTCTGAATACATGGCTTAAAAATCCTGAATATTACCCCAATACACTATAAGTTGTTCTAATCATTTTTAATATGAATTCTTTGTTTTTATCATCAGCCTCTTTAAGATTATATTGTTTAATGCATTACCAGTATTTTTATTTTTACACAAAACTACATAATTAGTTTATGCAAGTGAGATAAAAAAAGGTTTTGCATCTCCATTTCCACTAACTAATCATCAATACTTTAAAAATTTAGTATAGTCCTCTTTTCACTTTCATTGAATTTTGTTATCCTCAAGCATTAATTTGATATTATTAATTAAAACCCATTTTAAGTGATCTAATTCATTTATGTGCATAATTGTATATACTGACAGTGATCTAGCCCCATTTAAACAATTAGAACAATATAGAATGTTACTGTGTTTTATATCTTATATGTCGCTTTGAATATTACTGTCAATCCTGGAATATGTGCAGTAGGAAAAATAAAATAAAACTATGTTTAATATATATATTTGATGTTGTCCCTTTCATTCCTCCTCATGGTTGGGTCCCGGATCTGACTCAGGCATATTTTTACAGACTAGGGTCCAAATCTCGAGCTCCTCCCACTTCCCATAATACTCTGTCCTCTGCCCAACTCCCTCAGATCTCATTTGCCACCAGCAGTGACAGACGTGGTTTGTAGAGTCTCAAGCCTTTTGGATAGTAGTGGAAATCCTTCTATTATTCTTCTATAATCCTTCACTCTTCATAGCAGATATTCAGATAAGTGTTTTTTTTTTCTTTGATTCTCTCCAGTTTCCTCCCCTTCCTTAGCAGTGCACGGTTAAAATTTATTCCTTCACTCCTTGTTCTGCTGTTGGGCTTTGCCCACCTTTTCTTCTCTTACCTCCCCTTTTAGTCATTGGTGCATGTGTGTTGTTGTACTTTAAAAAAAATTAAAAAAAAAAAAAAATATATATATATATATATATATATTCAGTAGATATAAAAAGATGTTAAGTTGTCTATCTCACCTTCGTTCTTGCTGGTTGGGATCAGAGCTGATCCTCAGCTCCAACTCTGCCATCTTCAATAGATCGAGAGCTGTTTACTGGGTCGAGGCTACCTCTTATCCCATAATGCCTAGCGATAGCTACCCAGATCTTGTTTGCCGCTTCAGCTGCGAGGGTGTCATTTTTCTGGCTCAGGCTTGCATATTTAACTTTTTGTGTAAATTCTCTCTAGAATTTAACTTTTCTAGTATCTTTCTGTTTTATTTTAGCGATAGTGTTGTTACTGTTGTAGTTGACTCTTTTTTTCTATTGTGCCCTTCTTTTTGTAGAACTCGTTTAAATTAGAGAGTTCTCTCCACCCCTCCACCCCTTCCCGGGTTAGCTGTTTAACTTAGAGGCTTTCCTATTGTTTTTCTTCTAGGTTAGCTGTTTAAATTAGAGGCTATCCTATTACCTTTAAAAAAAAAAAAAAAAAAAAAAATCCTTCTTAGTACTAGTGTGCTTTTTTGTGTCTAACTGAGTATTTACTCTTATTGTCTGTGTTAAATTGGTTAGTTTCCTTTTTTCCAGTACAGCATGTCCAAGGAAGCTAAGGTTTCTGGGTTTAAGAAGTGTGACTCATGCTGTCCGAAAATGTCTCTGACAGATGGGCACACTTCTTGCGTCTATTGTTTAGGTGCTGTGCACCTGCAGGACTCTTGTTCTATTTGCCATGCCTTCAGTCCAAGAGTCCTGCAGGAGAGGAAGAATAAGTTGATTCTTAGGGGTCTGTTAAAACCCCAGGATTCACCGGCCAAGAATTCACAGCCGGTGAAATCCCCTAAATCCATTAAGCCGTCGGCTCCACTTTTGGAGCCAACTTCAGTACAGGACTTTCCTTCAACGTCAGTTCCAGCTGGTACCGAAAAGACAACCTCCCTGTCGGCTCCATCAGAGGCTTCGGAGCCGTCATGGAGCCACAAAAGGCTGAGGTCCCCTTCCTTAGAGTCAGTGCATTTGGCTCCTCTGTCTCCTTTACTTCAAAGCGAGCGTTGCCACCGATCCTCTCACTCCTCCCGATCCTCTAGGCTGTCAGATCATGATGTGGAGAGAGTAGTCAGTAGGTTGCTAAAGTCGCAGGCACTAGCTAAATTGTTGCCCAGCCCTCCTCAACAGGTATCGGCTCCATCCACTTCTCTCATTGTTCCCCCTCCAACAGTTCAGAGCCGGAGTTCGTTGGGGTTCGAGTAGTGGAACCATCGGCTCCGATAACCAAATCCCCTTCGGTTCTGACATTGGCTCCCATTCCCTCGGTGGTACCTTCCATCAAGGGATCTGGGTGCCATGGCTCCCTCATCAGCTCTGAAGGGGCGAGTGGCATTGGACCTTTGTCTGACCCCATTCTCCCTCTCGGAGCTTTGGCGCAGGTGAGCTCGGCTCCAACATCAGCCTCGGAGCTGTCCCCCTTGGTGCGGAGAAAGATTCCTATTTCTTTGGAACTGGAACTTTCTCTGCCTTGTGGCAGGGGCGCCTTTGAGGTCATGCGGAGTGTGCTGTCCTCTGACTCAGCTCCACTTTCAGCCCCACTGGCTCCTTCCCCCGTAGTGCCTGTGCCAACCTCTGCTCCTCCTCCAGACCCTAAGTGTAGGGAACCGATGCTCCATGACACCCCATTGGGTGTTTCCTCCTCTTCCGAGGCCTCTCCTGATCACTCAGAGGAGCCCCCTCAGAAGAAGAAGTGTAAGAGGAAGCACATTGACTCCCCTGAGTCTGTCACTTCTGATATAGACTTAGATGATTCAGAAGGGTCCCTGAGATCCCCCTCTGAAGAGGTTTCCTTCTCGGACATCCTGGAAATGCTTAGGCAGAGGGGGAACTGGAATCCCCTAGCCCCTACCGAGGATGAGTCTGTATTTCTGGATGCTTTCGGTTACCAACTTTCCACCTCCTGGGTTTCTCCGCCTTTCGATCCACTTATGGCAGTGGTGGCTCGAAAGGCTTGATCAGCTCCGGATACAGTGGAACCAACTCCGAGGAGACCTGGTAAATTCATTACAGTACCCCAGGATAAACAATTCCTTTCTAAAGGTGTTCCTGTTGATGCCATGGTGGTAGCAGCAGCCACCAAAAAAGAGTTAGCGGAGACCTCTTCATCTGTCCATCCCTCAAACAAGGAGTCTAGGACGATGGACAGATACAGGAAGTGAATGTTCGCTTCAGCGACCTTCTCCATGAGGTCACTGAACTACTTATGTCATTTTACCCGACTTCAAAGGGATCTCCTTAAAGAGCTCGGAGATACCCTCCAAGATCCAATAGCTGAGGGAGCACAAGCCAAAGTAGTTTCCCAGCTAGCAATGCTTAATTCTATTGTTAACTTCTCCATAAGGCTCATTTCCTATGCAGCCGATGGGGCGAGTCAAGCCGCAGGTACGGGTGTGGCCCTTAGGAGGCATGCATGGATGCGGCTGTGTAACTTTGCGGAACCCTTTCGAGCATCCTTCACCAATACCCCCTTTGATGGTTCCTTTCTTTTTGGACCACAGGTGAAAGACACTTTGACTAGGTGTAAGCAAGAAGGCAAGACTCTCTCTGCCATGGGAGTCCGTTTTTCCACTCCCTCTAGACCTTACCCCAAGGGTCAGAAGAGTGGGAAGATGTGGTTCCGTAAATCTCAGGGAGCCTTGCCCGACACACGTACTGATTTTTCCTCCAGAGGTAGAGGGGGAAACAGTAATAATAGACGCAGCCCTCATGGCAGAGGGGGGTACGCAGAACCAGGGCAATAGAGAATCTTTCTCTGATAAACCCTTCCAGCATCCCTGAAGGGTTGCCTGGCTACTGACCTCTGGAGGCAGTCGGGGGAAGACTTTCACTGTACCCAAAAGCCTGGCAAAGTTTAACACAAAATCCACAGAAGCACAAAGAAACTGATAAAACAAAATATCTGCAGCTGGGAGAAAATAATTATTTATTTCACAATTCTCAGGATGAGCGCTTTCGTTTGCTACAAGCAAACTTCATCAGATAAAATGTTCACTGGTGCCACCTTTTTATATATACCAAAGAAGATAAACTAAACTAATTACTCAATTAAGTCTAGAATTCTTAAAGTTACAAGACACAGTATTTAAAAACCTTCACTGGATACATTAAATACAATTGAATACAAAAAAATAGTATAAAAATAATATGAAAATAATTCAAAAATCATTCATGCCACCAAAACATTAATTAATAGGTGCATGCACATTGGTCATATTAACAATTTTCTAAGTATTATATTTGATGAATTGTTGGATGTTTTGAAAAATTAATAATTATACCAAATCAGATCTCCCTGACAAAATGGCTTTGATGTTAATGTAGTCATTTAAGCCTGGTTCTATATTTGACTTTAGTCTCAACTGCCACCTAATTTCTTTCTGTAACAAAAGGTTTTTATAATCCCCTCCTCTCATGTTCCTGTCAATCAAATCCACAATACCGAATTTAAAATCAGGTGGAGAACCACAGACTGTGGTGTGTTTGTAGAGGGCACTGGTTTCTTTTTTATTTTTGATGTCATTCATATGCTCGTAGATCCTGGTCTTTAGTGCCCTCTCAGTTTTGCCCACATAATATGCCGGACAATAGGAGCAGGTCGCCAAATACACCAACATTCTAGTCCTGCAGTTCCCTCTACAAAATCTGATTTTGCTGTTCAAACCATTATTTAATGTAATGTGATCGACCTGATGAATGTGAGAACATTGGCTACATGCCCCACAAGAATGTGTTCCCCTATTATGTATATACATAATTGTTCCCCTTTCAAAAAGTTTCTTAAAGTTCTGACTAACTTTGTATATGACCCATGGTCCGTCCCCAGCCGTGCCATGAACTTCTTGGTTCGTTTTTAAAATAGACCAATTGTTCTGAAGTATCCGGATTACATGGTCTGAAAAACCATTATGTTCAATGACACAAGCCCCCTGGAAATCCCTAAATTCCTCTATTGGACTAACACTAACAGATCCTGGTTGCCCCAGTAAAGATTTATATCTAGTCCCCCACCCCATATAAACCTCCTGTAAAGTCTCACCTACCAGTTTTTTAGGGTAGCCTCTCTTAATAAATTTCTCACCCAGAAACAAAAATTCCTGATGTAAATCCATAAATTCTGATGTCATTCTTGCCACCCTCACTGCCTGCCCCTTCACAATGCTCCTTTTTTGATGGTAGGGATGTTGACTGTCAAAATGGAGATAGCTGTTGCACCAGGTGGGTTTCCTATAAATCTGTGACTTAAAACCATCATTGGTTTTACTCAACATAATGTCCAGATAACTTATGCATGTGTTATCTACTTGATATGTAAAAGAAAGAAAGGTGGTGGAATTGTTGATATACTTCATAAATTCTTCCAACTTCTCCACCGTTCCTTCCCATATAACAAAGATGTCGTCCAAAAATCGGAGATAGGTTGTGATGTAACTAATAAAAGGACCTGAAAAAATAAATCTGTTTTCCCATTCCAATAAAACCAGATTGGCGTAAACGGGGGCACAAGCTGCCCCCATAGCTACGCCACTGGTTTGTTTGTAATATTCACCATCAAAACTAAGAAAATTGTTGTCTATCACCACCTCCATTAGTTCTAGGATTAACAATTTCCTATCCAAGGGTAAATCAGAATACCTGGAAATGCTTTCCTCAAAAAATTCAAACCCTTCATGTCTGGGAATACAAGGAAAAAGATCTTTCACATCTATGGTGGTGAAAAGACAACTTTCAGACCATAAACTTTTGTCAATCTTACCCAAAAAGTCCCAAGAATCCCTAACCAAATGCTTTTGGTTGAGAAAAATATTCTTAACTGATCGGTCAATGAAAACCGCTAAAGGGTGTGTCTTAGATCTTTTAGCCGATACAATCGGTCTAAAGGGAGGTTGTGTAATGGATTTGTGTAACTTGGGGATTCCAAAAAACCCCGGAATAACAGGATAAGTTTGTTTTAAGAAATCATAGGTGGAACCCTCTATTCTATTTTCTATCCTGTATTCTTCCAATAAGGAATCGATCCTGCCGTAAGCTACTTGGATCTCATTATAAGACACTGAGGAATATGTGTTCTCATCTGACAATAAGGATGTTAAGGCGTTCGTGTAATCAATTTGATGAAACATCACTAACCCCCCACCTTTGTCAGGTTCCATGTATCTAATACTATTTTCATTCCTCAAACTGTTCAACAACTTCTCTTCTTTCCTAGATAAATTATAACACGTTGGACCTTTCCTGAAGCTGTTAAACTTATCATAAATCTCCTTGGTAACAATATTTTCAAATGTTGCTATAGTCGGATGCAAAGGAGGATTGAAAGTGCTTCTTCTCACTAATGAAGTATTAGTGAGCCCAATGGCACTGTGAGGTTTATTTTTGTGAAACAGTCTAAGGTTCATTTTCCTAAGAAATAACTTTAATTCAATTAATGTGTCAGCAAGATCTCCCCTATTAGATTTGACAAATTTGAATCCCTTTGAAAAAAGTTCGAAATATGTCTCATCCAAAACATGATCAGTGTAGTTGGTATATATAAAAAGGTGGCACCAGTGAACATTTTATCTGATGAAGTTTGCTTGTAGCAAATGAAAGCGCTCATCCTGAGAATTGTGAAATAAATAAAAGTTTAACACAAGACAGATGGGTACGGTCTATTATATCCGGAGGTTACAAAATTCCCTTCCATCAACCCCCCTTACAGTCAAGGAAGACCCTTCCAGATGTTCCACCCAATCTGAAGGAGCAAGCAGTAATAGAAGTTTCAAAACTGCCAAAAAAAAGAGCCATCCAGGAAGTCCCGGCAGACCAGCATGGATCCAGAATTTACTCAAGGTTCTTTTTAGTACCAAAAAAGACAGGGGACTGGAGACCGATTCTGGATCTCAGCAGACTAAACAGGTCTGTACAAAGAACAAAGTTTTGGATGGTCACGCTACAGTCCATTCTACCCTTTCTGGGTCAGGACAATTGGATGTGCTCGATAGATCTTCAGGATGCGTACTACCATATCAAGACGGACAGTCGCTGCAGGAGATATCTTCGCTTCCGGCTGGGGGCCAGTCATTATCAGTTCAGAGCTCTGCCCTTTAGTCTCACCACAGCCCCCAGGGTGAGGTTATCATTGGTTTTATGTTTCCCAAGCCTATTGTATTTGATGCTTATATTACCTTTGAAAACTGTGTATTTAACCCACAAGAACATTGTGGGTAGAGGTTTTGTGTTTTAAACATAGCATAAGGCAATATTACATATATTTCATTTTTTAACTTTTTAATTGGATTATTGTTAATTGTGCTATTTTAATTGAGTATGGAAAGTACTTAAACAGCAGTGTTGCACAAGTATTTGTCTGAAGAAGTCATTTTTTTCTACGAAAACGTGTTTGTGTTTATTGTGACATTAATAAACTTGGCTGGAACTTGTAGTACCTTATTGTGAGCAACGATCGAGTGGTGGAGGTTATCTGGACTGGTATAGCTGTTTTTGCTTTGTTTGGCGTTTTGTGGTTACAGCGTTTCTTTATTGTGGTATTAGTCATGGAAGCCAGTTCGAGTTCTTACACTGCAAGCGATGGCCAGAGTACCTACCATGGCAATTCTCACAGGTCCGAAAAGGATGGCATCTCGCAGCTCACGGGTCAATTGACTGCCCTTATCAATTTACTTACACCGTTGGGACAAGGTATTAATAATTTGATTTTAGACCAACGAGAAGTCTTAAAAGCTGTTACTAACAGCTCGGCGTTTCCACCTGTACCTCCTCAACCACATGGTTTGGTCCATGCACATCTACCAGGAACAACGGAGTCACAAAGCGGGACTGATTTCAATCATACACCAGCTGTTCTTCGTGAACAAGGACTTAATCCCTTGTCCGACCCTCCATTGTGTACACATGAGAGGGATGGAATACCAACATCTACGTTCCTTGAATGGGTTCACATGAAGCCCAACTTTCGGTTTAGCGAGCAAGGAGCTCGCAATACAGGGGACAGTCCCAGTTTTAAGGAGTCGTTACGTCTACTCGAGAATGCTCTGTACAGGTACAAAACTTTAGAGCTGGACAATATTTATTTGACTGAATGCCTTAACAAAGGCATAGTACCTAAAGGTTTACGTGTATATAAATATCCCAACCAGGTTAGTCCTGGTAGTGAGTTTCACAAAGATTTGATTCAAGCTTTTGATCAGTGTGGTCTTGAAATTGTCAAGGCCATTATTAAGAAAAATGCTAAAGAAATTAAATGTTTACAAACTGATATTTTTAAATATAATCAGAATGTTACTGCTGATGTATTGTTTGAGGTTGAAAAATCCAAATACTATGACATTCGGAGGGGGGTAGACCAGCATTGTGATACTGTGCTTAACTGGAAATACAAGAAACTCAGTAGGGATATCAAAGAGTATCAGGAGGGTAGACAGTATCCCAATCCACCATATTATAGAAGGTACACACAAGTTAATCTTACTGAGCGTAATGTTAACAGGGATGACCCTGAACCTTTAAATTTGGAGGAGCATGAAGTTGAGGTGTTTGTCGAAGATCAGTCACAGGTTGAGGGCAATGAGGATGATGATTTTTTACCTCGAAGGTCAGAGCGGATTCGCCAACAGGGGTACCCCCCAATAGGGAATCGTCCCCCTTTAGTAACATCACCCCAGGAACAGAGGGGAGGGGGACCACCACGAGCATGGAGGAAGACCAGGAAACAGGAATGGTAGTTGATGGTAATTTTACAGTCACTAAAATAGGAGACTATTGTATGTACACCAAGGACAACTACCATATATACAATTACAGCGATTTTCCTGTTACTGATGTTTGTTTTCAGCTCTTTACTAAAGGTTTTAAATTTGTCCCCAACAGATGTAGTAACATAGTTCACACTATTTTGGACTTGAAGCTACTTATACGTAAATTAAACTTAGAGAATTTGTTAGGGGGGGACGTCTGGGACTTCTAGTTTGCATCTGAGAAAGTCCAGTACTTTTAACCCCCCACTTCATCCCCAACTCAAGAATTTGGAACATAGAATTGAGCAGCAATTTAGAAAAGAACTAGGCAAAGACAAGTATGTTGCCAATTTAAGCCAAGAAGAAAGTGCATTACTTTACAATTTGAGTCATGCTCTCTCCCTGAGGGTTATGGAACCCGACAAGGGTGGGGGGACGGTGCTGATGGACCAAAATTTATACCAGGCTAAAATGTACAATATTCTACATGACTATAACAAATATACTTCTGCCTCTATTCATGAAATCAATTTATCATATAAAAAGATAGATTTGGCCATTAAAGACCTGGTGGATCAGGAAGTTATTGAAATGGACATTTTTGCCTATCTCAACAATACTGATCCTAGGGTACCCACGATTTTTGGGGTGCCCAAGATACACAAAAACCCATCTGACCCACCCTTGAGACCCATTGTAGCGGCACAAGGGTCCAAAACACACAATATTTCCAAGTTTTTGGATTGGAAATTGAAGGAAATGTGGGGGAGACAGGACTATATTCTCAAAGACTCTTGGGCCTTTTTACGCAATGTCCATACCCATTTATTTAGAACTGAGGTTACATTTCTTACCATAGATGTGGTAGACCTTTTTACAGTTAATCCATCAGATATTGGGTTGGAATGGATGGAGGAGGCCCTATGGGCATGTCCTGATGTTACCAACAATGATGTACAAATGGTTATTGAGCTCCTAGGTTTGGTGTTAAACAACAATTTTCTTTTCTTTTCTGGAGAGTACTTTCAGCAGATCTCTGGTGTTTCCATGGGTGCCAACTGTGCCCCCACTTATGCTGACATTGTATTGTCCATATGGGAAAAGAAATTTGTGGTTAATAGTGAATTTTCTATCTATTGGAACTACTACTGCAGGTTTCTGGACGACATATGTATTTTTTGGAATGGGCCGGTTGGTCGCATTGACGATTTTATGAATTATATCAACACAACCACGACCTTCCTAAAATTCACACATCAAATATCCTATAATAGTGTCAACTATTTGGATGTGACTGTTACCAAGGATGGTGATGGGGTCAAGTCCTGTATATACAGGAAGCCCACATTCTCTAACAGTTATATTCATTATCAGAGTTCACATCCCAGATTCCAGAAAAGAGGAATTGTGAAAGGACAATATGTCAGGGTGTCCCGGATGACCACACAGGATCGAGATTTTAGAGATGAGTGTGACAAACTTACATCCCTATTTCTGGATAGGGGATATCCAATTGGTCTGATACAATCAGTTCGGGAAGAAGTTGAGGCTGCTCGTACTACCAGATTTGGTCCTATCTTGGGTAGGGGCACTGGGGATACCAATGGCCATACCCAAAGGGACATAGTTTGTCCATTCTCTAGCAATTTTGCCTTTATAACTGATTTTAGTACCAATGCAGTACACATTAGGAAAATTGTAGAAAAGAAATGGCAGTCATTCCAGGATTTTACGGACCTGAGTCATCTTAAAGGCAAGGACCTGAAAACGGTTTTTAGGAGAGGGATAAACATTAAAAGGGTGTTGGAACACCATGATCAACCTGTAAGGTCTTTCTGTATTAGGAAAGGGACTTACAAATGCGGTCGTTGTTCCTCATGTAAATATATAATGCATGACCACCATGTATATTTAGAAAGTAGGAACAGGGATATTAAAGCCTCAGACTATTCTAACTGTTTGTCCACTGGGGTAGTTTATTTGGCCCTTTGTCAGTTGTGCCAGGCATTTTATATCGGTAAAACTGAAAGACAGTTAAGACGTTGCATATACGAACACCAATATGACATCATTAAATTAAACAGTAAAAATGCATTGTATAGGCATTCTATTGACTGTGAGGGGGCTAGGTTTTTGTTTTTTGTGTTGGAAATTGTTCCCAAGGATATCAGGGGAGGACCCTGGGAAGCCAAGCTAGCTCACAGAGAGACCTTTTGGCAGATTCTTTTAGAATCTAATAAATTTCCGGGTCTCAATGATTTTATTTCCATTGCACCCTGCCTTAAACTTAAGGCAGGATGTATATAATGCAGGGTTTGAAATCAAAGTGATTTGAGTTTAGTAATTATTTATGTAATCAATTTTTATTGATATTCTGGACTGTGTTTATGTTATATCTCATTGATTCAACCTATTTAATTACTGTTATTTATGATAACATATTATATATATTTAATATAATATTATTTTAACAATTTTTAACATGGTGAGGTTATCATTGGTTTTATGTTTCCCAAGCCTATTGTATTTGATGTTTATATTACCTTTGAAAACTGTGTATTTAACCCACAAGAACATTGTGGGTAGAGGTTTTGTGTTTTAAACATAGCATAAGGCAATATTACATATATTTCATTTTTTAACTTTTTAATTGAATTATTGGTTAATTGTGCTATTTTAATTGAGTATGGAAAGTACTTAAACAGCAGTGTTGCACAAGTATTTGTCTGAAGAAGTCGTTTTTTTCGATGAAAACGTGTTTGTGTTTATTGTGACATTAATAAACTTGGCTGGAACTTGTAGTACCTTATTGTGAGCAACGATCGAGTGGCGGAGGTTATCTGGACTGGTATAGCTGTTTTTGCTTTGTTTGGCGTTTTGTGGTTACAGCGTTTCTTTATTGTGGTATCAGTCACTCCAGGAGATATCTTCGCTTCTGGCTGGGGGCCAGTCATTATCAGTTCAGAGCTCTGCCCTTTAGTCTCACCACAGCCCCCAGGGTGTTCACCAAATGTATGGCAGTGGTCACGGATCACCTGAGACATCAAGGATTCCAGGTGTTTCCATATCTAGACGACTGGCTCCTCGCTGCTACCCCCAGGCATTAACTCCTACAAGCACGGGACTACACAATCACAATCTGTACCCAGCTAGGCATTACAATAAATTTCGAAAAATCTGTCTTGTTGCCCTGTCAATCTATCACTTACATAGGAGCAGACTTAGACACAAGGAATACGTTTGCAAGGCTACCACTAGAAAGGGTGTCTGCAATTCATCAGCAAGTACAAATTCTAATGCAGAGCAAAAGGATCCAAGTCAGGTATGTCCTTCAAACTCTGGGTTCCATGGCAGCAGCCATTCTTCTAATCCCACTAGCGCACTTTCATATGAGAATTCTCCGGTGGCTTCTGTTCATGCAGTGGTCTTTCCAAGAGCTACCCATGGCTCACATGATCATGATCATGGATGCATGCAAAAGGCATCTTTCTTGGTGGATGGTCTCCCCACTAGTTACTCAGGGCAGACCTTTCATACAACCCCCTCTGGTCACCACAGTGATGACAGATACCTCTGTGATAGGGTGGGGAAGGCATTATCTGGGCAGGACAGTCCAAGGCACTTGGCAATCTCACAAGTACCATCTGCACATAAATGTCCTGGAAATGAGAGCCGTGCTCCTGGCATTGCAAGCCCTTCAAGACTCTCTTCCTTCCGGGACCATTGCTATTCAAACAGACAACATGTCAGTGGTGTGGTACATCAACAAGCAGGGCAGAACCAGATCCTACCCCCTGTGTTGAGAAGCACTCAGACTTTGGCAGTGGGCAATTGATGCACATCCCTGGGAGATCCAATGTCATAGCGGACAGGCTCAGCAGAGCTATCCTCATGCCTCACGAGTGATCTCTGAATCAGGAAGTTGCGAATTTTATTTTCCGCAAATGGGGACAGCCTTGCTGCAGTCTCTTTCCCACCCCCTTCAACAGCAAATACAGCAACTACTTCTCCCACTTCCGGGTCACATACCCAGAGATGCTCTAGTCCACGATTGGCTCCAGGGACTTCTTTATGCCTTTCCTCCTTTCCCCCTGATACTTAAACTTACACAGAAAGCAATATCGTTGGGTTGCAAAATTATACTCATTGCCTCCTACTGGCCTCGACAGATATGGTTCCCATTCCTGCATCATTACCTTCTCGATCATCCCTGGACTCTGGACCCAATTCCAGACCTCCTGGTTCATCAATCAGGTGGGTTGCATCAATCCCTCAAAACTCTCCAGCTCACAGCTTGGTTGCTCCACTTCCAACCTTAGCCAGACTTCCTAGCATTTCCCCAGCAGTCCGTGAGATTATCATCTCCTCTCATAAGTGTACAACGAGGAAAACTTATGCTAGCAAATGGAAATGTTTCTCTTGTTGGGAAGAGGCTAGGAATGTGGATCCCTTTTCAGCCCCAGTGCACAAAATTCTGGAATTCCTGGCACATCTGTTTCACACCGGGACCACTTCCGCTACGATCAGGGTACAATTAACGGCCATTTCTAACTTTCATGTTGGCTTGTCAAATTCTAACATTGTCTCATAAGCTCTGTAAAGCTTTTTTGAGAGGGACAACTCTTCTTAGGCCTCCAGTGAGAGATCCCCCTCCTCCTTGGGACCTTAATTTAGTCCTAACTTCCTTAATTCTGCCCCCTTTTGAACCAGCAGCATCCTGCTCCATCAAGTTTCCATCTTGGAAGACACTCTTTCTGGTAGCTATTACTTCAGCCAGATGCATCTCCGAACTTCAGGCACTATGTGTTCGTCCTCCCTACTTGGTTTTTCATAAGGACAGGGTTGCTCTGAGGACTAATCCTTCGTTTCTTCCTAAAGTCTGCTCAGAAAATAACATAAACCAATCTATAGATCTTCCTGTGTTTTTCCCTAATTATACCAACAAGGCAGAGTACAAACTACACCAATTGGACATCCATAGACAATTGCATTTTTACCTGCACAGAACTAAAGAAATAAGGAAGTTGGACCAATTATTCCTTTCTTATGCTTTAGGCAAACAAGGTCTCCCAGTTTCCAAGGTAACCTTGTCGAGGTGGTTATCACACACTATTACTTTCATTTATCAATTAAGGAACAGAGTTACCTATTAAACTGAAAGGTCATTCTACTAGGGCCTTGGCCACCTCTGTAGCCTTCCAGTCCAGGTTGCCCATGGATTCTATCTGTGCAGCTGCCATGTGGGCAAACCCTCATACCTTTATTTCTCATTACAAGCTGGATATGGTCTCCAGGAGCAGAGCAGACTTTGGTTCCACTGTTCTGAAGAGTCTGTTCCACTGAGCCACCCAGGGTGTTAGGTGCTAGGAATGCTGTCCCAACCAGCAAGAACGAAGGCGAGATAGACCACTTAACATAAAGAAGTTATGTAACTACCATAACGTTCCATGTTAATTGTCTTCATCTTGCCTTCTTTCTTGCATCCCACCCTCCGTCCCCCAGTCCTAGTGGACCGAGAGGAGTTCCTGTTTCACTGGCTGAGTGTTCTCTTGTTTTTTTCCTCTATTGACTTAGAGACTATGGCAGGTATAGTCAACCTATTATTTGGATTAGTCTATTCTCTTGCTATGTCTGGAGTTAGCTATTTCAAATGAGATCTGGGTAGCTATCGCTAGGCATTATGGGATAAGGGGTAGCCTCGAACCAGTAAACAGCTCTCGAGCTATTGAAGATGGCTGAGTCAGAGCCGAGGATCGGCTCTGATCCCAACCAGCAAGAAAGAAGCCGAGATGAAGACAACTAACATGGAACGTTATGGTAGGTACATAACTTCTTTTTCACACACACCTGTTAAAATGCCAGATTTTGTGATATAAAAAATTAGACCACAATAAATCATTTCAAAACTTTACCCACCTTTAATAACCTATACAATTCAATTGAAAAACAAATCTGTTAGGGGAAAAATATAAAAAATAAAAAACATACAATATGCTGGTTGCGTAAGTGTGCACACCCTTAAACTAATACTTTGTTGAAGCACCTTTTGATTTAATTACAGCATTCAGTCTTCTTGGGTAGGATTCTATAAGCATAGCACATCTTGACTTGAAAATATTTGCTCACTCTTCCTTGCAAAAGCACTCCAGATCTGTCAGATTGCGAGGGCATCTCTTGTGCACAGCCCTCTTCAGGTCACCCCACAGATTTTCTATTGGATTTAGGTCTGGGCTCTGGCTGGGCCATTCCAAAACTTTAATTTTCTTCTGGTGAAGCCATTCTTTTGTTGATTTGGATGTATGCTTGGGGTCATTGTCATGTTGAAGGGTGAAATTCCTTTTCATCTTCAGCTTTCTAGCAGACTCCTGAAAGTTTTGGGGCGAAAGTGACTGGTATTTGGAACTGTTCATAATTCCCTCCACCTTGACTAAAGCCCCAATTCCAGCTGAAGAACAGCAACCCCAAAGCATGATACTGCCACCACCATGCTTCATCATGGGGATGGTGTTCTTTTGGTGATGTGAAGTGTTTTTGCGCCAAACATACCTTTAGGAATTGTGGCCAAAAAGTTCAGTCTTAGTCTCATCAGACCATAACACATTTCCCACATGCTTTTGGTAGACATGATGTACTGTTTGGCAAATTTTAGCTGGGCCTAGATGGTTTTTCTGTGTAAGAAATTACTTCAGTCTTGCAACCCTACCCCATAGTCCAGACATATAGAGAATACAGGAGATTGTTGTCACGTAGTACATAATCAGTACTTGCCAAAAATTCCTGCAGCTCCTTCAGTGTTGCTGTAGGTCTTCTGGCAGCCTCCCTGACCAGTTTTCATCTTGTCTTTTCATCAATTTTGGAGGAACATCCAGTTCTTTACAGTGTCACAGCTGTCTCATATTTTCTTCACTTTTTTATGACCATCTTCGCTGTGTTCCATGGTATATCCAATGCTGTAAAAAAATGTTGTACCCTTCTCCTGACTGATACCTTTCAACAATGAAATCCCTTTGATGCTTTGTAAGCTCTCTGCAAATCAAGGCTTTTGCTGTAGCAGGCAACTGAGTAAATGTCAATAAAATCTTACTAGGACAGATGAACTTTATTTGTTGTTAATCTGAGTCTCTTTAATTGATGGCATGTGTGTACCCAAGAAGACTGAATGTTGTAATTAAATGATAAGGTGCTTCAACACAGTATTAGTTTAAGGGTGTGTGCACACAACAAAGTATTAGTTTAAGGGTTTGCACACTTATGCAACCAGCGTATTGTACTTTTTAAAAATTTTATATTTTTCCCCTAACAGATTTGCTTGTTTTTCAATTGCATTGTACAGATTATAGGTCACATTAAAGGTGGGAAAAGTTTTGAAATGATTTATTGTGGTCTCATTTTTTTATATCACAAAAACCTGGCATTTTAACAGGGGTGTTTAAACTTTTTATATCCACTGTATATATAGAAATAATCTTAGTAGTTAGTTGCACATCTTTATAGTTAGGTAGTTAACTCAGTACTTCTTTCTTGAGTGTGTGTGTTTGCTGTTAAGGCTTTTCTGGTGTTGGTTTTCAGGCAGGTAGTGTTCTTTCCCTCCAACAGTGTCTGATAAACCATCAGGTTTTAAACTGTGCTCAGAAAGTAGGTGTAAATTCCCTCATTCTGATGCACACAACCTGTGCATTTATTGTCTTGGACCTGAGCATCTGTGGTTGGCTTGCTCCATTTGTTAGAGTTTTATCCCCAGGGCTATTGCCGACTGCAAATATAAACTAATTCCCAAGGGTCTTTTACCTGCTTCTTTGGAAAGTTCTTCAGGAGCTTAAATCCCCTCTAAGTGTGTGGCAGGGTCCTCTGACTCAAATAAATACACTCAAAAGTCCTTGAAGGGCATCTTCGGGGCCGTCCTTAAAAGTTCCAAGACCTTTGAATCCAGCAGGGTCTGATCAGAGACCTACTTTGGTGCCGGTGGGATCCGAAGCACTCTTCAGATCAGAGTGGCATCATTCATATTGTCAGCTCTCCAGAACCTTCGACTTCCACCTTGGATCTTAAGGTTTCAGATCCGACAGCAAGAGGTCCAACACTGGTGTTAGATATGGGGGCTGCATCTCCCTCCAGACTGCAGCAGACACCTGTAAGGCACTCAAGGCCTTCGTCAATAGCTTCTTCCAGGTCTTCTAGGAGACTTTCAGAGGTCAACTTGGACAGGATGATCAGGAAGATCCTCAAGACTCAGATTCAGTTGGGGATTTTGTCTGTTGCATCCCCTCTGGGCTCTGCATGTATTTGCCTTCCAGCACAATCTCCTTCTTTGATCCATCCTTCAGTATTGGAGTCCCAGGATCGTAGTTAACCAAGAAAGCTGAGGTTTGATCTGAGGAGCTACCCTTCTTCTTCTCCGAGTGTCGACCTGAACTCCTCTTCTCCAATGTCATTGGACCGCAGGGGTCTCGAATCTGGGATGCCCCCATCAGATCTGGGGGAAGTGGCTCCCATCTGTTCCTCTTGGTGCTTCTGCGCTGGACAGTTCAGGTCTGATTCTACCTGGAACCCTTGTCTCGGGGGTCTGTACCCTTTTTTCTTCAGTTGCCTTGGCTGCTATGGTACTGATGAGGGATTCACAGGGTCCATCAACATTCCAAGTTGTAGAAAGGGCCTTCTCTAGTCATAGGGATCCAGTCTCTGAGCTATGACCCAGAGAATTAAGCTTATCATGCCTGGCCAGAGTCAGTCCATCCAGACAAATCTCCAAACTCTTCCCCTAGAGGGAGTCCCCTCTTTTTCTGGGACCTCCCCTGAACACCCCACAGAGGAAATCCCTCATAAGAAGACATGCCAAAGGAGGCACATCAACTTCCCCTTGGAGTCCATTACCAAGGACACAGACTTTGATGAAGGGAAAGGATCCCCATGATCAACACTGGAGAATGTCTCCTTTGGAGACATTTTAGAGATCCTGAGGCAGAGAGGTGGTTGGTCAGCCTAACTTCCTTCCTGGGAAGAGTCCATGTTTTTGAAAGCTTTTGGGATGGGCCCATCCACAACTTAGGTGGTCCCCCCAGTGGACGAGCTCATGAGTTTGTTGTCCCACCAGGCCTGGAAGAAGCCAGATTTTATCAAAGTGATTCTAAAATGACCAGATAAGTTCTTGTTGCCCTCTAAAGATAGACTGTACTGGACCAAGGGTATTTTGATCAATGTCGTGGTTGTGGCAGCAGCTACTAAGAAGGAGCTAGCTGAACAGAGCTCTACTGTCCATCCACCTAACAGGGAGTCCAGAGTGATAGACAGGTTTGGTAAGTGTGTTTATGCCTCAGCCACTTTCTCTCTGAGAGCATTAAACTACTTGGCACATTTTATTTGATTGCAGAGGGATCTAGTTAAGGAAGTCTCAAACTCTCTAGAAGAGATCATATCAGCAGAAGACTTCAAGAACATTTTCCCGGACTGGCAACTTTCTCGTCCTTGTCCAGTTCTTCCATGAGGCTTATCTCCCATTCCACGAAGGGCACCTCATGGGCAACTGGCTCAGGCATTGCTATTAGAAGACATGCCTGGATGAGGCTTTGTGATTTCGTAAAACCCTTTAGGATGTCATTTGTGAATGCCCTATTTGATGGATCCTCCCTTTTCGGGCCATCTGTCAAAGAGACCCTAACCCACAACGAGCAGGAAGGGAAGACTTTGTCTGACATCAGGGTCAGGTTTTCAGCCCCTCAGTGCACCTTTTCTAGAAACCAGTGTAATGGAAAGAAAACCTGGTTCTGAAAATCTCAGGGGTCTTCCCAGGATCCAGAGGTAGAGGAGGAGGTTTTAATTGGAGACACTGCCCCAGGGGCAGAGGGTGTCCACAGAATCAAGGCTTTAGAGAACTTTGCTCTGATAAGTCGTATCAGCATTCTTGAAGCGCTGCTCAACTGTTCATCTTTGGAGAAAGTTGTGGGTCGTTTTTCACTGCACCCAGCCACCTGGACAAATCTAACACAAAACAAATGGGTGCTAAAGATCATATGCATAGGCTGTTACATTCCCTTTTTCCTTCCTCCACCAGAGAGGTTAAAGAACCTCCACAGTGTTTCACCCAGTCAGAGGGAGTATGCAGTAGCAGAGATTTGAAAAGTACTGCAAAAAAGAGTCATCCAAGGTGTTCCAACCAAACAAAAGGATTTGGAATTTACTTGCACTTCTTTTTAGTGCCAAAGAAAACCAGGAACCTGTGACCCATTCTGGATCTCAGCAAACTGAATTTGTTTGTAAAGAAGGCAAAGTTCCAAATGGTTATGGTTTAGTCCATTTTACTGCTGTTGTGAAAGGATGATTGGATGTGCTTGGTAGACCTAAAGGTCATTTACTATCACATCAAAATAGACAGTTGTGCTTTTGGTTGGGACCCAGTCACAACCAGGTAAAAGCTGTGCCCTTTGGACTCACCACAGCCCCCAGCGTGTTTACCAAATACATGGCAGTAGTTGTAGCTCACCTGAGACTGCAAGGATTCTGGGTGTTTCCATATCTGGATGACTGGCTATTCACTGCCTCAACCAGGCATCAACTACTTCAGGCCAGGGATTACCTTTTCAATCTTGCCAATCATCTGGGTATCACCATAAACCTGACAAAGTTGAATCTCTCTCTGATTTAGAGTTTAGAATTCACTTGGGTTTCCTTGGACACAATGAATCAGACTGCAGCTCTTCCCCCTCATCATGTACAGACATTGAGAAATCATATTCAAGCCATCTTAAGCCAGCCTTCCCCACCGGCAAGACTGATACTTCAGGCTCTTGGATCTATAGTGGCTGTCATTCCATTAGACCCATTAGCAAGGCATTTTATGCAAGTGCTTCAGTGGACCCTGGCTATTCAATGGTCTATTCTCTAGCAGCCTCTGTCAGCTCTTATCAAGTTGACTTCAGTATGCAGAAAACATCTCCAATGGTGGCTTCTGTCAGATGACCTGATGATCGGCAAACCTTTCCTTCTTCCTTCCCCCTCAGTCACAGTGACCACAGATGTTTCCCAGTTGGGGTGGGGAGGGGGGGGGGCATTTCAAGGGAAAGATGGTCCAATGCATGTGGACACACATATATACTATTATATCAGTGTTCTGTAGATGAAAGCAGTCCTTCTCACACTGCAAACATTTCAGGATGTTTTTTCTCTAGAAACTATTGTGATCCACACAGACAACATGTCAGTGGTGTGGTACATCAACAAGCAAGGAGGAATCTACTCTTACCCATTGTGCAGAGAGACCATGAGATTCTGGGAGTGGGCGATGTCTTCGGACTGCTTTCTATTTGCAAGTCATACACCGGAGATGTCCATAATTCTGGCATACAAACTCAGTAGGTCCATCCTGACCCCTTATGAGTAGTCACTCAATCAAACAGTAGCAGACCTGCTCTTCAGCCATTGGGGCCAACCCTGCTGTGGTCTATTTGCATCCCTACAGAACAAGTGCAGCAATTACTTTGTTCTGATCCCCCTTCTGGGGGAGTCTGATTCACGACTGACCCCCCCCCCGGGTCTTCTCTACACTTATCCTCCTCTACCCTTGATCCCAAAATTTCTACAAAAAGCAAAACATTTGAAGACCTCAATAATCCTCATCACTCCCTACTGGCCTTGTAAGATTTGCTTCCCCTTTCTCTGGTATCTCCCGAAATATTTTGCATGGATACTGGTACCCAAACAGGACCTCCTCCTTCACCCGATAGAAGGTTTTCACCCCAATTTAATATTCCTCAAACTGACTACTTGGTTTTTCCCCTTCCAGTAATTGTACAAAGGTCCATGCTTGCTTCCCCTGTCCTAGATATTGTACTAGCTTCCCAGAAACTGGCTACCAAGAAAGTGTATAGGAGCAAATGGAAAAGATTTGTCTTCTGGGCCTTCAAAGAGAACATTGATCCCTTTTCAGCTCCGATATCAGCTATTCTTCTCTTCCTTACTGTTCTTTTCAAAGAGAGAGCCAGCTTCTCTACAAACTCCAATTGGCAGCCATCTCAGACTTCCATTCAGGAAATATTTTTGGTTCCCCTACAACCTCCAAATTGTGCAAAACCTTTTTGAAAGGAATCTTCCTCCTCAGACCTCTAGTTAAAGACTCTTCCCCTACCTGGGGTCTTACAAGGCCTGACTCAAAACACCTTTGAACCAACAAGATAGTGTGACTTGAAGTTCCTCTCATGGAAGACGGTCTTTCTTATTGTCATTACTTCAGCAAGAAGAATATTGGAAATCCAAGTACTGTCTTCTAAGCCTCCTTACATCATCTTCCATAAGGATTGAGAGGGCCTTTGTACTAATCCCTTTTTATGCTCAAGGTAGCTACAGAATCCAGCTTTAACCAGTCCATACAACTACCAGTTTTCTTTCCAAATCTCTCTAACAAGGGAAAACGTATGTTGCACTTGCTCGATGTTCATAGGCAGTAACATTTTTATCTTCATAGGACAAAACTTTTTCAAAGATCAGACCAACTGTTTGTGTCTTTTTCGCATAGCCACCAAGGTCAGGCAGTTATGAAAGTTACCCTTGCTAAATGAATGACAGACTGTATTACTTTTATTTATGCCAAAAATGGATTACATTTATCTCATCCTCCTAAGTCCCATTCAACTAGGTCTATGGACACTTAATCTGCCTTCTCTTCTATTGCATCTTTAGACGATATCTGTGCTGCAGCCACTTGGTCAAAAAGTCATACCTTTGTCACATATTACAAATTGGACATTTCCAGGAGCAGGGCTTCCTTCTGTTCTGCAGTGCTCTAGCATATCCTTCCTTGAGGCCACCCAAGAGTTGTAGAGCTGGGGACTCTGACCCAACAGTGAGGAGGAATAAAAGGGGCAACATCAGATTTATAAGGTATGTACTTACCATAACTTTGTATCTGTGTTGTCCTCTTTCATTCCTCCTCACCTTCCCTCCTGGCCATCCCCCTACACAATGCTATCTAGAAGACCTGTGGAGATCTGTTTAGAAACCAGTGTTCCTGGTATCAGCCTCTGGGATCGTAACTCTTAATTCATATTTCTTTTCTATTTCTCTACACACTGTCAGCTAGTTGGGCAGCAAACTCGATCTGATAGAGTTAGGCAGAGGACACAGCATTATGGGAAGTGGAGGGAGCTCGAGACTTGGATCCTAGTCTGTAAAATTGCAGCCAAGTCAGATCTGAGAGTTGCTTCTGTGACCCAGCCGTGAGGAGGAATGAAAGAGGACAACATAGACACCAAGTTATTGTAAGTATATAACTTATAAATACAGTTTTAAATGATTGTAATATTATATTAATATCAGAATTAATCTGTTATGAAAATTATTGAAGTAATTTCATGATCCATATTTTATTATGTATAATATATAAAACAAAAGAGGAAGGTTTTAAAGAAGATTTTTTTCAAATAACTGATTACATGCATCAGAGTGATTAATCAGTTTAAGATGGTTTTAAAAAGTGAAGTTAATGAGTATGATTCAGTATTTGGAATGTCTCCATTATTCCATGTTCTTATATAATCAGAATAAGCTGATCTTGATCTCAATGGATACCAAAGAAAATCAATACTGTATTAATTTATTTATTTTAATTTTAAAGCTGTCGAGTGAAGAATGTATAATATTTTAGGCAGTAATGTAATTTTATAAGCATTAGCTTATCTTCAAAAGAAAAAAACTATTCCAGTTAGTAATTATTTCTATATTTTTTTCAGAGATGTTTTTATAATTTTCTTCCACAATGGAGTCTATATTAGCTAGTAAATACATTCCTCAGAATTTAATTTATGTTTTTACTATACACACGTTTTACTAAGTTTTGCTTCGTAGAGATTTTGATTATCAGAAATTCTGTTTTTTCCACTGTTAATTTTCATTTTAGATATTACTTCAAAATAATTTACTGAATTCTGTATTTCCTTAAGAGATCTATTAACATGTCCTGTGAACAAAATATATCAGCAAAAAGTAGTATCTTAGAAAAATATTCAAGTCTTTATTTCTCATCTTATCTCTTACATAATTTGTGATTGGTTTTAGCATATGCTTAGAGTCTTTGTATAGATTATTTAATAAATGAATACACTTGTCAAGAAAGTTGTATTTTACTAAAGATTTGAAAAAGAAAAAATAATTAAGCAAACTCAAATGCCTTTTTAATGTTAAGGCTTATAATTTGAATTTATGTATTTATTTTTGCACACATTCCTGGCTAATTAATAATTAATAATTGGTTAATTAATGGCTGGGTAACTACAGCAGAGGTGGTAAGGGAGACAGTTAGAAAGGTGCTTGGTGTGACATCTGGACAGAGGAAGGAGGACAAGGAGACCTGGTGGTGGAATGAGGAACTACATGACAGTATACAGAGGAAGAGGCTGGCAAAGAAGAAATGGGATTGTCAGAGAGATGAAGAAAGTAGACAGGAGTATAAGGAGATGAGCATGGCAAAGAAAGAGGTGGTGAAGGCTAAGGATAAGGCATATAGAGAGTTGTGTGAAAGGTTAGACACTAAAGAGGGATAAAAGGACCTGTACCAATTGGCTAGACAGAGGGACCGAACTGGGAAAGATGTGCAGCAGGTAAGGGTGATAAAGGATAGTGAGGGAAATGTACTCACAATTGAGGAGAGTGTGTTGAGCAGATGGAAAGAGAACTTTGAGGAGCTGATGAATGAAGAGAATGAGAGAGCAAGAAGGTTGGATGATGTGGGGATAGTGAATCAGGAAGTGAAACAGATTAGTAAGGAGGAAGAAAGGACAGCTATGAAGAGGATTAAGTATGGAAAGGCTGTTGGTCCAGATGACATACCAGTAGAAGCATGTAGGTGCTTAGGAGAAAAGGCAGTGGAGTTTTTAACCAGATTATTTAATGAAATCTTGGAATGTCAGAGGATGCCTGAGGAGTGGAAGTGTTTTGGTACCTATTTTTAAGAATAAGGGTGATGTGCAGAGCTGTAGTAACTATAGAGGGATAAAACAGATCAATTGCAGCTTGAAGTTATGGGAAAGAGTAGTGGAAGCTAGGTTAAGAAGGGAGGTGATGATTAGTGATCAGCATTATGGTTTCATGCTGGGAAAGAGCACTACAGATGTGAAGTTTGCTCTGAGAGTGTTGATGGAGAAATATAGAGAAGGTCAGAAGGAATTGCATTGTGTCTTTGTGGACTTGGAGAAAGCATATGATAGGGTGCCTAGAGAGGAGTTGTACTGTATGAGGAAGTCAGGAGTGGCAGAGAAGTATGTAAGAGTGGTACAGGATATATATGAGGGTAGTGTGACAGTGTGGAAGTCTGCAGTGGGAGTGACAGATGCGCTTAAGGTGGAAGTGGGATTACATCAAGGATCAGCTCTGAGCCCTTTCTTATTTGCAATAGTGATGGACAGGTTGACAGACAAAATCAGACAGGAGGCCCCATGGACTATGATGTTTGCAGATGACATTGTGATCTGCAGTGAGAGTAGGGACCAGGTTGAGGAGACCCCGGAGAGGTGGAGATATGCTCTAGAGAGGAGAGGAGTGAAGGTCAGCAGGACTAAGAATGTGTGTGTGAATGACAGGGAGGATAGAGGAATGGTGAGGATGCAGGGAGTAGATTTGGCAAAGGTGGATGAGTTTAAGTACTTGGGATCAGCAGTTCAGAGTAATGGTGAGTGTGGAAGAGAGGTGAAGAAGAGAGTACAGCCAGGGTGGAATGGGTGGAGAAGAGTGTCAGGAGTGATTTGTGACAGATGGGTACTAGTAAGAGTGAAAAGGGAAGGTCTACAAGAGGGTAATAAGACCAGCTATGTTGCATGGGTTGGAGACGGTGGCACTGACAAAAAGGCAGGAGTCAGAGCTGGAAGTGGAAGAGTTAAAGATCTTAAGATTTGCACTGGGTGTGACAAGGATGGACAGGATTAGTAATCAGTGCATTACAGGGTCAGCTCAGGTTGGACGGTTTGGAGACAAAGTCAGAGAGGCGAGATTGCATTGGTTTGGACATGTGCTGAGGAGGGATGCTGGGTATATTGGGAAAAGGACGCTAAGGATGGAGCTGCCAGGTAAGAGGAAAAGAGGAAGGCCTAAGATAAGGTTTATGGATGTGGTGAGAGAGGACATGCAAATGGTTGGTGTGACAGAGTAAGATGCAGAGGACAGAAAGAAATGGAAACAGATGATCTGATGTATCGACCCCTAATGGGAACAGCTGAAAGAGAAGATTTTTGCACACATTCCAAAGACATACAGTAGGTGGATTGGACACTGAATTGGGCATAGGTGTGAGTGTGGTGTGGAAGAACTACCACTGTAGTGCTATCCCCCGGTGGTATAAACCTTGGCTCTAGATGATTGTCACTGTTGAAGTGACACCCTGACTACATTTGCAAAAATGGGAAAAGGGATGTAGATGGATGGATGGAAAAATAGCACTTTTAATTCTTTTATATTGTTTTTACTCAGAAATTGTTTGATCTTTCTGTATCAGATAATTATCAATATATTTTAGTCTGTCTTTAATTATAGACATAAGAATTTTATAGTCTGTATTTAATAGGCCTAGATGAGGAGTATTTTCTGGATATTAAACTGGTTTCAAAATGGGTAAAGTTGGGGAACAGCTGCAGGAGGAAGGAATAACTATACCTTTATGTTCTGATAAGAAAACTTATTTCTAATAATAAAATTATATTCTGAGATAATACTTTGTCTGGGATTATCCCATCTAAAATTGGAGCCTAATTATTTTTTAATTCTTTTAATTGCTCCTTAATAGCGTTTATTGCAATGTATTTTATTAACTGTTTACTTCTTTGGAAGTTTATTTTTTTAATGTTGGCTAAAATTTAATATATTCTGACATTGTTTTGTTTAATTCCTTGTAATATGTATTAAAATCTGTAAATGTTTTCTTTATCTGAGGTTCTTTTCCCAGTTTGGGGATTTAATTATTAATTTGACTTGTTATTAATTAATCTAACTCTGTTTGGGATTGTAGGATATGACTGCATTTTCATCTTTTCTAATGCTAAATTTGTCTCATGAGTCAATTTTCACTATTTTATTTCTTTAATTTTTAATACTATCCTTATTTTATGAAGTTTTAATTTTTCACTTTAATTTCTCTTGTAGAATTATTATATATTCCTCCCATTTTTTGATTGTTTTACTACACCAGGATTTAATATTCCCTATAAATAATCTTTTAGATAATCTCATAATATTATTCAATTAACAGAGGTAAATTATTCAATCCTATGTATTATTTAATTTCTTTTAATTGCCAATCCTTAAAATCCGGTTGGTTGGTTGGTTGGTTAAGTAAGCAGGGATCCTAGAAAACATCGAACATTTTCCTAAAGTCTGTTACTAGATTAAAACATAGCATTGTGACTGGATAGTGGGCGAGGTAATACTTTTACTCTTTCTAGTTTGTTTTGTAGGTCTTTTGAGATGTAAACTCTGTTCTTGTTTGTGTTTCAAAGACATATGACATTTAGGTGAAATATAGAGTATTTTTCTGAAAATGTCATTACATCTAAAAGATTCAAATTCTATTTCCAGCTTTTTAAATACATTTGCTAATGCTAAAATTTCAGGTTCTTTCTTTATACTCGTGTCTTTCTTATCAAGTACAGAACTAAAATTTCCATTTAGAATTAAACTACCTTTCATTTTATTTGATAACATTTTAAATTGTTCTCTAACTGCATTTACTCCAATTCCATGTATCCAATACATGTTTGCAAGTATGAAGTTGCTCCTATTCCATTTCAAGGTCACTATTGATAATACACATTTTGTATCCCTTCCAGAAGATGGATGTTCTTTTTTCCTTAAATGATTGTCACCACTCATTCCTCATAATCTTTCTTGTTCCTATATTTCATATAGTTATCTAGTAAGGGTATTTCTGTAATTAAACAACATTAGGTTTGATAATGTTCAAATATCTGTATAAAGCTATTCTTTTATTACCACAGTTGATGCCATTTATTTTAAATGATATTTTCAAATTGCTCATTTTTATCTTATGTTTTCCATTTCATTGAATTGATATGCCAACTATATCGTTTTGTATTTATCTTTACCTATATCGATAATTTTTACATACAATGCTATGTATTGATTTACCTTAATATAAGCAAAAACAGTAATGAATCATTAGAAAAACTGATATACTAACAGAAAATCCCCTACGAATATGGATCATTACGTTCCTAGTCTAGTTTAGATTACTAAACAGAGTACTTCACCCTACACTAACCTAAAAACAAAGATGCAATGTAATCAAGATTTAGCATCTCTAGATCTACTACGTAATAGCATTATAACTATATACCAATACATTCTATTAGACAGATAAAAAAAAAAAAAAATATATATATATATATATATATATATATATATATATATATATATATATATATATATATATATATATAATTATTTTTTCTTTTATATGGCTTCCTTATAATTACTAATACATATCCTCTCTTATCATCTCATGTTTCACATACTTCATAGAAACTAACAATTTAAAATGAGTTGTTTACTGTAAGAAACATGTCATCTTTAACATATGTCTATGGTTATATTTTCCTACAAGTATTAATGCAGTGAATTTATTTTCGAGAGATCTCTAGAGATATTGTTATTCATAACAGAACACATTCAATTTACTAATATTACACTGAAGAATTAACTTAAGAACTTTTCACTTATATGTCTAACCTATGTACCACTGTGCTAGACTAATGCATTCTACTTAACTATTAATTTAAAGCATAGTGTTCATCGAGTCTTTGTATGCACTGATTTGCAGTATACTGTAACTTTACACATTTGCCTGTTAATAAAACTTATTCTGCCAAGGGAAGATAAAATATTACCAGATGTGTGTATTGTATAATAGGGCCATTTCTACAGTA
This sequence comes from Protopterus annectens, assembly GCF_019279795.1. NCBI lineage: Eukaryota > Metazoa > Chordata > Ceratodontiformes > Protopteridae > Protopterus > Protopterus annectens. The sequence goes on along the minus strand of NC_056748.1, from coordinate 622,700,217 downwards.
TGTACACACACTCTTTTAGTGCATGTTCATGCATCCTTTTAATTAATGTATACTACATTAAAACACTTTACAATAATGGTTTCTGTTGTTTATGCAGCTCCATTAATTTCATTTATATGGCATTTCCTATTAATATCCTTCTCCAAAGTTAAGTGGGAATAAGAAAAAAATGAGTCCATTATATCTCATCTAGCAGAATCTAGTATACACAAGTAAGGTGATGTAGGAAGCAAAATCCCCCAGAAGAAGGATAGTGGCTTGTCCCTTAAAACATGCAAAATACAAAGTCTGTTAAGATTTGAGAAGATTACCAAGGGATCAGAACAACAGCATATGCAGTAGATTCCATCAGAAGAACAAATTGTTCAGTAGCTTAATACTTTGCACAGGTACATAATAGCTCCTCACTTACATCAGTATTTGTGGGAACTTAAAAGGAGCCCCAAAATGACAAGCAGCAAGGTTTCAACACAAATTTTGGAAATTAAAGTGTAATAATTCTGAACTCATACAGTCTAACTAGTACATTTTAGATATATAGCTATCAGTAAGCATTTTCACATTAGCTGTCTTTTTTTTAAAACAATCTAATTTAATATTATGAAACCTTGGTTTATAACTGCATATAAAGTTGCTTAATTAAATTATTATTGCATTTGTACCCATTGCATTTATGTTTACAATGCTTCTGGGGACAGTATACTTTCACACTGGCAAGCATTTCTAATAGCAGGAATCCTAGTGATAGTACTGAGCGTAAGGTACTGATGTATTGAAAGAATAACATACTACATAGGATGCAGACAAGACTGCTGTGTTCCTTTCATGACAGTAACATTTTCTAGTAACATATATATACTGTATCCCATCATCCTCTAGTTTACAGAGCAATTGTGTGATACTTTACTTGAGCCACCCCAATGTCTACAACTATTCACAGAATATCAGAGTGGATTGAATTACTCCAACAAAACACATTTGTAGTAACATGCATTACCTATCAAAATATTCTCTGGTTTGCAGAACATGTGCTCAATGCCCTCCTTATGATACCCCAGAACCATTCACATTTATTTTCCTTCACAGTAACTACAAGATGAAGGGGGAGATAATGCTTCACTGTTGCACTTTTCAAAACATATGCAATGAATACATTTTTAGAAGCATAAGCGAGAATGTGCTTTAGCTCACCAAACTGCTATACTCCTCACAGTACCAGCAGGAATATACAAAAGTATAATGTGATGTATGCCACATGAAGCATGGTCTACATATAGTGCTGCTATGGTACCAAAATATAAATAAGTTACTCTTGCATAGTGTCAGTTGGCTTACTTGTGTGATTAAATTTTATTAGTTTCATTTCTATTGCTGTTTTTGTATATTTTTATCCAAAGATAATTTGAATATAACACCAATAGTTTTGCTTTAGAGCAGTCCAAAGCAAATAACTGAAAAACTTCATTAATTTTTAGTTCTAGTGTTTTACTGTCACATATCTTAAGATTCTGTCCAACCAGCATACCTGAATGTATATTTGAATTCTGTTTCACTAAAGCAGTAACGTTTTAGAAAAACATAAATATGAACAGAATCTATGTAACACAGACTGTCAACAGTATTGCTGATAAAAAAATACTATTTCATTTAAATTCACAAAGAGATCAGGCAATATCAAAACAGTGTTTCAAACAGTCACAATAGCTACTGTTGACTTTGAAAGTGAAATTGCATAATACACTAGCATCCATTTATTATTAATTGCATTTAGAGACACTTATTCTGTGAAATGACTATTTACTTGATGAACATTTGCATGGTTGGTTCCACATGATTTAATGTATTTGCCAGATGTCTTCCTAACTGTGAGTATTAATTAGAAGTATCTCTGTAATAAACTTATAAACTAACATCTCAGAAAAAAACTGCAATGAAAAATAGGATTCTTTAATGTATTTATATCTTTCCTCAGTAATATATTTTCTCTTGTAATATTAAGTCACTGCTTTGGTAACCGTACCAAACACTGTCTTTATATTTGTTAAATGTGTGTGTCTTCTAACTTTTGTAACTTGGATTAAATTGTTTTATTAGTTTTTTTTTTTCAAGATGGCAACACCCAGTGTGGCTGATCCAGCTCATCAGGAAAGTGTGCAGTATGTGTTTAATTTTATGCCTAAATTAAAGGAAGTAACAACATCAAATGAAAATACAGATGTAAAACTAAATGATAGCAGAGAAACTCTGCTAGAACTTTGACTATTAAGCTCCCCGTGTGAAAGGCTTGCTGAGTTACTGTCTGCAGGGCCTGTGAGGCCTACAACACAGTACAAACTCTTTGAGCTAGGAATCAAGCTCAAACATGGTCCACAGTGCTATGCACAAGCAGAGTCAACTTTTACCAGTTACAGAAGGAGGAGAAGATGAAAGACGTGAAAGATCATGAAAACGTGGATTCTGGGCAGTAATCACTGCCAGATTAAAAGCCAACCCCTACAGACCTGTGCTTCCATCTATTTTACTGGCAAACAGTCGCTCCTTAGAAAATAAAATGGACTAGTAACCTAAGACTAGAGCTGACTACTCAAAGCAAGGTGAGATACTGTTGTGTGTTTATCTTCACAGAGACATGGCTGAATTTCAGCATTAATGATAGTGCAGTTTATGTGGAGGGGCTATCATTATTTCGAGCAGACAGATTCCAGACTCTCTGTGGGAAGTCTGTAATGACATCAACAATAACTGGTGTTCCAACTGCGAGATGATCTCCACTCACTGCTCTAAAAATATAAGAGTACATGTCGCTAAAATGTAAACCATTCTACTTGCTTAGGGAATTTATTGGGGGTTAGTATTACAGCTGTATACATTCCTCCCAGTGCTAATATAAATGAAGCACATGCAACATTATACCAGCTGATCAGTGAATCGCAAAACCAGAATCCGGACCAAGTTCACATAATAGCAGGAGACTTTAATCAGGCCAGTCTGAAGTCAGTTCTGCCACATTACTATCAGCACATGGATTTTGCAACTAGGGATGAGAACATATTGGATAAGGTCTATACCAATGTCAAATTAGCATTTAAGGCAGTCCCTCACCCACACCTGGGAAACTCAGACCATCTCTCTATAATTCTAGTTCCAGCATATAGACCATTATTAACCAGAGGAAAGCCATCCAAGAAACAATTAAGGATATGGCCAGAGGGAGCAGTCTCAGCACTTCAAAATTGTTTTGAAAGCACAAACTGGAACATGTTCAAAGAGGTGGCTGCTATAAACCAGCACATCAGCCTAGGTGAGTACACAGAGTCTGTGATGGGATATATGTCAAAGTGTATGGATGATGTGACAGTCAATAATTACATCACCATACTGGCCAACCAGAAACCCTGGCTTAGAAGTGGGGTGTACGAGCTCCTGAGAGCACGCAATGCCGCCTTTAAGTTGAGCGGTAAGGATGCCCTTAGGTTAACCAGAGTGAATCTAATTAAGGGTGTGAGAGATGGCAGAAATGCCTATGGACAGAAAATTCAGAATAATTTCACAGACCTAAAAGACTGCAGGTGTCTGTGGCAAGGAATTAAATCCATAAACAGATTACAGGCCTCATCTTCTCAGCACTGAATTTCTCAACAAGCTCCACATATATTTTACCCAGTTTGAGGAAAAAAACACTACAACAGCAAAAGCTTTTACCAGTCAGGACAATGAAGTGCTCTGTCTCAACCCAGCTGATGGTTTGGAGGACCTTATACAGGGTAAATCCAAGGAAAGCAGCTGGACCTGATAACATTCTGGGATGGGTACTCAGGGACTGTGCTGATCAACTGACAAATGTCCTCAATGATATCTTTAACACCTCTTTGAGTCAGGTCATCATACCCAAATGTTTTAAAAACACAACCATTATACCATTGCCCAAGAAGTCTCCACCATCAAGCCTCATTGACTACCACCCCATAGCTCTATCCTCCACTGTAATGAATTGCTTTGACAGGCTGGTCAAGGACTATGTAACATCAAGACTTCCTGTAACTTTTGATCCACTCCAGTTTCCATATTGCTCTAATCACTCCACGGTAGACACCATTTCATTGGCACTTCACTTATCTCTGGCCCTCCTGGAAAACAAAAACTGCAATGCACATATGCTATTCATAGACTTCAACTCTGCCTTCAACACAGTCATCCCCCATCATCTGATAAAGAAACTGGTCCAACTGGGTATCAGCACCTCACTGTGCAGTTGGATACTAAACTTCCTCATAGATAGACCCCAGACAGTATGCATTGGCAAGAACACCTTGGAGAGCATCATTATGAACACTGGGGTACCACAGGGTTGTGTCTTGAGCCCCTTTCTGTTCACTTTGCTAACCTATGATTGCATCACCAGGTACAGTTCAAATCACATAATTAAGTATTCAGATGACACAACAATTGTGGGTCTCATCAGCAATTATGATGAAACAGCCTACTGAGAGGCAGTTAACCAACTGATTTTGTGGTGCGACAACAATAACCTGACATTGAATGTGAACAAGACCAAAGAGATAATTGTTGACTTCAGAAGGAACCACTGAGTGCACCCTCCACTCACAGTCCACAGAGAAATAGAAGAGAGGGTAAAAAGCACCAAGTTCTTACAAGTACATATCGTGGAGGACTTGACATGGTCCATAAACACAAATTCCATTGTCAAGCAGGTGCAACAGCATCTCCATTTTCTGTGAAGAATGAGAAGAGCAAACCTTCCACCTCCTATTTTCACAACCTTCTACAGGGTCACTATAGAAAGCATCTTGTCAGTCTTTCGCTATAGAATGGAAATTGCTCTGCTTTAGGTTGGAAGTTTCTCCAAAGGGTGGTGAAAGTGGCCGAGAAAATTATTAGGACCACTCTTCCATCTATTCAGGACCTATACTTGTCTCAGTGTCTGAGAAGAGACACAAAAATAGTCAGGGACTTCACTCACCCCACCCTTGGACTGTTTTTTTCCCTATCATCTGGCAGGTGCTATCGCACTTTGCAGTGCAAAACCGCCAGATTCAGTAAGACCTTCTTTCCATAGGCCATCAGACTACTCAACTCTACTAATAACATGCATGATGATGGCCATCAGATGTGTTAGAGATGTATATTGATGAGAACTCATATTTTTGTGCTATAACTCAAATGCTAGTCTCAACTCATATTTTGGTGCAATAAACCAACCGATGTGAAACTAGCCTTCTTGTGCAATACTGATAACTGTTGAAATTATGTGCAATAGTGTACTGTTTAGACTCATAAAATGTCTGGGTGATCTGATGTTGTCCTCTTCATTCTTCCTCACAGATAGGTCACAGATCCAATCCTCAGATCCGATTTGGCCGCATTTTCACAGACTTGGATCTGAGTCTCGAGCTCCTCCCTCTACCCATAATGCCCTAATCTCCTATCCAAACTTCCTCAGATCTCATTTGCCACCAGCAGTAACAGACATGGTTCTCCACAGTCTCGAGTCAACAGCGATTTTTCAAGACTTTTCAGCTAAGCTTTTGTTTAATTATTATAGCTTCTGTCTTTGCTCTTCCTCCCCTTCCTACAGTTTTTTCAGACATCAGGCCTTTCTTATTTTTCCCTTCTCTCCTGCTGGCTCCTTTTTATAGTCTTGCATTCTTTCTCCTTTCTTTCCTTTTTCGGCTTAGTACCTGTAAAAAAAAAAATGAAAAAAAAAAGTTTCCTTTTGTTGTAGAGTCATGTAGACAGTAGTCTCTTCTGTGTAGTACTACAGTCTGAGTTGCTTTCTGTTGTTTTCCTTTCTGTGTGTTTGTGTGGAATATGTCATATAAGCCCATAGAGTTTAAACACTGCTCAGAATGTGGACACAAGATTCCACATTCTGATGCACACAGCAGGTGTGTCTATTGTTTGGGACCCAAACATCTCCGGTCAACTTGCCAGATTGTGAGGGGTTTAATCCTAGAGCGATCGCTGATTGGAAAAACAAGCTTATTCTTAAGGGTCTATTACCTGCTTGAGAAACTTCCTGTCTGGGGCCTCAAACTTGCTCCATGAGTACTGTGGGGTCCGCTGACCGCAAGAAGTGTTATCACAAGCTCCCTAGGGCTTTGTTGGAGCCACCCGCTAAGATGGCCAAACATTCAGATCTGACATCATTGGATTCAAGACCTCCTCCAGCTCAGATGGATCCGAGGCGTTCCTTGGATCCATTGGATTCTTTGGTGCTGAGGTCCTATCCTAGGCCTTTTACATCAATCTTGGATTCAAAGGCCTCAGATCTGAGGGCTTAGAGCTGGACCCTGGAGTTTACTATTAGGTCGGTATTCCCTATGGTACCATCCAAGATACTCCAAACACTGAGCACACATTCACGGCCAGGGTCTGTGGCTTCCTCAAGGTCTTCTAGGAACCTTCAGAAATTGATGTGGACAGGATGGTGAGGAAGATCCTCAAGACTCAGATCCAGATGGGGGTATTGCCCACTCCATCCCCTCTGGGATCTGTGAGTGCTCCTGTTGCAGTACAGTCTCCTTTTCCAATACGACCATCTGTATCAGAGTCCCAGGATCTTAGCCACCCAAAAGAGTCAGTGTCAGATCTGAGGAGGCTTTCTTCCTCAACTCCGACAGTCACCTTGACCACCTCTGCTCTGATGTCATGGGATCAGACTGGGTCTCGGATCCTGGAGGCCATCATCGGATCTGGGGGAGGGGTTTGGCTAGCAGTAGGCGCTTTGGCACTTGACAGCTTCGGTCCGATCCTCCTTGGCAGCCACAGATTGAGGGGTCCTACCTTTTCTTCCTTTGTTGCTTCGGCTCCAGGGGAGTTGGGGAGTGACTCTCTGGGTCCATCTGCATTCTAGGTTGTGGAGAGGGTTTTCTCTTTTCAATGAGACCCAACCTCCTTGAGCTATGGTCCTCCCCATCATCCCCCTTTGGATTGGAGAATTGAGCCTATCATGCCTATCCAGGGTCACCCTGCCCCAAGGAGTCTTCAAACGCTTTTGTTGGAGGAAGCCGCCTCTTCTTCCAAGACCTCCCATGAGCACCTAACAGAGGAGGTTCCTGGTAAGAAGTCTTGCAAGAGGAGACAAATAGACTCCCCATTGGTGTCCATTACTGACGACATGGACTTTGACGAAGGAGAAGGATCTCCAAGATCACCACCGGAAGACGTCTCCTTTGGAGACATTTTAGAGATACTGAGGCAAAGAGGTGGTTGGTCGGCAGAAACCCCTTCTCCGGAGGAGTCCATGTTTTTGGCAATCTTCTGGGCAGACCTGTCTTCTTCTTGGTTGATCCCCCAGCAGACAAACTTGTGTATCCTAGTGGCTCACTGGGCATGGAAGAAGCTGGACAGGATTGAACCAATACCCTAATGGCCAAATAGGTTTTTGTCAACCCCCCCCAAGGACTGTCCCCACTGGAATAAGGGTATACTGGTAGATGCCATAGTTGTGGCAGCAGCTACCAAAAAGGAACTGGCTGAGTAGAGCTCCACTGTCCATCCACTGAACAGGGAGTCCAGAGTGATGGACAGATTTGGTAAGCACGTGTACGCCTCAGCCACCTTCTTGCTGAGAGTGCTGAATTATATGGCACACTTTACCAGATTGCAAGAGAGATCTGGTCAAGGAACTATCTGACTCTCTGGCCAAGACCATGTCAGCAGAGGACTTCAAGAAGGTATCTTGCCGACTGGCAACTCTTTCTTCCCTGTCTAATTCTTCCATGAGGCTTATCTCCCATGCTACGGATGGCATCTCATTGGCAGCTGGCTCAGGCATTGTGATTAGAAGGCATGCCTGGATGAATGTTTGGGAATTTGTGGAGCTCTTCAAGGCATCCTTTGCTAAAGCCCCTTTAGATGGCTCCTCTTTGTTTGGGCCATCAGTTAAAGAAACCCTAACCCGCAGTGAACAGGAAGGGAAGACCATGTCTGTCATCGGTATCAGGTTTTCTACCCTTCAGCATACCTTTTTAAGAAATCAGCAAGGTGGTAAGAAAACTTGGTTCTTTAAGTCCCGAGGGCCTTCCCAGGAACAATGCGGGGGGAATCTTCCTCCAGAGGCAGAGGGGGAAGTTTCAATGGGAGATGCCACCCCAGAGGCAAGTGGAATCCACAGGGTCAAGGCTTCAAAGAACCTTTCTCTGACCAGTCCTATCAGTGCTCCTGAAGTGCTGCCTGACTGCTCTACTCTGGAGGCAGTTGGGGCTAATTTTTCACTGCACCTGGACCATACTCACAAAAAATGCCAGGGTTGTTGTTGTTGTTCTTCTTTTGGCTTTTCCCGGTTAGGGGTCACCACAGCGGAACTCCGGTCCACTAATGATTGGCAGTAGATTTTTATGGTGCCAGCCCGATGCCCAACCTTCAACGAAGGCACGCCCATTCACGCATGTCTTTCAAATGCCACTCGACCGCGGGGAGGACATGCAGACTCCACACAGAAGGTACTCCAGCCGAGAATCGAACGGAAGAACCTCTTGCTGTGAGGCGACAACCCTACTGCTGCACCACCATGGCTTATATGCTCTGTATAATATCCAGAGGATACTACATCCCCTTCTCCCTGGCACCCCCAGAAAAGTGAATGAAACTCCACAACATTCCATCCAATCAGAGGGAGTGTGCAGCAATAGAAGTTCAAAAGCTGCTGCAAAAAAGAGCCATCCAAGAGGTCCCGACCTAACAGAAAGGATTCGGAACTTACTCCCACTTCTTTTTAGTGCCAGAGAAAACTGGGGACTTAAGACTCATTCTGGATCTAAGCAAATTAAACCTGTATGTAGAAAAGTTGAAGTTCCAGATGATTATGGTTCAGTCCATCCTACAGCTGTTGTGGAAGGATGATTGGTTGTGCTCAACAGACTTATAGGACACGTTATAGGACACATACTTTCACGTCAAAATAGACAGATGCTCCAGGAGTCATTTGCGCTTCAGGCTGGGAGTCGATCACTACTAGTTCAGGGCTCTGCTCTTTGGACTCACCACAGCCCCCAGGGTGTTTACCAAGTGCATGGCAGTAGTTGCAGTTCACTTGAGACTGCAAGGATTCCAAGTGTTTCCATACTAGGATGACTGGCTTCTAACTGCCCCAACTCATTCAAACTAGGGATTACTTGTTCCACATATCCTAGTCATTGGGCATCATCATAAACTTGGCAAAGTCAAATTTATCACTGATACAGCAGATGGAGTTCATTGGAGCCTTTCTGGGCACGTCAGATCAGATAGCACTGTTACCCCTTCACTACATTGAAACGCCGAGAGAACAGGTACAGGTTATTCTGCATCACTGATATCCTATAGCAAGACTAATACTCAGAGCTTGAAGGTCTGTGGTGGCTGCCATCACTCTTGTTCCATTGGCGAGGTTCTTTATAGGTTCATAGGTAGGTACTAGGCTATTGGCCCTAGGGCCTATACAAGCCTAGCTAAAAAGGTACCCTGGCTTTCGCCACCCAAGAAAATTATTTTCCTGTGTCCCTGTCAAACAGAACCACAGAAGTGATCCCCGGGTTGAATTTCCTATTACCCATCCAGTCATCAAGATTTTTCTTGAAGAGTGCTAATGAGGAGCTCCGTTTCACATAGATTATGTGAGTTCTTCAATGGACTCTGGCTGTTCAATGGTCAGTTTTGTCTCAGCCCCTATCTGTGCCTATCAGGTTGACTCCAGTTTTCAGGAAGCATCTTCAGTTATGGCTTCTTTCGGATGACCTGATTCTCGGCAGACCGTTCCTTCTTTCCACCCCCACAGACACAGTGACCACGGATGCTTCCCAGTTAGGGTTTGGGACATTTCAAGGGAAAGATGGTCCAAGGCATGTGGACTCACATTGAGACCAGATTGCATATCAATGTTCTGGAGATAAGAGCAGTTCTTCTCACGTTGCAAGCTTTTCAGGACATTCTTCCTCTGGGACCTATTGCAATTCATACAGACAACATGTCGGCTGTCTGGTATATCAACAAACAAGGAGGAGTCTGGGAATGGGTGATATCTTCAAACCTCTTTCTGGTTGCAGCTCACATACTGGGAGAATCCAGTGTTCTGGCGGACAGACTCAGCAGGTCCCTTCTGACCCTGCACAAGTGGTCCCTCAATCAATCAGTAATAAATCTGATCTTCGGCCACTGGGGCCAACTTTGCTGCAACCTATCTGCTTCCCCCCAGAGAACAACAAATGCAACCGGTATTTCTCTCTGATCCCCCCTTCAGGGGAGTCCCTGAGGGACAGTGTAGTTCACAATTGCCCACCTGATTTCCTTTATGCTTACCCCCATCTGCTACTTATCCCAAAGTTTCTGGAGAAAGCAAGGCAGTTAAGACCTCAGTAATCTTCACTGCCCCTTTTGGCCTTGGCAAACCTGGTTCCTCTTCCTCTGGTCTCACCATGGATACTGGAACCCAGACAGGATCTCCTCTCTCATCCATCAGAGGGTTACCACAGGAATCTACACTCCCTCAAACTGACTGCTTAGTTTCTTTAATTCCAGTGACTGTATAGAGGAGAGGTCCAGGCTTGCTTCCCCAGTGCGAGACATTGTGTTAGCCTCTCAGAAGCCTATACTAAGAAGGTTTACAAAAGTAAATGGAAAAGATTTGTTTTTGGGCCTGTAAAGAGAACATCAATCCCTTTTCAGCTCCGATCTCAGCCATCATCCATTTCTTTGTCTCTTTTTAAGGAAGGAGCTAGTTTTTCTACCATCAAACTTCAGCTGGCAGCCATACCAAACTTCCATTCTGGGAATCTGTTTGGAACTCCGGCTACATCTAGATTATGTAAAGCCTTCATGAAAGGAATTTTCTAAGTCAGGCCTTCATTACAAGATCCTTGTTGTTCTCCAGGGCCCAAATCAAAGGCCTTTCAAACCAGCATCTGACTGGAAGACTGTCTTCTTGGTGGCCATCACCTCAGCAGGAAGAATTTCTGAAATTCAAGCCTTGTCTGTTAAACCACTGTAAATTATTTTCCATAAGGACAGGGCATCTGTTCATATCAATCCCTCCTTTATGCCTAAGGTAGCCACAGAAACTAATTTGAACCAGTCAATTCAATTAACAGTTTTCTTCCTGAATTTTTCAAACAAAGGGGAACATATGCTACACCTTCTTGAGGTCCATAGACAGCTTCATTTTTACCTTCACAGAACAAAACAGTACTTTTTTTGTCCTTTTCACCTAGCCATTTAGGACAAGCATTTTCTAAAGTTACGTTAGTTAAATGGATTATGGACTGCATTTCTATGATTTACACCAAGAATGGACTACATTTGGCTCATCGTTGTAGGGCTCATTCAACCAGATCTATGGCTGCTTCATCTGCATTCTCTTCCAGAGTATCAGTTGATGATATTTGTATAGCAGCCACTTGGTCAAAAACTCATACCCTTGTCATACATTACAAGTTGGACATTATTTCCAGAAGCAGAGCTGCCTTTGGTTTGGCAGTACTCCGGCATATCCTTCCTTGAGGCCACCCAAGAGTGAAGTAGCTGGGGACTCTGACCCATCTATGAGGAAGAATAAAGACGACATCAGCTTTTTAAGTTATGTACTTACCATAAGTTGGCATCTATGTTGTCCTTATTCATTCTTCCTCACCTTCCCTCCCAGCCATCCCCCCTATCTGATGACTCCTAGAAGATCTGTGGAATTTATGGGAACCATGGGTTACAGTTTGAGTCTCTGGTTATTTCCTTTCTTCTGCTATCACTACATCTGTCCTTTAGATGTTAGGCAGCAAACGTGATCTGAGGAAGTTTGGGTAGAGGATGGGACATTATGGGTAGAGAAGGAGCTCAAGACTCTGATCCAAGTCTGTGAAAATGTGGCTGAGTCGGATCTGAGGATCAGATCTGTGACCCATCTGTGAGGAAGAATGAAGAACAACAACATAGATGCCAAGTTATGGTAAGTACTTAACTTAAAATTATGCCTGTAATGGTTTGCTGTGATGTAGTAATGTCTGTTGTAATGCTTCTGGTGATATTTTACACATTGAGTCTGGAGAAACAAAAATTTTATTCAGTTTGCATTGTTGTGTGAAGTCTGAATGACAGTAAAGTTTACTTTGACTTTTTTAATTTAACTAAGCATTAAATATTTACCTGTTATCAAACTGTAGTCTATTTACTAATAACTTATTTGAATGGTTGCAGTATCACACAGTTCATGCCATTAAATCCAGAAGAAAACAAAAATCACATCAGCTTGCTCAAGCTACTCAGGTAAGGGATTCACTAACTTTATATGTTAAAAAGAAACTTCTGCACTGTGCAGCCATACTGGTTCATACAGCCTACCTTGATATGGCCAAGCCTTTGATACCATTCTCCACTCAGGAATCATGGAAAAACTCACTAAGCTAGGCATCAACCCCTATATCACTAGGTGGGTTCCAAACTGGCTCATAGAACCCACAGTGTGAAAGTAGCTGACTCCAAGTTAGACTGCTGACCAGTCACGGGTGGAATCCCACAGGGTTCGGTCCTGGGTCCTCTCCTGTTTGGTATCTACTTCTCTGAAGTCCAGGCCAACAAGAAGGGACTCTGGCTGACAAAGTTCGCAGATGATTGCAGGTTAGGAGCTATTATTAACTCCCCAAGTGATGTTGACATCCTACAGAAAGGCCTCACTGAGACCAACGACTGGTGTCAGAATCATGGCCTTAAGCTCAATACCAAAAAGTTTGTCGTTATCCCCTTTGGGAAACACCCGGTTCTCATGAATTACCACATCGATGGTAGTCCACTGAAAACAGAAGGCTTTATAAGAGATCTGGGAACACAGGTTGACAGCAACTTCTTTTTTGACCACCACATTGTCACTGTGGTCAGAAAGTCCTTCTATGTGGCACATCTCATTACTAAGGGTTTTGCATCCAGGAAGAAAGAGGTCATTGTCTCCCTCTACTCTTCCCTCATTAGGCCAATCATTGAATATACAATGCCCCATCTGGCATGTACCTCACTAAACACCTGCAACAACTGGAGAGGCCGCAAAAGTCCCTCACAAAGAGGATTCTAGGCCTTAAACATTTGTCGTATATGGACAGACTCAAAAAACTCCAACTATTCTCTGTCTCATATCGCCTACTTAGAGCAAGCTCTGCTTGACTTACAAAGCCATGTCTGACCCAGATCTGTTAGAAATGCTACATCTAAAGAAATCCCAACCCATCCGCACCTCATGCTCCAGAGACCTCAACCTCATTACCACAATCAACAAAACATGCTGGAGGGACAGGTTCATAACCCAGAGACTGCCCATGCTATGGCATAGACTTCCCATACATATCAAGCAGAGCACCTCACTGGCCCTCTTCAAGAGAAATCTTGATGAGTGGTGTGAAATAGAAATTTCACCCCAGGGAGCACTCAAGTGGCTTTACTCAACAGAGGCACTGGGAACTAAGGTCGGGTGGCATGATGCCAGGGTAATCCTATGGGCTAGGCTTGTAAAGGCTCCAGGGCCATTAGCCTAGTACACACCTATGAACCTAAATAGCATCAAGCAAGCCTCCCTCCCACAAGACAGTTGGACTTATGGACACACACACATTTGCCTGCACACATGCTCTCTCTCTCTCACATACACACACACATCTAGACTCACCGTTCCATGTCTAATTCCTCCTAGTGCGACAACCCAAGTAGAGACACTCTCATCACCATACCTCTGAACTTCTTAGTGCAAGAAATCCAGAAAAATCTTAAATAATGGGGGGCAAAGGCTGAAAAATAGGGATTGATTTTAAATGTTGCTCTTATAGACTTAGAAAGTTGTTAGAACAACAGGATTTGTGTTAGTGTATGTGTTTTCTGAAGGATATGGAGTCTGAAACTTATTTCTAGCCTCAGTAATTAGCAAGAACACCACATGTTTTTTGAGGAACAGACCAAAAATATAAAGCAAACATTTGGACATTCTACCAAAATCCATTTAGTTAAGAGGTATGACACACACACACATCACACACCTTCATTCTTGCTCCTACAGACATGCACACACACTTCCACATACATACATAAACTAATGTACACACTCATCTAGCTTCATTCTTGCTCCTACAGAAATACGCAAATGCAGACACACATACACATTGCAAAATCTGTCCTACTACATTTTAGTCCATTCTCTGTCTCCCGTCCCCCTCTATACCGCTCAACCTCTTAAAGCAAGAAATATGGACATAGCCGCAAATAATGGGGCACAAAAATAGGGACACTTTTTAACTACTGCTTTTACAAACTTAGAAAGTTGATAGAACAACAGGTTTTGCATTAGCATGAATTTTCTGAAAGATATAGGTTCATAGGTTAGTACTAGACTCACTGTCCTTGTGGGCCATTTTAAGCCTAGCAAATTATCCTATGTGAGAATCAAATCCTGCACCTTGTGTCTGTAAGTGAAATTCCTTAACTGTTATGCCAACCTCCCCCCAATATGAAGTCTAAAAATCAAATGTCTGCCATTATTTTCTGACTTCAGTCCTCAATGATTTATGGGTGATTTGCCAGAAAACTACAATTTTATGACAACTGGACCAAAAATATAAGCCAAAAATCTAGACATTTTGTGAAAATCTGGACAATTGAGAACTATGACTCCCTCTTTTCCACCCCATCCTCCCCTCATCTCTCTTTCTCTGCTTCTCCGTCTGTCTCCCTCTCCATCTCTTTTTCTCTCTCTCCCTCTCTCTCAGTCACAGTTGGACACACACACACACACACACACACACACACACACACACACACACACACACACACACACACACACACACACACACACACACACACACATACATTTATCTACTCTCCAAAATGTGAATGAACCCACTGATTAATCCCTGTAGCTCACCTCCTAAAAACATTCCTCAGTTTTGGCTCACTGAAGTCCTCCATTCCATTGTTTGTCCTACTCCGACCTGGTCTGGTTGCCAGGTGACACAATGTGAAAATGCATGAGACAGCAGAAATGCACCAATCGGATTTTGGTAAACTGGAATGGACTTATTGTACGGGGTGCGCAAACAGACAAAATACTGCTGCAAAACACCGCACTATTCCAGGCATGATATGACTGGACCATGGGCATGAATCTAAACTCACCATTGTTGGTTGGGATTCAGGAATCAGGATCAGGATTTAGGAACACCACCTCCATGTACACAGGAGCCACCAGCAAGGTAAGTAACAGAGGGGAAATAATTGACTGCAGCTGAATTTAACAGGTAGTAAGCAGCCTGCCAAATACAGCTACAGCCAATAATACTAAAGTCCGGTCAGATCACCACCCCCCTTCCCCCATGCTTGCAAGTCAGCCAAGGCAAGTTTTACAGGTGGGAGGGCACAAGGAAGGAATTTAAAGGATTCTTTTTTTCTTCCCTGAAGGTTTTGCTACCACCTGGCTAGGCAAGTGTATGCAATAGTTTACATAGAGTATGGCTACCAACATCCTTGCTGTTTGTAACTAAATCCTGTCATATTTCTTAAAAACCTGAAGGGCTTCGTCTCTAGGCTCTTAGCAGTCTGCCATCTTGGCTATGCCTCCCCCACCCCCTGTACTTCTACTGATATTTGAAATGAACTTAACTATGAGCCATTAAGCAGCTGCTTGTGATGCAAAATGTGACTTGTATTTGTGCTTTTTTTCCCCAATGTAATGTTTATTGAGTTTATGCATATTTTGACAAAACTGAAGAAAAAAAACAGATTACAAGCAACAAAGTACAAAAAGAAAAGTAAAAGTTAGAACAGTGATTTTCAACTATATACATTCAAAACATTAATAGGACACTTTTACATGGTAACAAGCAATATCACAGAATAGTGTCTTGAAAAATGATGAGACTTTTCATTTTGAATATGGGAGTAAAAAGGTTTCAGTGTAATGGTGTACTAGTGTTCTCCAAACATTTTCTAAATTTTCACATTTCCTTGTGTTTAGCACTCAGAATGTTTGGAAAAGGGAGAACAATTGTTAGGTAAAATCTATTTACAGAATAGATGCCACCTTTTACTGCTATTCTACTATTGTCTTCCTCTTTTCCTCTTGATATTATCTTGCCCTTGTCCTTCTCCCATTATTTTCCGTTTGTTTAATACTATCTCTTTTAAAATGGTATTTGTCTGTATGTTCAGGTAATTGGAGTGAGAAAGATTTTTAGTTTAGTCTTTCAGGATGGTGTCTTAGCATGTAATTCCAATAAGCTTGGAAGCATGACCTTTTGTTGGAGTTTTTAGTTACCATTTTATGGGAAGAGATAAGTTTTATTACTAAAACTTTAAAATTTTCCGAGGAAAGTTTGGATTTATCCAGCCAATTTTTGCAGTAAAATGCTTGATTAGCACACAGATTGTAATTATGACATGTTTATGGATACCAGTTAGGAATTTGGGGGTTATATTTAGAATTGCTGTTTCCCACAAAAAAAGTGTTTTTCTCATAACCCATCTTTTGAAGCTTGATTTTGAGGGAACACCATAATTTATAAACTATCTTGCAACTCAAAAAGATATGTAATATAGCTGTGTTTTCCTGGGGGCAGAAAGGACAAGTTAGGGTTTTTTGTATCCAAAATTATTAGAGCAGCAGGAATGTAGTAAGCATTATTATTGATCATGAGCTCCATATAAATTAAGTTTTTTAAAGGGGTTAATTTTAATGTATTTTTGACTGCTTGGTATTTTTGATCTATAGAAATATTGTTATTTTTCTCATCTCAGTATTTGGAGTAGAAAAATGAAGATTGGAATTTAATTGTAGATATTAATTTATATGCATTGGAAAACATTTTTGATTTGTAGGATAGTGTTTTAAGAATTTGTTGGGTTGTATGAATGTTATGTTCTTCTATTTTATTCTTGAAAACTTAATTTTGACTAGTAACTTGATTTGTCTAATCATAGGGTCATATTTACAACTTACTCCTAAGTGGGATCTTAAGTATGATATGTTTAAATTTATTAAATTGTATATTTGCAAGACCGTTGTATTTTTAGTTTTGGGATAGTTTGTAAGGTCAGTCATTCTATTTAGTTTCAAGTTTAGATTGAGATGTATTGGTTGTAATAAATCAAGCTTCTTTTCTAGATGTAGTGATGCTATTAAATTTTGAAAAGTTATCTTATTCTTGATCATGGGATGGATTTTAGAAGGACAGTTATTATTAAGTTGAATGTAGGGGAGGGCTTTTGGGATTATGTTTACTACTTTTGCTTGTTTATACCAGATTTTACACCAGAGTGGTGATGATGTTTGTCTTTTTGGGTCATGATTCGAGATTTGAATAATCCTGCTAGTGCCAATGATATTGTAGTATAGTTTAAAATCGGGTAATCCTAGATCTCCTTTTTCCTTAGGTATTACTAGTTTGCCATAGATAATTCTTGTATTTTAGAGTACCATATGAATTTTGGAAGGACTGTCTTTATTTTACAAAAGAATTTTTGGGGGATCCTTAGATTTATAGTGTTTAATTGTGTAGGATTCTTGGTAAAATATTAATTTTAATGATGGACTGCTTTTGATAAAGGAGATAGGTTTATTTTTCCCATCTAGTTATGTCCTGACTGACTTTTTCCCATATTTCTAGTAAATTGGCTTTCATCAGATCATTATGCGTGTGTACAAAGTTAATGCCCAAATATTTTACTGTATATTTTACTGCAATTAGAGTTATAGGGAAGTATGATTCATTATGTTTGTAAGGGTTTATGGGGAATATGGAAGATTTCATGGGACTGATTTTGTAGTTGGCCATTTTCTGTTGTTTTTAAAATTTTATGTAAGTCAGTGTTGAGGAATTCAAAGTAGATATTAAGATCATCTGCAAACATGGTAAACTTTAGCTTGGTTATTAATTTTTGGAATATGGTGATATGTCTTTTGAGCAATGTAAAGTAGAAGCAGTTCTAGGTATAGATTGAAGAGGTAAGGAGATGGGGGGCAGACCTGTTTGGTTACATTTGTTATTTTTATGGGCGGAGATTAGATTTTAATATACATTGTGGTTAAGGTGTTCTGATAATTTTTATTATACCTATGAAGGAGTGGGGAATGTTGAAGCAAGTCATAATTTTAAATAAGTTTAAGTTCACTCTATCAGAAGCATTACTTGCATCAACTGTGAGATGTATCTTTTGCTAAGAGCATCATTATTGTATTGAGAGTTAAGGTATTGTCCCAGACCTGTCTACTTTTCATGAAACCTATTTGCTCAGGTGATATTATGGAAGGTATCACTTTTTGTAATCTATGTGATAGTATTGAAGTTAATATTTTAATATCTAAGTTTATAAGAGCAGTAGGTCTGTAATTATATGGATTTGTTGTGTCTGAGTTAGGTCTGGGAATCAAAATGTTTTTTGAATTGTTGATGTAGTGGTCTGAGATTCCGTGCTCTATGATGTAGTTGTAAACTCTAAGCAAGATACCAGAAAGCTGGAGGTTGAATTTTTTGTAAAAATTCGACTGTAAAGCCATCCAGGCAAGGTGCTTTGTTTATTTTCAATTTACTTATGGCAAGTTAGATTTCTTCTGATGTGAGAGGGTTTGCTAGGTAATTTTTCTGCTCTTCGTTTAGTAGTGGGAATTGTAGGTCTTTTGTGAATTCATCGTATAAATCCAAATGGGTTTGTTTCTGGGAATTATATATGTTGCTATAGAGTTCAACAAATGAGTGTATTATATCTGAATCTTTACTTATTAATTTAGCATTATGGTTTAGTTCAGTTATTTTAGGGAGATCTTTTTTAATATTTATTAGTCTGGCTAATGTTTTGGAAGGTATCTGGGCCCATTCAGCATATTTGTATAATAGCCTAAGTTCAGTAAATGATCGGTTTTGTAGATATAATGCATACATTTTTATGTAAGTTTATCATATTCTCTTCCATCTCAGGGGAGTATTTGTTTAGGAGTTTTGGTTCTACATCCTTTGATTGTTTCTCCAATTGTGATTTTTCCATTTCTCTTTGTCTTTTAAAGATTGATGCTTTTTGTATTAGTAACCCATGAATTACTGCCTTTGTGGCTGCCCATTGTATGTCAAAGGGTATGTCATTTATAATTAGGGCCTGTTCTAGTCTAACTAGAATAAGTTTTATTTCTTGTACTACTACTTCCTTGTTAGTTAAATTTACATTAAAAGTCCAATTATAGCAGTTATACTTTTTATTTTTTGTGGAGGTGGTGTTGATGCTAATTGAGATTTTTGAGTGATCAGATATTGTTCTGACATCTACTTTGTATTGTATGATGGCTCTTGCTAAGACTTTAGATATCCAAAAGAAATCAATTTTTGACCACGTTTTGTGAGTTGGGGAGAAATACGTGTATTTATTTGTTGATTTGTCTTGTTGATATAATGAGTTGGGGTCTGTTAATTCAAGGCTATTTATTAATTCTTTTATTGCTAGCGGGGGTTTGATTTAATTGATTCCTATTTTTATGAGACCTATCTTTGTAGGGGTTAATGAGGATATTCCAGTCTCTGCCTATAATATAATAGTGATTTGGGAATTTTATTAATAAGTTATAGATGTTGAATATAAAATTATTTTGATTAGAGCATGGTCCATAAACATTTATAATGATTTTAGGTCTGTTGACATGGGGATAGGTACTTTTGAAGTAGCACCATCTACCATTTATATCTCAACTGTACTTTAAGATGCCTCCTAGAAAAGATGTTTTTAATTATAATTGCAGTTCCTGTGCTATTTTCTGCTGTTATGATTTGTTTAATCCAGTTTTTGGTTCTATCTTTGTCCCACTGGTCATTTGTCATATGTGTTTGTGTTTCTTGGAAAGACATAATATCTGATTTATTTTTGGTAAACGATGCATAAGTAAGTTCTGCTTTTTTATCTTGAAGACCATTTATATTCCATGAATCAATTTTAATCAGTATGTCTGGGTTTTTAAAGAATTTACCTTTTATGTTTTGTGATGTAAAATAATTGTGAGTATTATTAGATTGGGAACCTAGCAAGGTGAGGATGAAGTTTTGAGTGGCATCTATTACTCTTAGGCTTACCTCTGTGCCTAACCATCTATCTCCCTGAAGTGAGATAGGAGAATGTTTAGTATTAACATAATATTTATAGAATACATTCCTTATCAGATTTATAGTGTGTTGCAGAGGGATATAATAATACCTTTTTGTCCTAGAGTACAAGGTTATATAACAGTAGTTGGATGAATTCATTAGAGCATATCTATATATGTTAACCATTTCAGTTTTGGCTATCTCAGAGCAATTAAAAAAACAAACATAAAGAAAACACTGGAAGCAATGATTTTGGATATATCAGCACGTAACCACTTGAGTTGTAGCAATACTCTTTAAAATTCAAAAGTGAGCTTTCTGTTCACCCAAACTAAAAAAAGAAATAGAAAATAAAAAAAAAAGAAAACCCTGAACAAAAGCCTGCAATTTAGTTATTTTTATGGCTGTAGTTAGACAACTTCTAAGTATAGTGGTAAAACAAGGTCTGAGCCAAACATAAATGAGGGTGATTAGAGACAGAAAAGAAGCAGTTCTTTTTCAGAAGATAAAGAAAATAACAGTGACCCTCCCAAATCCCATTATATGTGAATGGCATGGGAATTCAAAATTACTTTCTTGTCTGGCATGAGCCATAAAAAGTATTATGGGAAAGACAAAGGGATGAGGGAGTACAATATTACGTTGATACATCAAGCCCCATTGGTAGCCATGTTGTGGAAAACAGGCTAACATTACAAATAAAGCACTTAGAGTGAGTTTGATGTGTTTAAATAGGTCAGGAAACAAAGACAGAATGAAAAAAACAGTTTTTTTTAGTTCTGGGGTGGAGTTTTCCTTTTATGTATTTTTTATTTTTCTAGTAAAGGTTCTTGACTTTTTATGTCTCTCTTTGTTGGCCGTCTGCTTGAGTATGGAGCTTATTGTGTGAATTAACCAGGGTACCAAGTTATATTTTATTTGGTTGTTTCTTTTGGTGCCTTTTCCAGCATTTTTTTATTTTTATGAGTTTGTCAATGATGCTTGAGTTGGGGATTGTGTCAAAAGCCTTGACTAAGTCAAGACAGATTGCATGTACTGTTTTGCCTTCATCCAGGGCTTTGGTGACATTCTCGAAGAGGTCCACCAGGTTTAATAAGCATGATCTACCATTAAGGAAGCCAGATTGGGTTGGGTCAAGAGTTTGAAGGTCACCCATGTCTTTGTTGATAAGTTCCATGATGATTCTCTCTATGGTCTTGCAGATAAGGCTGGTTAGGCTTATGGGTCTATAGTTCCCAGGGTCGGTTGATGGATTGTCTTTGTGCAAGGGAATTACCATTGCTGTTTTTCACTCTGCTGGGACAAAACCAGTACTTAGACTGCAGTTGAAGAGAGTGCCAAGTGGTTCCGTTAGGTCCTGTTTTAGACCATTTAGTAGGCAGCCTGGGATGTTATCTGGTCCCATACAGGCTATGTTTTGGCCATGGAAAGTGTGGGCATGACCTGCTCTTTGAAGATACTAGGTAGAGGACTGGTGACAGGTATGCTTTTGGGAATGTCGATGGGAACAGAGGGGTGAAGCTTGCACCACATCTGTCTGCTAGCAGGTTGACGATGTCCTCAGGGTCAGTATGAGTGGTACTGTGCACTACTACTTCGGCACAAAGCTAGACCTTAGATTTCTGACATAGCTAAAGAATGCCTTGTGATTATCCTTAGCTTCGTAATTGGCTTTAGAGGACATTACAAGACATCTACTTTGCTTGTTCAAGCTGTGGAGGGTGTCCTTCCTCTGCTGAGTCATTTCCCTCTTGTTCTAAGACATTCATTTCTTCCTCTTGCTGTATAACCTGTTTATGCTTGATGTCCACCAGGGTGACTTGTTTTTTTAGTTAAAACCTTGTTTTGATCCATTCAGGTATAGCCAAGCCTATACATTTGTATAGGTGTTTATACAGGGCATTTGTGTACACCTCTGTACAGCAGTTATTGTTGACAGTGGTAGCAGGGGGGGGTTGAAACTATTTATGCCATTGCTTAGGACGCTTTAGTTTGCTTTGGAGAAAATTTTCATCCTTTTTGCTGTTGAGTAGGGGGTTAGATATGATCATTACTTCAAATTAGACCGATTTATGATCAGCCCTTACCATGGAGGGCAACACACAGGGGGTAGTGCAGAGACCCCCTGTGTTGGAGAGTACTAAGTCTAGGACATTCAAACCCCTTGTGGGTGTGCAGAATATCTGTTTCAGAGCATTTGTAGTAACAGTCTAGGAAGTATGTTTGTGCTCATATATGACTACCAGTCGATGGAAGGATAGTTGAAATCACGCATGACGAAGGTGTATGGCTGTATAGTTAGTGACTCAAGTAGATCCAGGGAGGCAGAGTGGTTCTCTAGGTTCATGGTGGGGGACCTATAGCTAACAAGTGATATGGAAGGGGGGTTTACCTACATTTAGTTGGACTTGGAGTAGCTCTAGTGGAGTCGTACAGTTTGACCAGTGTTGAGGTGTATTCGTCTTTAATGAAGATGGATACACAAGCATGAGATTCAGGAATGCCAAATTAAAATTATGAGTTAAGATCAGGAGAGTCCCTGAAATCAGGAATAGCCGAGAAGTACGTTAACCCATGTACAGATCCCTCTCATACTGTCTATGATATAATCCCAGTTATTCTTATTTGGGGTAATATATAATTATCAACCACGGGATGGGTAAGGCCCCATCTATAAATAAACGATATAAGTTATTTTAAGCACAAAAAAGGAAACTGCCCAGATTTTAAATGGTCCGCAAGAACAGCTAGCCGTGTACTTATCTGTGAACTTGTGGAGCGGCCTTAGGTCACCTGGTGCCCCCATCCTAGTTTACGTACAGCAAATAAATACTGGAAAAGCGCCCCCACTAGAGCGGCAGTATATGATAATAATTCACAAAATGTACACTAATTCCCGTTTGTCTTGTTCTATTAATGCCTCAGGTTAATAGTAGTAGTAATACTTTAAAAGTATCCCTGTCAATTCTGGATTTTTACCTGATTATTTGAAAGCTGTGACTGCAGCCAGGATGCTAACCTGTCTATGTAGTTTCGGCAAAACACTTGAATTACGAGGAAGTATAGTGTATTGTTCTTAGTTCTCCGTAATTTTAGAGGCGTCACCGATTTTGGTTAAAAAAGTCTTCTCCGAGCTGTCTAGAAATATTATTTTTGAGAAAATAAGGTTGACTACTGTCATGGAAAAATAATCGTTGCAATTACAGACTTATTTTTCTTTAATGATACGTCTACGCGTGCATTTTTCCAACTTAATAGCAACCGTTAAAAGTGTCCCCATTGGAGCCCATTTTTTCTGTTTCATCACCAAGTGGACAGTCAAAGGGTGATAGCTATATGTATTAGACAAGGATGCGCATTGGAAATCATACATTTCTGTTACGGGTTTGCATTTGGAAAGGCACAATAATGTCAAACATTTTGACAAACGGTTCATCATAACCATTCACTTGTAAATAACCGCTACGACAGTAGTAGGAAGTGCTTTTTCATTGGATGACGAGAAAAAGCCCCCTGTACACGGTAGCCGCGCCCTTTTTAGGATTGTTTGAGTGCTTGATTGGCTGTTTCCTCTTGCATTCAGTTCCGTGCTTGTTTTAGTGGGCTGACGGGTAGGTTACTTCTGTCTTTTTGGATATCAAGGGTATATCGTAGAAAAAGAAGCAGGTGTGATCGTGAGCAATGGCAGCTCTTCGTGTGTTAATGCGTGGGTCTTTTGTCGCAGCGAGGCGTCTAGCAGTTATTAATGGTGCAAAAGTAAATGTTAAGAGGGCATTTGCTTTGCAGGGTAAGTGCCAACAAAGGAAGTTGTTTATTTTCTTGATTTTGTTTTGGGCTGATTTTAGTCTGAGTTTGAGTGGCTATTTATCTTAATCTGTGGTGTAGATATGTCTGTTGAAAGCATTTATTCCTGGGATGTTTTTAATCAGCGTTTTAGGGCTGTTCGGAGGGCAGCCGTTTTTGCTTTTGTTAAGAGTGGTATATGAATTTGACTGGGGTGTTAAATAACGTATTTTTGTTTATAGTAATTGTGTAAAGTTTGTTTTATGTGAGCCCGGTCATCGTATTCGTTAATTTTGTGAAGGTCATAAGGCTTCATGTTTATCCGCAGGGCCTCTCAATCAATCTGGGACAAATTTCAACAGAATCCGGGACACTTTTTTTTAAATATTACTGCTATTAACTTGAAACATTGACAGAATCTGTGCATATGAATTAATACATATTTCCGAAGTAAAAAGTATATGTCTTAATCATTGTCATTATTCATAAAGTGTAATTCACCACCTTTCCTCCGAAAGGCATTAGTTTTAGGAGGGATTAAAATGGACAGATCTAAAATTGAGTCAGAATCAGGGACGTTCCTGAAAATTACGGACAGTTGAGAGGTATGCCGCAGGCCTCGCTGTAAAATCGCAAGTTTTGCTGGTTGCATTTGATTGATTTTTGTGGAAGCATCTGGACCATTTCAATCTGGTCGCGACTGTCAGTTATCCATGTTTTTGTTCTGTCCCCTATATAAAACGTTTTTTTTTTTTTTTTTTTTCTGCTAAATAGCTGAAAGAATGCTCTCACCTAACAATGCCACTTTCATGTTTATTCTTTTTTCCAGCAAATGCAGAATCTGTCGTTTTAACTCTCCCAAGTGAGGAGTTAGGATGCTAGGAGGTACTACACTTGGAGATTACCGGATGCTATTTAAAAAAACGCTGTGGTTTTCAGATTTGTCCCTAATTCTTAACTTTAGAAAAAGCTTTGAAGGCTATGTTGTAGAAAATGGCTAGAGGGAAGACCTCTGAATTTCTTATGTTCATGAGGAATGCGTATAGGAAGTTGTGTATTATGAATGTATGCTCTCGTATACTGATCTGAAATGGGGTGAATAGCTTGAGTGATTCACGGATATAAACTGCTTATTAGAAATATAGGACCTGGGTTATTTGCTGTAGTTTCATAGTACTCTAGTTCAGTAGGCTTGGGTCGTCACTGGTATTGTACTGTATTCTGCCCTGGAACAGAGGAAGGCTTGGCATCCCTCTGTATACGACTATTCTATAAAGCATGGTGTGCTGTATTAATGCATACGTTTGATGTGCGCAGTACAGGATGCAAAACGGTGACTGTTCAGAGTATATGGTTGAAATTAGACTTGTACTCGAGTGCTGTTCTTATTGATTGTATTT